>NC_072483.1:17840000-18211250 GCF_027574615.1 Eptesicus fuscus | reverse complement strand
TTTGCCGACCACTGAGCTAGGCGTTAGGTCGGTGGGAGCTCTGCAGAAGGCTCTGCTGGTCTCGTAGCAGAACAAGAACAGGACTGAATGGAGAAAATCATTTCTGAGCTAGAGGCAGAGCTAAGTTCTCCAGAGTTTTTGCCATTCATACACTCACTTGGCAACTCAGTTCTCTGCTGTTATTTAACATTCTTTATAGTCACTATCTCCCCAACTAGATGATCATATTCTTGAGGGAAAGTTTCTATGTTAAGCCTTTAATAGGTTTATGAGATAAGTACTATTGGTTGGCTCTATTTTGCATAGAAGGAAACTGAGGCAGAGAGAGATGAGTAAGCAACGTATCCAGGATGACACAGGGAGTGGCTCCTTACATTTGTATTAAATAAAAGAGTGAATCAATGAAGAACAATGTGCACATTTTCAAAAATACCCTTTTCTACTTCCTCAAGCAAGTTTAAGGTGCCATTTGGAATTCATAATTAAAGTTTTGGAAGAAAACTATTTGAAGGGAACAACTCAAAGTGAGTGCATTGAGATAGCAAAAACAGTCAAAAGGTAATCTTTAATCAGTTCATTTGACTGTAAAATGCAAAACAGTGAAGCCTGTTATCGGAGGCAAGAGATAAAAGACAACTCAAAGTCAAAGATAACAGATTTCAGCAGTCACGATTTCTCTCTGGAAATCACAGCTGTTTTTTGTATATGCCAACCAACTGGAACTCATCAAATGACTTATTGAAAGCCCACAAGGTCCTGGCAGGGTATACAGGAACCTGAGAAGACATGGCTGTCTCTTTCAGGGCCTTACGTTTAAAAAAGAATTTGCCATGAGAATTTGAAAGAAAACTGATCTGATGTGGGTGAAAGGACAAGCTTCAGAGCATATTTTCCACCAGGGAGCACAGCCCCTGGCCACTCTATACAATAAGGAGGAAACAAGGAATTCAAAAAGTGTATATGCACTGAAAGACTACTATTTTGTAAATATTTATAAGTAAGGGTGCATCAGTGTTGACAATGGTCATTCAGTCAATCAACAAGCATTTGGGAAGACCTACTATGTGCTGGGCTCAATGCTAGTTACAGGTTTGTCAGCATAGAGAGCTGTCCCTAGAGTCTGTGCAACTTAAGGAAACTCTTTCCTCTACAGAAACCAACAAGCTAGAGTTGCATGTTGACTCAAGTCAGCATCAGCTAGAGAGCCAGATGGTCTAAAAAGTCATCTGATCACCGCTGATCTAATCAACAAGTTGCCTCCTTGCTTTTCCTTCTGGCCACCCAAAGCAACAGAGGTAGTACTGGAGCTGACTGCCAAGTTGACATTTTTCTCATCTCCCCAACTCGACTGTTTTGCTTCCTCCACAACATTTCTACCCACTGCTGTCCCTAGTGTAGACACTTATACTGATCAAGGCTGCCCTTGAAGTTTCATTTTTACTAGGTTTCATATATCTGCTGCGTCACTGGGGAGTGGGTGCAAACATCTTACCCTCAGAATGAGGCCCCGCAAGTAGTTGCTACGAAATGGGCTGGCTGAGATGAAACTGGTCAGGCTGAAATGGAAATCCCCAAAGAGAAAAGTGCAAAACACTCTACTGTTTCTGGTAGGAATGGAAAGATCTGTGGAACCAAAGTGGGAGTGGGGCGTGGACATAATGCAAAATCGGTTATATGACAAGAGAAAATGAGCTGGGGGCTATGGCTTTCTAGATGAAAATCTTCAAGCATGCAGAATAGTAGAGAAAGTAACCTAATAATATTCAGACTAAACAAATGTTAACATTATGCCTTTTTGCTTCAACTTGTTTGTCTTAGGAATAAGATTTTACAGATCTAATCGAAGCCCCCTTTTGATCTAATTTTCTCCCCACCCCATGTGCAGATAATTTTCTCAAAAAGAATGAGAGCTGCCCTAGCCGTGTTGCTCAGTGGTTAGAGTGTTGGCCCTTGCACCGAAGAGTTGTAGGTTCAATTCCTGTTCAAGGGCACGTACTTGGTCCCACTCAGGGCAGTGCAGGAGGCAATCAATAGATGTTTCTATCTCCTACTTCCTCCCTTCCACTCTCTCTAAAAATCAATGGGAAAAAATATCCTTGGGTGAGGAATAAAACAAAGAATGACAGCTACTGAGTCATTATATTGGGATTATTTTCTATAGTCTTTCATTTGTTTTTGCTTCATATTAAACATAATAAAGTTTTTTTAACTCCCAGTCTATTAAATATGTGTGTAAAATAAAGCAAACTAGACCTGGTTCATGTGACATTTCTTAGAGATCACTCATTTTACAGCCTAAAAGAAATGGAAACTTAGCATGCCTTCTAAATATCCCCCATTAGGCCCTGAAGAGAGTCTTTCCCTCTGGGCCCCTTTCTGAAATTCACCTCTTTCAACATACATTTTTCACATGCAGCCTGTATAGCTAGATAGCACCTCCTCTTACGATCTCTGTGTATGTAATATAAACCAACAGGGATTGGTCTCAGCACTTATATCAACTCATTTAATCTTCACAACAACCCATTGAGGTAGAAAAAGTGATTATCCCCATTTTACTGATGAGAAAACTCATCTACAAAATGTACCAGCCTTTGTGTACTTCTGTGAAGGACTAGTCTGGCTGTCAGAAGCTCTTGTGGGCAGAGTAAACTGTGGCCCTTATCCAGTTTTATGTTGTTGCACTGTGTAATTACTGGGTCTACAACAGCCTAAAGCGTCAATCCATCTATTCATTGTGCCAGTGCCTAGTCATATTGCTACTCCCTTGACTTTCTTCAATACAGAGTTTTCATTTCTTCATAGAGAACGCACTAGAAGATGAATGTCTCATTGGACCCAGAGGGCCCATTTTGCACACAGGAATATGTTAGCCATCCCTCTTCTTGAGCACAAGGAAGGACTGGGACTCCAGGGAGGGTAAGTCAGAGACACTCAGCACAGTAGGGGGAGAGTGCCACAAACAGATGCAGAGGGAGTGGGAAAGAGGGAGCCCCTTCAGCCCCAGTGCCGCTCTGCCCTCTTCCTTTCATTCCACCTTCTGACCATCTTTCCTATCCCTCCTGGCCTGGCCAGACTGTAATCATTACTCAAGACCCAGCTTAATCCTGGCTGGGCTCCTATGCAGTGCTCCTGGCCCACTGCACCCACAGTGGATCCTCACCATACTGACCCTTAATGTTGTAAAATTGGTTCCTGTTCTATCTTGTGTAATTGTTTTCTCTCTCTCTCTCTCTCTCTCTCTCTCTCTCTCTCTTATCTCTGATAAGGGTTTACTCTCCAACATTTACAGGGAACTCATACAACTTAACAAAAGGAAGATAAACAATCCAATCAAAAAATGAGCAAAAGACCTAAAGAGACACTTGTCGAAATAGGACATACAGAAGGCTGAGAGACATATGAAAACATGCTCAAAGTCATTAATCATCTGAGAGATGCAAATCAAAACAACGAGATACCATCTCACACCTGTCAGAATGGCTCTCATCAACAAATTGACAAACAACAAGTGCTGGCGAGGATGCGGAGAAAAAGGAACCCTCCTGCACTGCTGGTGGGAATGCAGACTGGTGCAGCCACTGTGGAGAACAGTATGGAATTTTCTCAAAAAATTAAAAATGGAACTTCCATTTTACCCAGTAATCCCACTTATAGGAATATATCCCAAGAAAACAGAAACACCAATCAGAAAAAAATATACAATATGCAATCTTATGTTCATAGCAGCACAATTTACAATAGCTAAGATTTGGAAACAGCCTAAGTGCCCATCAGCAGATGAGTGGATTGGAAAACTGTGGTACATCTACACAATGGAATACTACGTTGCTGTAAAAAAGAAGGAATGCTTACCATTTGCAACAGCATGGATGGACCTGGAGAGCATTATGCTAAGCAAAATAAGCCAGTCAGAGAAAGATAAATATCACATGATCTCACTCATTTGTGGAATATAATGACCTGATAAACAAAAATAGAACCAGAGACATAGAAGCCTCGAACAGACTGTCCAACCTATGAGGGAAGGCAAGGGATGAGGGGGTAACAGATCAACCAAAGGACGTATAACTAATGGACACAGACAGTAGGGGGGTGAGGGCATGTGCTGAGAGATGGGGGCGGCTGGGGAGATGTCAATAGGGAGAAAAGGAGACTTGTAATACTTTAAACAAAAAAGAATTTAAATTAAAAGAAATTTTCATAATTTAAAAAATAAAGAAAAAGCAATTACTGAAAATATTTTTGAAGTTTTGATTCAGAGTTTTAAAAGAAATTGTTTTAGGAAAAAATAAAAAACAGCCTTAGCCTTCTTCAGAAGACTCAAAAAAGTCATGGCATGTTAGTGCTGTAAGCAATCATCCTAAAGATCATTTTAGGACAGTGGCCATGGATTAGGAACTCTGGCCCAGAGAGGTGATTAAAGTAGCTCAAGATCAGTCCTCCATGTCCTCTCCCATCACTAGTCACCTGTCTGGACCAGAGTGCTTCCATTTGCACTCAATTCACAAGCTACTATATTTCTTCTCTGACTGCAAATGCAGATAAATGTGAGAACTGATATACGTGTGCCCAAAGGGAGAGAAGGTATACCTCTGTGTGTATGTAAGATTAGTAAGAAAAACATAAAAGGGCAATATGGTTGAGAAATGTTCTTTTACCATAATTTTATTTTATCAGTGACTTTAACTATTTCATCCATTTTTTAAAATAATTTCTAAAAACTATCTAGTTCAAAACACAATTTTGTTGAGTCCTAAAGGGCTTTGACTACCCCAACATCAAACTCACCAGAAGGCACACACTGAGTGCTCACATCAGGTGGGTTACAGAAAGAACCCCTGGAGCAGACTTGTATTAGTCAACCTGATATATATGGTTATAATGTATGTCTATGGAAAGCCCCATTAATCACAGCGACTCAAATAGAACAAAACCCTCACAGATGCCTGGGTGCAAATTCTATTCTCACGCAGACCTCCACGGTCCCTCTTCATGCTACGAGCACCCCGCCTCCCAGTGGAAACTAGCCAGTACCCCGTGTGGACAGCTCAGAAATGACTTTGAACAGGTGCTTCCGCAGTCTCTTTTCAATTCCATTTTCTTGGACGTTGTAAAGGGCTGTCAGATACCAGGATTAGAGACACAACACAAATACAAATCAAACATGTCCCCTATTGCCCTGATGTGACTTTCCTCAGTAGGTATGGAAGCCACCCATGTAAAAAGAATTTGGGCAGGGAGATTGTTATGGATAAGTTCTTTCATAGGATGGAGAGGGTGACTCTAAAATTCCTGTTAAATTTCTGCCCATGGAGCATCTTTGGTCTTCTGGAAACAGGGGAGAAAAGTGGAGATCACCCCTCCAAGGCACCCCAGATTCCTCATATCTTTTCCTCATGATTATTTCCTAAGTACAAATGCAGATTGTTTTTGAAATCTTAATTCCCTAATTTTTGTCTCCTACTAAATAACTTTATTATTTCAGTGCTCATTAGCACCTCTACTAGAGAACACAGAAAAGGAAATGAAACTCACCTATAATTAGACAATACTGAGAAAGCATTTGTTTGATCAATACTGGAGGAGGAAGAACCATAAAACAAAGTGACTTTAGACATCATGACTTATAGTGATTAAGATGCCTTAAGATGTGACTGGGGCTGGAGACAAAACGTGACTTTGCTTAAGAGCGAAATTTGACTTTAACAACTAAAGACATGTGATTACTTCATATCATAGTAAGCCCACGGGTAAGCAGTTCCAAAGTTGGCGTATGGCCCAGCGGGGTGACCAAGGACGCAAGCTTTTCCTGTCTCCAGGCCCCACCATCCAAGAGTGTTGGCTTTTCATCGTCATGCTTTTTCACACGCGGAGGCAAGCTGGTCCTCCCAATTCCAGGCATCTCTTCCCTTCCTACTGCTTTCGAGACAGGAAGCAGAAGGCAGGGAACAGACTTGCTTCCCAGGACTTCACACCTTATCTAGGAAGATAGCCCTTCCCTGAAAGCCTCCAGCAGGCTGCTCCTTAGGCCACAGCAGCCAGGCCTAGCGGCAAGGGGGGCTGAGCAAAGGCGTATTTCATTTTCCAGTTTCTATTCGATAATGAGAAGGAGGCAGGGAAGGAGGGGGTTGTAATGACTACAGGGTTAGCCAGTCAAAAGTATCTGGCACAGGTGAAAACTGTCTTATTTGTCAAATAAGAAAATTGAGGCCAAGAGAATTTAAGTTACATTTACTATGTGTTGGGCACCCAGTGTATGTTGAACCTACAAGCTAGTTGGTGACAAAATGAAAGCCAAGAGCTGGGTCAGCCTGACCGTTGTATGAGATCACAACACAGTCTGTTTAGTATCAGAAGAGAGGAGGGTGCATAGTGAGGAGAAAAACAAACAAGTTTTCTGCATTCAATGAAATTATAGAAAAAAAAAAGGGGGGGTGTTATTTGGTTCTTGAAAACAGGCACAAACACCTTTCTAGTACATACTGAAAGGAGTTCAAGTAGAATTAGGTAGTTAGGGTGAGGGTGGAATAAGGAGGAATCCTGGAGCTAGCTGAAACAAACAAAGAATATGTTTTGCAGGAAACAGGATGTTTTGTTTTGTTTGCTTTTTTTTTTTTTTGGAAGTGAAAGAGAGCAATGTTGCAAAAAGACCAGGAACCAATCAGAGAGCAGCACGGATAGACAAAGCGCAGGCCTTTAGCAGATGTAAGGGGAAGAGCAGAACGTTTCGGGGCAACCATTTGAGTCTCCCTCCTGATCTGGGAGCTGTGTTTGTTTGCAATAAACTCTTGCCTTGTTTGAATGCCTCTGGTCCGCAGCTTCATTCTTTGATTCCATGAGACAAGACCCTGGGAAGAATTCCTGCTCGCCAGTTCCGGTAACAATACTAGCATTGGTAAAAAGATGCATGGGGGGGCGGGGGGAGTTTGAAACTACTGGCTACTAGTAATATGTTGGGAATATATGATCCCTGCATAGTAAAAACCATTGTCAACCCTGAGACACTCTTCATATTTGGGGAAATTAGATATAAATTTCTTCTATATCAAGTACCTACAAAGAATGGAGACTCTACCATCCAAATTTTTTATTTAAAAAATGAAAATATAAAAACACTAATGTTTTGGAAACTTTTTCTTGTCCCTTATTTCATGAATGAAGAAGCTGAAGCTAAATAAGTTTCAATGACTTATGTTAAGTCTCAAGGAGACTCAGTGACACAGTGCAGATCAGTGATCAATGACCTTTTTATATGATCTCAGGCAGTAGAGCTTTAGCCACACATTTAAGTAGAGGATATACTTTGTTTTTCCGAAGCATGTCAGCTCGGTCTGATATCCCAGACAACTCAAGCAAAGGCAGGGCCATTGTTAACCTGAATCACCTTTTAATTCATCCCAAAGTCTAGAAAGCTGTAACTATGGTCTTATTCACTACGGTCCTACAAATAACTTTACATGGAAATTTCTAATGACAACCGTAAGTTGTTTCGTTTGTAGCTTACATATGGAAATAAGAGTTTCAAAATTATACTCTGGTATGAATCGTAACAACCCCAAATTATCAACACAAGCTTTGTCCTAAGTAAATGGTTACAATACACCTATGCACTGAGGGCATTGACACAGGTCCCGTGGGCTATGGGTGTCCTTAGCTACTCCAAGGAAAGAGCGGGGATGGTGTCAAGAATCTGGGAGCTGAAGAGAAGCAAGTCCAGGCTAGACCAGACTTGGTCTTGCAGGAGCAAATGGGTCTCTACCTCTTCTCAGACCCCAGGCAGTTCCCAAGATATTTTGTGTGACTAGAAGCAACTGTAGTAGTAAAGATATTGAGGGATGACCTTCTACTCTGTGGAAAGTTTGCTCCCACCTTGAGCAGCACTTGGAGGGAAGAGGGATTTCACTCTCTTCACCCTGTTCCTTAGCTAAGACGTTGTGCTCAGTCCTTTGGAGAAAGACAGAGATCTCTTTGTTATAGGCAGGGGAAGTCCACATTAGCTTTAGTGCGGAGGCTCAGTTTTGCTAACTATGTTACTGTATAATTCTGTGAATATGAAGAAGCCCCGAAAAAATATGAATTTGTAGCCATGTTGTTGCCCTATTGTATACACATGGTTTTTGTTCCCTAATTCATTTGTTCTGGAGAGATATTGAATACTGGAGTCAGAAGGGACTCTAGAGATGGTCTGCTCAGACTTCATACTTTGACAGAACAGAAAAGACACCCTAAGAAAGCAGCCAAGCCAGAGCTCCTAACTCCCAGCCTACCTTTTTTGTTATATAAGAAATGAAGTGCTGCCTTCTCTTCTGTGGCTCCATTCTGGATCACCCATCATGGGAGACATGGCCGCTCCTGAAATCCAGAATGTATCTTATGTGAAGAAGCTGTTTTATAAATAGCAATTGTTTAAGGTGAAATCATACAATACTTAGGTACATTGTGGTATCTTGTGGGCTTACTAGAGAACCTAGTTATTACTTAGAATTTCTATGAAAAAAAAATGTATTTAGGGTTCCAAATAACCAACTTGCACATGCAGTTTTGGAATAAATAGCCTAAAACTAGAAGCCCTGTAGTATAGTTCCTGGAAATTCTTGTGTTGTCTCCAGACCCCATGACATGAGAGCGCAGCAGATGTTGGTAGGGAGTTCCCCAGGCACTTCCTCAGGCTCTTGCCTACCTATGCTCGTCCAGAATGGCTGCACCTGCAGCAGCTGAGACAAGTCCTTCCTGAGGATGCATGTGCGGCACGTCTCCATGCCCATCGCGGAGACTCTCCTGAGGTAGACGCTGCTGGTGTGGGGGACATGGAGGTGCACCAGGTCCCCTGTCAGGGAGGGACTCGAGGCCCAGCTCCTTTAGGGCCAGCCTTGGCTAGAGAGACACTCTGCCCAAGGTTGTGCCTTCCTGGCATAGTCTGCACCTAGTGACTGAGCTAATATGTCTAGGATCAAGCAGCAGTTCTATTGGGCCTGCATTGCAGTTGAACATCTTCTTTTGCCCAATTCTGCTACCTCCCTCTTCCTTTGACAGGTGTTTGTTTTATAAAAGACTAGTTTTTGATGTACAGAAAATTTGAGAAAATAGTACAGAAATTTCTCATATATCCAAACCCAGTTTTCCCTATTACTAACATCTTACATTAGTGACATATACTTTTTACAATCAAGGAATCAATACTGATATGCTACTATTAACTAAAGTCTGTAGTTTATTTAAATTTCCTTCATTTTTACCCAATATCCAGTTTCTGTTCCAGGATCACATCCAGAATACCACATTATATATAGACTAGGGTTCCCGTTGCAGGAAAAATCCTGCAATAGGATTTCCTGCTGCACTCTACCCTGCCTCCGTTCCTCCCTTGTCGCTGCCAGCCCGCCTGCTTTTCCCTTCACCCCCGGCCCCGCCTCCGCTCCTCCCTTGTTGCCCGCCCCGCCTTCTCTGCCAGCCCGCCTGCTTTTCCCTTCACCCCCGGCCCTGACTTCGCTCCTCCCTTCTCCTCCCCCCGGCTTGCTTGCTTCTTCGAAGCTTACTCCCTTCTGCAGCTCTTGGCTTCTTTCGACGCTGTCTTGATATGCAAATTAGCCGCCATCTGTGTTGGGGTAATTTGCATACTCGTCCTGATTGGTTGTTGGGCGTGGCTTGGTTGGTGGGCATGGCTTAGGTGTAGCAAAGGTGCGGTCAATTTGCATATTTGTCTATTATTAGATTAGGTGTTATATCTCTTTAGGCTTTCCTCCTTTCACCATTTTTAATCCTAGTAAATAGCTTACCCAAAATTCTATTTTATAATCAGCTTCCAAAGAAACTAATCTATGATAATTGTTTCCCTACCTAACAGCCAGTCTCCCTTCTTGCTAACAGCATCCCAATTTCTTATGGGCAGCAACGAGCCCAGCCTCAGGACATGAATCCCAATGGATCTAATCCAATAGGGGAATCCCAATCTAGTTTACTTGTGACTGACCGAGGCATGTGCCCTAGTCTTAATCAACAGAACACAAGGAGACACCTGCCAGGGGCTTTCTGGAAAGATTTTCCTCCCTATAAAAAAAAATTATCAGGGGGGTTCAAGGAGAAAGGTTTTTTCACCCACTTCTCTCCCCATCTGCTGAAGGCACTGACCTGTGATGCCTAAAACTGCAGGACCTCAGCAACAAGGCGATGAGGCACTGCAGAGGACAAAGGCTCCTGGGTGTTCTACAGAACCAGAACCAGCCCTGGACCTGGGATTCTTGTCACATAAATAATAAACGTCCTTAGGTTTAAGACACTGGCAGTTGAGTTCTCTGTTCCTGGCAGCTGAAAGCATTTCTAACATACACTCCCTCAGCCTGGGACAAGAAAGGGGTTTCTATGAGGATTAATATGGCTAACAGGGAGGTAGAGTCTTATAAAACTTTAATAGCAAGCCCAGGCCGCCCAAAGCCTGAATTGACCAGTAGTTCTAAATTAAGGCAGAAGTTCTCACCTGTAATTTTAGAGTCTGCTGTCCAGTGCTTGACTCTTTTTAAATTATATATATATATTTTATTGGTATCAGAGAGAAGGAGAGAGGGAAAGAGAGATAGAAACATCAGCGATGAGAGAGAATCATTGATCGGCTGCCTCTTGCACGGTCCACCCTGGGGATTGAGCCCACAACCCAGGCATGTGTTCTGACCAGGAATTGAACTGCAACTTCTGGTTCATAGGTTGACATTCAACCATTGAGCCACACCAGCCGGGCCAGTACTTGACTCTTCATGTCTTTTCTCTGCCTCATATCTTGTGCTTCCTCACAAATACAGTTTACTTAAGGCATCTTGTCTTTCTTAATTTAACCTGTTGCACTCGGATGTCAAGTGTGACTTGACACGGTTAGCATCAGTAGCAGCTCGTATGTCAAATTGTATTGAATGTATCAATAATTTGAAATATAAAAAAATCCAAATAAATAAGTTTGTATGAAAAAAAACTCCAGTTTTTTATTCTACTGCCGCGCTTTGTAAAATCTGGGGTATTTAAAAAATTAAATCCCGAGTAGAATAAAGGAATCGAGAAAAAAGCAAGCGAGTGCAAAGGGTTAATGATCTTGTAGCTTCAGCTTCCACTAGAAATTCTCAATATACCTCTGTTGAAATCCTTCAGGGAGAGACTATAATTGACTCAGCACATCTTTTTCTGCCAGGCCATACCACAGGTCACTGGCTGGACTACAGATTGTTTTTCGGCACAATTATCCTGTCTTGGTTCAATCAACTATGTTTGAAGGAAAAGATCACATGGTCTAAAACTGAGCCATACAGAGCTGCCTCTTCAACAAGATTGTGCAAAGGTTGGGCAGGCACAGTGACACATAGGGTCCAGCACAACAGCAGGTGGGAGCAGAAGGGTACAGGTGTCCATACACTACATGCTTATCTCTCATCTCTGTCCTGCCCCCACCAAATCAGTCTGGTTCTAAGACTTTTTGTCTGTTTGTTATTACTGGATACATATCTGTCTCGTGCAAATAAAATACAAGTTGTCTCCAAATAAACTGGAGAGACAGAGAGACAAAGAAAAAAAGAGAAGAACTAGAAAAACAGATAGAGAAAGAACAAGAGAAGGTAGTAAGGAAGGGGGACTGAGAGAAAGAGAGAGAGAGAGAGAGAGAAGAGAGAGAGAGAGAGAGAGAGAGAGAGAGAGAATTGTTTTTGACAGGCACAGACAGGTGTTGATGACCAAGACTTGGCACATTAGCAAGCGAGCAAAACAGAAAGCAAAGCCATGGAGGAGTGAGGTCCAAGTCAGCTCCCAACTCAGCCCAGAACCAATAGGAAACAGAGATGGTTTCATGGAAGAAGGAGGTTTTAATGGGTGATACAAGCTATACTAAGCCAACAGGCTCCTGCGGTTCAATTCTGCCCCATGGAAAGCATTCCATGGCCTCAGCCACACCGTGATCACACCATTCTTCCCACAGAAGTGCCATCTCCTTCCCCTGAGATCAGCAGGATGACACCCTTCCACTGCACATTTCATCAGACAGGCCAAAATAAATTCCATTCCCAAGGGCAAAAGTACCCAACTTACCCCTGGGAAGAAGACAAGTAAAGGGAAAACTCAGTCCAACGTATCTGAAAGCACAGAGTAAAACTATGAAAGTGGGATTTTACTCCATGACTACCGGAGGTTTCTTGCAAGCATTTGCTGAGCAGAAACCTTGGCTTTCATTCCTCTTTTGATTTTTAAAGCTGGTTTTTGAGCACTACTCAGTAGGTAGTTGGCCTTTTTGATGTTTGGCACTGGCATAAAAAGGATAAGTCATTTAATTTTCTGCAAAGGCGACGAAGCCTGTTTTGTATGTAAAGAGGCAAGCCGCCCGGGCATGTGTGACCGTGAACAAGTGAAAGCTTCTTCTTTGCAGGTTCAGAATTAACATGTCTACTGGATTCCAAGGATTGTTCCCCAGACCCTGAAATGTGGAAACCAAGTGCAGCAACTTGAAGTGCAGGGTTAAAGCAATTTTCGGAAAATTAAGAGGAACTGAAGGACAGCTGGTGATGGTAAAGCAATTTCTTATCTTCAATTATCCAGGTTGGCTGTCTTCTTACCAAATAGAATACTGGCAATCCAAAGGAAAATCCAAAAGGAACTTAAGCTGGCTATGTCCACAGAGCAAGACAAATTATGCAGATAAGTTAGAACACAGGCTAGTGGGAAAGGTTCGTGTGGCCTGAATGGTCCAGATCAGTCACTTGTATGGAATCAAGTTGATGTGTTGTGATAGAAGTTTAGAATCTGTGTATAAACAAGGCCTGAAGGGATGAGAACAACACTCAACAGATTATTGAATGTCTACATGAGCTGGGCTGTGTGCTAAGTGCCAAGAATACAGAAATGGAAAAGACAAACATTACCAAGACTATTCCACCTATTTTTATCAAATAAATCTCAAACGGGTCAACTGGATATAAATTTAATTAGATGTCCAGAGAGTCTATGAGTTTGGAGGATAAGTAAGCCCTTTGAGCTTCATAAACTTTGCAAAGCCTCCAGCCTACCTGAATCCAATCCAATCACCTTAATATGAAACTGAAGGCCTTCTACAATTGACCTCAGTTCTTTCTATTCTTATCCTTTACCAAACCACTCCAGCCCCACATTGTACATTTTAGGGTCAACTCAACTGTTTTCAAATGTACTGTAACCCTGTGGTTTTAGTCAAGCTTTTCCCTCAGCCTGGAATATCCTTCCCCCTACATTCTCCATATCCCCCCTTCTCCCTGCCATCAATCCTTCTGCCCTACCATCAGACTGTGGAATCCAACCTTTTAAAGCTTAATTAAGTGCTAAAGCCTCCATGAAGACTCCATGAAGAACATCACCGGCTCCTCTTTGTCACAATCGTCATGCCTTCTTTAGGGGTCTATTACATGTCGTGTGTGCCTCTGTTTGGTGGGCACGGTTTACACCTGGCATTATAGTCATAAGCATAGCCGCACCACCTACTAGATTTGTTTTTCTGAAGGAGTCATGGTCTTATTCATTTCCATAGTCCTGCTAGATTTACACAGAGCAGGTACTCAACACATGTTTATTAATGTATTGAACTGAGTTGAAGAAGGACAAACAAGCCTTGGCCAGATGGCTCAGTTGGTTGGAGTGTCGTCCCATACACCAAAAGATTGTGGGTTTGATTCCAGGTCAGGGCACACACCTAGGTTGCAGGTTTGATCCCTGGTTGGGGCGTGGCAACCTATCCATGCTTTTCTCTCTCTCATCAGTGTTTCTCTCTCTCATGAGTGTTTCTCTCTCTCTCTCTCTCTCTCTCTCTCTCTCTCTCTCTCTCTCTCTCTTTCTCTCTCTCTCTCTCTCTCTCTCTCTCTCTCTCTCTCTCTCTCTCTCTCTTCCTCTCTCAAAATCAATAAACAGGTAAGGATAAAAAAATTTTTTAAAGAACAAACAAGATGCAGGAATATACTCTCCTTAAATAAGCATAGCCAGTAAGTGATGTACAGGTAGATGGTGAAAATTCATTTATGTCCTTTTTTAGTGTCTTTCACTGTTTTCTATACCAGCATGTTGCTTTTCCCATGGGTTTCCCCTCCAGACTTCTGTATTTCTTGATATTTCTCATTTTTATAAAAATATATTTTATTTTATTTTTTTTACAGAGAGGAAGGGAGAGGGAGAGATAGTTAGAAACATCAATGAGAGAGAAACATCGATCAGCTGCTTCCTGCACACCCCCTACTGGGGATGTGCCCGCAACCAAGGTACATGCCCTTGACCGGAATCGAACCCGGGACCTCTCAGTCCACAGGCCGACGCTCTATCCACTGAGCCAAACCGGTTAGGCCAATATTTCTCATTTTTATAACTAATTTTTTTCTGAACCACTCTTCCTTTGTGTCTCTATCTGTACCAGAAAGTCGGTCACTGCAGGAAAGCGTGGATCAGTATACACTGATACAACTTCCTTATCATCGGAACACTCCCCTGCCCGGACACATCAAGGAAATAGATATTTTGAAGAAACGTTCACAGCACCATCAATGGAAGGTTTCTTTATTCCAGAGCACGTGGGTCAGCTACAGGAGAAGTGTGTGGACAGACAAACCTGAGAAAAGGAGCTTCCCATTTGCAACTAAAACTAACTCTTCCAGAGAGCGAGAGAGGAAAGCAAGGACTGGGGAGAGGATTGCTTTTTGTCAAGAAGTACAAAATTTCAGAATAGAAGGAAGAACAGGGAAAAGGTGGCCCTTGCATGAATCAAGTTACTTCTGGCTTCATGGACTTTAAAGGTTTCAAGGAATAGGATGATCAACATTATCAATGATAGCTCAGAGACAGTTATTCGATCAACTGTTCAATAAATATTTGTTGAGTGTCTACCACGTGGCAGGACTCTTCATAGGACTGAGCAGGGCAGACATGGTCTCTGCCCTCAAAAAGCTTTCAATCTAGTGAGTGGAGGCCATATCTTAAATAAACAACTGCACAATTAATTGTGGCAAGTGTTACTATGGAAAAGTGTATGGTGCTATGAGAATGTATAATTGGGTGTGTAATCTAGGCTGAGTGTAGAGGAGTCCGCTCTGTGGAAATGAATTTTAATGGCCCAGAAAGACAAGTGGATGTTTGCCATGTTAAGAAGGGAAGAGAATTCATTTCAAGCAGGGAGAAGGTGAATGTGGAGGCAATCAGGCCTGGAAGTCAAAATAGAAAGGTAGACCTGGGGGACAAGAAAAATGGAGTGTGGGTTTATATATAGGTGGGACCCACCCCTAACTGCCTGCACTAGCCAGGCCTCCTACAATGTGTTCTTAAAGCACCTGTCTCTGTCCTCCAGAGTTTATAATTGGGTGTGTGCACGAGAAAGAGAGATTAAAATCAGTCTCCATGACCAAACTGTAAGATCCATGAGGGTGAGAATCATTTTGTGTTTTATTCACTGTTGTAAGCCCAGAGCCTACCACAGAGCCTAGAATATCATATACACTCAATAAATATTCGTGGAATGAATGAATGACCAAGTGAATAAATGATTGATCTAGGAGTAAGAACACCTCAAGGTGTTGTGTTCCAATTCTGGTTCCAGCATTAACTCTCTACTGAAATAGGATATCCATTTAACCTCTTTGGGACCCACATTTCTCCATGATTGAAATTAATATGTTGAATGAGATTCTCTCTAAACTCTTTTCCAATTCAAAATTCAAATGTGTCCCATTCTCACAGGTGTTTTTTTGTTGTTGTTTGTTGTTTCTTTTCTTATTTTCATCTTTTCCACTGAACAGTGTATGTTTTTCCCACTGCTTATTAGTGCCTTCTCACAGGCAAAGTCAGGTACTGCCGTATAAAGTTAGAATTTTAAGTTCATCAAACCCTGCTCAGGGGAAGCATATCCTGAAGAGCTGGCCTTTCCTCCATCCAAAATGGTGTGCATTATCAAAAGACTAACATCAAAGCTGATTGCTTTACCAGGAGGTTCCCAGCCAAGCAGCCTTTTGATTTGCTTTTACTACTTACCCACTAAGATAAAGCTAGTTAAAAAACAAAATTCAAAAGCTCTTTTCATTTATATTTTTGGCTTGTCCAGTAAAGCAGATTATCTAAAGCTAATTAATCATCAGAGGGGAACAATTGCTCCTTCTACACCCTGCACTGAAACACACACACACACACACACACACACACACACACACACACACACACGATGAAGTTCTAGCAAAGTACATTTAAATAGATGAAAAATTATTTGGATTAACATGATTCTACTTCAGGGGTTTGTTAACATGTGGTCTTTAAAATGCTTGTTTAAAAAAAATGAATTTGTATACGATGACATTTATTTATTTTTGTATCTGAAAATATCCCAATTAATAACCTAAAGTATTCCTAGTGACAAGAGTTTCTTTTTTACTCTACTGATTATAACAGAAGGAGAAAATAAGTGCCTAGTTGTACTAATCTAGGTCATAATAATAATATAAAAATGTAGATTTACAATATTTTAAATACCCGATCAACTCTATTATTCTTTGGGTATATAAAGTTTCTGTAGGCAGGTAACAACATTATTTTTTAAATTGACTTGGAGTCCTCTGAAACATTGCTTCTATTTCTCTAAGTGTTTCCACCGAAGAAACCCAAGGCATAAATCTACTATAGTTTGTGCAAAGACATTTAACACAATAACTATGTATCTGAAGGGAATAGCCATATTCAGGAAAGTCTGTCAGGAAAACAGAGGGGGACGTATCAGATCTGAGTTTCAAGCCTGCCTCTTAATTATTCTGCCTCAAACACTTATTTCTTATGCAAGGAAAGCCCATCTTCCCCAACTCAGATGGTCATGTTATGAATGCAGAAAATAATGGCTACTCTGGCTATTTGCAAAGACTGAAGATAAGCACTGGGTGCATATTCCAATAATATAAAATACTGTGGAGTAGAGAGTGCTTGGGTGGGACTTTTAGCAATTTTGTGAGAAGTGGTAATGAGCCAAAAAGGATGATGTCTTAGCAAAAAAAAAAAAAGTGGTATCCACCCTAGTAGAATTTATCTGTTTAATCCACAGGCAGATTCATGAAAGCTTGAGCAATTTTCTTCTTGCCAAGAAAAGCTGCTTTGCTGTCTAATTGTTTTCTTGGTGGAAATTACTTTCATTTTGTTATCAAGTACTTTATATACATCGATATTTCATTCATTACCTATTTCTCTTTTAAATCTTTATTACAGATATCTTTTCTAAAGTTTTATTCAGCTAAAATTTTACATACCATGCCATTTATCCATTTAAAGTATACAATTTAATAGCTTTTAGCATATTCAATAATGCATCAATCACCACAATCAATTTTAGAATACAAATATTATCTCCAAAAGAATCCCCCCATCCCTTAGCCAAAACCCCACAATCTTCCTATCCCCTTAAGCTCTAGGCAACCACCAGTCTACTTTCTGTCTCTATAGATTTCCCTAGCCCTAGCTAGTTTGCTCAGTGGGTAGAGTGTTGGCCTACAGACTGAAGGGTCCCAGGTTCCATTCCCATCAAGGGCACATGCCTGGGTTTCGGGCTCGATGCCCAGTAGGGTGCATGCAGGAGGCAGCCAATCAATGGTTCTCTCTCATCATTGATGTTTTTCTCTCTATCTATCTTCATCCCTTCCTCTCTGAAATCAATTTTTTTAAAAGCATATTTAAAAAAAAAGATGTGCCTATTTTGGACAGCTCATATAAATGAAATCATACAATCTGTGGACTTTTGTAACTGGCTTCTCACTTAGTATATTGTTTTAAAGGATCATCCACATTACAGCAGGTATCAGTACTTAGTTTTTTTCTATTGAAGAATAATATTCCATTGTATGAATATACCACATTTTATTTCTCCACAAATCAGTTGACGGACATTTTAGTTGTTTTCACTTTGGGGATATTATGAATATTGCTGCTATGAACTTTTGTATACAGTTTTTGTGAGGATATGTGTTTCATTTCTCTTGGATCTGTCTATAGCTAGGAGTGGAATTACTAGATCATACGGCAACTCTATGTTTAACCACTTGAGAAACTGCCAGGCTGTTTACCAAAGCAGCTGCACCATTTTATATTCCCAGCAGAAGTGTATGAGGATTCCCATTTCTCTACATTCTTGTCAATACTTATTATCTGCCTTTTCTATTACAGCCATTCTAGTGGATATGAAGCAGTATTTCATGGTGGTTTTTATTTTTTAATTTCTTTATTGATTAAGGTGTCACATATTTGTCCTCATCCCCCCATTCCCATCCCACACCCCTCCCCACGGATGCCCCAACCCCCTGTTGAACTTAACCGTTGGATAGGCTCATATGCATGCACACAAGTCCTTTGGTTGATCTCTCCCCCCTCCTCCCAACCTCCCCTATTCTCCCTCTGAGGCCCGATAGTCCGATCGATGCCTCCTTGTTTCTGGTTCTGTTCTTGTTCCTCAGTCTATGTTGTTCATCATTTCCCCTAGATGAGCGAGATCATATGTCACTAGATATATACTTATAAGAACTGAATGTGAGACGAGCAATAATAGTTATGCTGACAGGCAAATGAATCAGTCTATAGTGAGTTTCTTTCTGGACCAACAGTTCTTTTGAGACCCAATTTCAATGTCCACCAGTTCCTTATGTGTACATGTCAGCACTGACCCCTCTGCTCTGGATGGTGGACAAATGGTGATAACGGAGGTCCGACTCCCTCTGGTTTGGTCTCGGCCGGACCCAGGGGCACGGCTTCACCCGGACTAAGGGGCACGTGGCCTCACCCAGACCCAAGGGGCGCGTGGCCTCACCCGGGCCCAGGACCCAGCCTCACCCGGATGGATCCAGGGGCACACGGCCTCACCCGGACCCAGGATCCGGCTTCACCCATACCCAGGGGCGCAAGGCCTCACCCGGACCCAGGGGCACATGGCCTCACCCGGGCCCAGGGACCCAGCCTCATCTGGGTCCAGTGGCGCGTGGTCTCACCCGGATCATGGTGGTTTTTATTTGCATTTCCCTAATGACTAATTATGTTGGACATCTTTTCATGTGCTTATTGGCCATTTGTATATCTTCTTTGGATAAATATCTATTCAGATTCTTTGCCCATTTTTAAATTGGGTTATTTGTCTTTTTATTACTGAACTAGAGGCCCAGTGCATGAATTTGTGCGTGGGTGGGGTCCGGTTGGCCTGCCCGGATCAGGGCCAATCGGGCTGGGCTGGCCTGGGGGGAGGGCAAGGGTGGTTGGCAGGTGTAGGGGGGCCCATCAGGGGAGGGGCCGGCCGGGGGGAGGGGCCGGCCGGGGGAGGGGCTGCAGGCAGTTGGCTGGCCGGCCCCACCCCCTGATCGAACTCTCAGTCGAACTCCCAGTTGAGGGGACAATTTGCATATTAGCCTTTTATTATATAGGATTATAAAGTTTTTATTAGAGAGAGAGAAACTTCGATGTGTAAAAATATAAACTAACAATTTAATAAATATATCTCAATCACCTACTATGTGTAATTTAGGGCAGTGCCATGTGTGCAGAAGCAAGAAAAGATGCATCAAAAAGCTTATAATTACTAAGGGGGCGGGTAGTGAGACAAATCCACTAGTAGTGGAAAATTACTAGTATATCAGGTTAGAAAATCTGAAAGGGCTTCATGGAAAAGTTGGTGTTTGCAATGGGTCTTTTAAAGCGGGGAGAATTTTGAAAGAGATATCATCAGAGAGAGCATGAGAGGGGCACAGTGGCACTGATGTTCCAGGCATGACAGGAGAACAGCAAGTAGTTGTTTGGCTAGGGAATGGAATGAGTGAACCACCAGGCGATGAGACTGAGAGAGGTTAGATGGAAACATGTTTTTGAAGCTTAAATACCAGGTTGAGGGGTCTGTGTTCAAATCCCTAAATCAGTGGTTCTCAACTGGGAGAAATTTGGGCCCCAGGGGATATTTGGCAATGTCTGGATACATTTTTTAATTTTCACAACTACTAGTAGTGGCACTATTATTAGTGGATAGAGGCCAGGGGTGATAGTAAACATCTTCCAATGCCCTCCACACCCCTACAGCAAAGAATTGCTGGCCCCAAATGTCAGTGGTGCTGAGATGAACCCAATAATTAACCCAAGTTACCACTTTGAGAGAGTTTTCATGATGCAGCCTATAAAGAATGACTCTAGACAGTGACTCTCCCACCACCCATGAGTTGAGGAGATGGGGCTGAAACTCTAGAGAGATCAAAATAGCTATACATCATAATGCAGAATACAGAAGATGAGAGAACTGCAGAGAAAGAGAACTCGGGAGATGTGCAGAGGGTCCCCCCTGAGACCTCAGTTAAGTATTGATAAGCACATACTTGTGAGGAAACTACTCAAGCCAGGCCATGGGGAGGGGGAAGGGCCCTCTAAAAGGATTAGAGGGAACAATGACTGGTGTTCATATAGGGTACAAAACAGTGCTTATTACCATCAGCCAGGATGGAAAACCTCATGATTCATACTATTCCCACCCAACGAGGTAATATTTACAATGTCTGGCAGCCAGTCAAAAATTACTACACAGCCAGGCTGATGTGGCTCAGTGGTTGAGTGTTGACCTGTGAACCAGGAGGTCACTGGTTTGATTCCTGGTCAGGGCACATGCCCAGGTTGCAGGCTTGATCCCCAGTGGAGGGCTTGCTGGAGGCAGCCAATCAGTGAATCTCTCTCATCATTGATGTTTCTATCACTCCCTCTCCCTTGCTCTCTGAAATCAATAAAAACATTTTTTAAATTACTACATAAAGTATGAAGCAGGAAAATACAACTCAGTATAAGAAGAGAAAATATTAATTGAAATACAGATGTTAGAATTAGCAGACAGTGATATTCAAACAAATATTATAACTGTATTCCATATTGCTAAAAGTTAAGTAGGGTCATGGAAGATATAAATAAAACTTCTAGAGATGAAAACTACAATGTTTGAAATAAAAATGTTTGAAATGAAAAATATATTGGATGGGATTAACAGCTGAAGAGACATGGCAGAAGAAAACATTGGTCAACTTGAAGACATAGTCATAGAAACTAAAACCAAAATGAAATGCAGAGAGAAAAGGAATTTTAAAGGTGTGTGTGTGTGGGGGGGGTGGGCCGGGGGGGGCGGGGAGGGAAAGAACCAGTAAGCTGTGAGGAAACTTCAAGGGTTTAATATACATGTTACTGGAGTCCCTGAAATGGTTTAGAGGAATACAAAAATATATATATCTGAAGAACTTACAAACTGTTTCCAAATTTGATGAAAAACTACAAAACCACAAATCCAAGACTCTCAACAAGCCTCAAGCACAAGAAACAAAGAAAACTGTAGTAAGACACATGGTTACCAAAATGCTCAAAACGAATGATAAAGAAACAAGTCATTTTTTAAAATCAGGGAAAAAAGACATTATATATGAAGAACAAAAATAAGATTATTCATTAGAAAAAAAAGCAAGTGATAAAACAGTGGAGCAACATCTTTAACTAAAAGAAAAAACTGTAAACATCAAATTCTATATGCAGGGAAAATATATTTCAAAACAAGGCAAAATAACTTTTTTTCAAACATAAAAATAAATGAAAGAATTCATTACCAACAACCCATGAAGTTGTGCTGTGTTATTTGAGAGTGGGCTTAGATTTATTTTAAATATATATTGCAAACTATAGGGCAACCACTAAAAATATTCTTTAAAGAAGTATAATTTATATGTTTAGAGAGGAAAGGAAATGGAATCATATTAAGTGCTCAATTAAAACTAGAGAAGGCAGAAAATAGAAAAAAATGAGGTAGAAAAAGATATATACCATGATAATGCTAATGCTAATCAAGAGAAAGTTGGAGTAAGTACATTAATTTCAGACAAAGTAGAGTTCAAAACAGGAAAAATTTTCAGAAATAAAGAAGGGCATGGGCCCTAGCCAGTTTGGCTCAGTGGATAGAGCGTTGGCCTGTGGACCAAAGGGTCCCAGGTTCAATTTCAGTCAAGGGCACGTACCTTGGTTGCAGGCTCCTCCCCGGCCTAGGCCCTGGTCGGGACTCTGAAGGAGGCAACCAATCAATGTATTTCTCTCACAATGTTTCTTTCTGTCTTTCCCTCTCTCCTCCATTCTCCCTAAAAATAAATGGAAAATATCCTCAGGTGAGGATTAGCAGAAAAAAAAAGAGGGCATGGCTTAAGGATAAAGTGGTAAATTCTCCAAGAAAATAAAACAAACCTTAACACACATACACCTAATAATTGAGCATTATAATACATGAAGCAAAAATTGATAGAACTTCAAGAAAAAATAGACAAATATTACAGTTGGACACTTCAATACCCATCTTTCAGTAATTGATAGATCAAGCAGGCAGAACATCAAGAATATAGTTGCACTAAACAGTACCATCCATCACTGTATCTAATTAACATTGATTGAATATTTCATTCAACAATAATAAACACATATTCTTCTCATGTTCACATGGAATATTCACCAAGATAGACCATATTCTGGGCCACAAAACACACCTAAGCAAATTTAAAGGAATAGAAATCACGTAAAGTATGTTCTCAGGCCACAAAATAATTAAACTAGGTATCAATAACAGAAAGATAGCTGGAAAATCATAAGATA
Organism: Eptesicus fuscus; assembly: GCF_027574615.1. NCBI lineage: Eukaryota > Metazoa > Chordata > Mammalia > Chiroptera > Vespertilionidae > Eptesicus > Eptesicus fuscus. Next base: position 18,188,618 of record NC_072483.1, on the reverse strand, counting down.
TTTGATCATTAAGCAAGACACTTAACTGTGGTGGTTGTTACATGGGTGTACACAAATATTGAAATTTATCAAATTGTATACTTAAATATGTGCAGTTTATTATATGTCAATTATGCTTCAAGATAGCTGTTTTTTAAAATGTATATAATGAAAGATTCAGGAAAAATTACATTCTTATAAGTATTTCTTTTACCTGAACCAGATTAAAGCTTTTTCCTATATAAGTATCTTTCACTGATTAATTCAGTTGGCTATCAGAGACCACTGAAATTCTAAAAGCATGAGTAATAAACTAACTGCAAGCACCTCATCTCATTTTGTTTGGTTCCATAAATTGTTCTTTCAGTGTCTACATACTTGGTTATGAAGGTAGCAAGGTGAGAGTATGTGGAGAGAAGAAAGCCTCAAAATAAATAATGGTGGGTCAGAAACATTATCTTCTTATACAAAAGACAGCACACTATATTTCTGCAAGAAGATATCCTATATCTACATTTTTACGGAGCAGCTCCTAAAGACAGAAATCACATTTGCTCATGAGCGCTTCATAGAGCATCTGAGGTGTCAGCATACTATTTGAGGAAAACAAGGATGTTCCAACAAATCTTGATTTTGCTCTAAAAAACCTATTTTGCAGCTGCTTAAACAAGTGTGGCCTTCTAGGGCTCTAAAAAAGAAAAGCAAATGGGCAGATACTGCCCATTCCCTTAGACACTACCTGAATATCATGAGGTTCACTTGCTGTAACTCTGTTTTAGACTCTGGGCACATGGACCTTTGTTTATTTTTGTGGCAGACTTTAGTATCTTTGCAGGCTTTCCCTGGAGATGTGCTGATGACCTCTTTAGCTATGGGATCCTCAAGCAAAGGGCAGTGTATCCAGCATTTAACTTGCCTGTCACCTCGAGATATCATTAACTTAACCATATTTAAGCCTATTCTAATCCACTGAGAAGGAAGATTAATATATTTTATAAATACTTAGTAAGTTAGGTAAAGATATTAAACTATGCCTCTATAAGTTTCTATTTTTACAGATAACTTGAATAGCTTTTCTCCAATAAGCCAGCTTCTTCCTTTCTTTCTTCCATGAGTTGTCTTTTCTTCCTTCGCACCATTGAAATGTGTCCTTTGAGAGGGACAATAGAACATGGTAGACTCTGTCTAGGACAGTAAATGCTCTTCACTCAATGTGAATTTAACATGTTGTCAGGCCCTAGCCAGTTTGGCTCAGTGGATAGAGCATTGGCCTGTGGACTGAAGTGTCCCAGGTTCAATTCCGGTCAAAGGCACATGCCCGGGTTGTGGGCTCGATCCCTAGTAGGGGTCATGCAGGAGGCAGCAGATCAATGATTCTCTCTCATCATTGATGTTTCTCTCTCTTCCTCTCTGAAATAAAATATATATATTTTTTAAAAAAAAAACAAACATGTTATCAGAACCTTTCATATGGATCTTAGTAGAGTATACTCAGCATTGCTATTTTTTATTTTCTATGTATGGATCCTTTTCCCCAACAAAATGTAAGCTAACTAAAGAGACAGACTGTACCTGCTTCTTTGAGTCTTGATATTGAACACATCTAACTCTTAATATTGTTCATTTTTTAAAACCTTTGGAGGCTAAATATAAAAAGGGTAGTAGAATTGGAGCACTATATCAGCTTAAATCAAAATGTGTGGAGCACTACCCTTGATGCCTGTGCTAGACCTGTAGGAAATACAAAAATACATGGCAAGTTGTCACAGAAGTCCAATGAAATGAGGTTGAAGAGGCCTCCTGTGCAACACTGAGGAGTTTGGACTGGATAGGACACCATCAAAGGGCTTTAAGCAGGAGGAGGACACGGTGAAAGACCGTTCCTTGAAAGACTGGCCTGATGGAATTACATGGGATGTAATTTTTACTAGAGGCAAAAAGACTAAGTGGAGTAGTTACGTGAAATTGCTCTGCTGTGGGATTAAGACAGAAAGGAGTGGGAGCAGTTCAGGGAGAAAGGAAAACGATAATGGCCGAAGGGTTAATAATGGAACCGCAACATGGACTAGGTAAGTCCCAAGTATTTTAACAAATTATATATATATATATATATATATATATATATATATATATATATATATATATATATATATTCCTTCTTCCAAAATAGAATTTCTGGGAGTTCACAAAATTTCATACTAGATAACATAAATTTAAAATAAGTTGGTAATGAAATTGGAACAAAAGAATAAATTGGCTAGAAAATAAGATAAAGCCAAGAGTAAGGTTGTTATACAAAATGCATGCTGTGAGGAAAAAGCAACCTACTACATGAATCATTGTGCAACTAAGTTTAAAAAAGCAAACTAATTTCTTGGGATAAGCCCAATAGTATTTTTTTTAATTTAAATTCTTTATTGTTTAAAGTAATACATGAGTCTCCTTTTTCCCCCATTGACCTCTCCCCGGCCACTCCCACCTTCCAGCATATGCCCTCACCACCCTACTGTCTGTGTCCATTGGTTATGCTCATATGCATGCATACACATCCTTTGGTTGATCCCTGCCTTCCCTCATAGGTTGGACAGTCTGTTCAAGGCTTCTATGTCTCTGGTTCTATTTTTGTTCATCAGTTTATGTTGTTCATTATATTCCACAAATGAGTGAGATCATGTGATATTTATCTTTCTCTGACTGGCTTATTTTGCTTAGAATAATGTTCTCCAGGTCCATCCATGCTGTTACAAATAGTAAGAATTCCTTCTTTTTACCGCAGTGTAGTATTCCATTGTGTAGATGTACCACAGTTTTTTAATCCATTCATCTGCTGATGGGCACTTAGGCTGTTTCCAAATCTTAGCTATTGTAAATTGTGCTGCTATGAACATAGGGGTGCATATATCCTTTCTGATTGGTGTTTCTGTTTTCTTGGGATATATTCCTAGAAGTGGGATTATTGGGTCAAATGAAAGTTCCATTTTTAATTTTTTTTAGAAAACTCCATAATGTTTTCCACAGTGGCTGCACCAGTCTGCATTCCCACCAGCAGTGCAAGAGAGTTCCTTTTTCTCTGCATCCTTGCCAGCACTTGTTGTTTGTTGATTTATTGAGGATAGCTGTGTTCATTTACTCATACCTTTACAATACAAGGCTGCTCTTGTATAGATATGACCTTCTTAAATCATATTTAAGCAAATTAAAAACTTTTATCAGAAATCTATATGAATACATCCCAAGCATCATTTAATCTAAAAAAGCAAGTCAATTGAATGCATAATGAACTCTTTCATTTGTTTCTATTTGATCCACCGGAGATGCTTAAATGAATTCATAATATACGCACATCTTACTAGGAATATCCTAAACCAAAAGCTAAGAATGACTTGCTCCTTTCTTTGCTAAAGAAGCTATAGAAGTGAAAATACTGCCTTTATGTATATTTAAGCAATCAAAATATCTTCATGGGATGAAAAAAAAATTACTGGATTTTTGTGGTTGAATAGCTTGAAACAGCTAGGAAGCTGAATCCATTATCCTTCTAATAATAAAGCCTTTAAAACATACAAAAATATATATTAATTGCTGAACATTTTGAAAACACAGATACGCACAAATAAAAAAAAAATTAACAAATCACCTGTAACCCTATCACCTATGAATAAGCACTTGGAATATATCCTTCTAGGTTTGACTTAAGAAGTCTTTAGTTTATCAATTATTTATGTGAAATCTTTGTATTTACAAGCCCTGAGGGTGGGCCCTTGTCATTCAGCTTTAGACATAGTGGTAGAATCTTACAAAAGAAAATAATGTGGAACTGGCGGTCTTTTCAGAGTAAGTTTATTATGCATCTTTTTAAAAATGTTTTTATTGATTTTCGAGAGAGAGGAAACAAGAGAGAAACATTGATGAGAGAGAAACATCAATCAGCCGGCCCCCACTAGCAACCTGGGCATGTGCCCGACCAGGAATCGAACCGATGACCTCTCAGTGCATGGGACGACATTCAACCAACTAAGCCACACCAGCCAGGGCTATACATCTTTCTTAATGCAGCTATTAAAATGGGGGAGGAACACTACTAACGAAAGGGAACTTTATCACCAGGACAAGATATGCTTTTATTGCCTTAATAACCAAATTACTCTGCGATATTACTTTTATTCTAGAATTTTATATGCTTAATAAGAAGTGCCAAGATGCGTCGTGCTCGGCATTTCACACTCATTTATTGCAATACCTCAGAGCATTATAAAGTGTTCAATTGAAATGCCATTTCCCAGCTAAGTTACAGCTCTGCAAAGGGTTAGGGAAACTCAAACCCTCATTTTTGTCCTAGAGATTTTGAAGTTTAATGTTATTATGACTATCTCACATACCAAGGTAAACCCAATAGTGTTAAGTTACACCCATGAGAATAGTGAAACTACAATCACCAACTTACAACTGACTTAAAACCAAAAATCCTCACAGACTTAAACTGCTGCTTTAAGGAAACATAACTAATGTCAGTACTGGGAAGATGAAAGCAACTGGATCCCTGCATATTAATGTCAATATGTCAATGCATGTCCGATTATGATGACAACAAGAAAATGGAAAAAGGTCGGGATATCTAAGCGTGGCATTAAAGTCTAGACCAAATTAAATTTGATCAAAGACCAAAGATATTGTAACTACCAATCTTAACTGCATTCAGTTAAGCTTACAGTTGAACCCATAATTTATTTCCGGAATCTCCAAGACATCCTGGCTAGTCCTCTGGAATTTTCTACCTAACAGTTCAGGGATTGAGATAGTTTAAGGTTCTAAGCCTATAATAGCACATGTAGATAATTACATGCTGTGGGATGTAATACGATTCCCCGATCCTTTGATAACACTGGGACCTGTTGAATGAGAGCCTGAGTGAAAGCAGTAATTCAAAATTTCCTTCCTTTGTGACTTTTTGGTCTAAATCTCGCCATTACTTTTTCATTGTTTGAACCTTATTGTATAAAAAGGCAGGGCGATCCTGATAAGAGCAAAGGAAAAGCTTAGCAAAGTTTGGAGAAGGCTGCATGGATTTCCTCCAGAATCAGCACAGGGACCCGCCCAAGGGCCTGGAACCATGGGAATTTCCTACTGAAGGATGTACCAGTCTATAGCTTCATTTTCACCGTAAGATTAATGGGACCTGACTCTGGGTAAAATCCAATACCACAAGTTGGAAGTGCAGGTGAGTTTCCCTTTTTTGTGGATGCCAGTATATGGTTAAGGAGACCCACAGACTACAGGAAGGGAGAAAAAATGTTTCTCCTGCAACTCCTATGAACTGTGAAGAATTGCAATTATATGCTTGAGGATAACAGCAGCACCAAGCCTCAGAAGGAAAAATACTAAAGCTACTTCTGAAAACCCATGAATGCCACATATTATGCTCACAGATATCCTATCCAAAAGGATTTGCTTCTTTCAATTGCCCTGCAACTCGCAGCTGTGACTGTCACATTCTTGAGGGGAAGCTGTGCTCTATGTCCACTTGAGCTGGATCTGCCCATGAAAGCTGCCAACCACAACTATGCAGCCACTGGAACATCCTGCCCTCCCCTCACTCCCGTGAACACTGTGGATACTGCTTGACTTATTACAGTGATAAGCGATTGTACCAGAGCAGTGCTTCTCAACAGGGGCCGATTTTATCTACCAGGGCACATCTGGCAATGTCTCAAAACATTTTTGATGATCACAACTGGGGCGGGGGTGGCAGTGTGTGTTGCTACTGGCATCAGGTGGGTAGAGGCCAGAGATGCTGCTAAACATCCTATCTTAATACAATAAGGTCCAAACAATAAAAAGTAATGATGAGACTTACACCAAAAAATCACAAAGGAAGGCACAGAACAGCCCTTGCACAGAAAAGAATTATCTTGCCCAAGTTGTGCCTCGGCTAAAATACTCTAAACTATTTTTTTTTTTCATAACTGCTCTGTGGAAGTAGGTAGGATAGGACTGTGTTTATTTGCTCCCTTTTCTCTACCCCTCAAAACTTTCCTCTCTACCTTTGTGTAACTGCTTTCACCTAAGTCTATGGCTTCTTGCTGAAAGACACCCAGGGTCACTTTTAGCACAAAACAAATGTTTCTCCCTTCCAGGAGCCAAATGGTCAGTGCTAACTTTTCAAGTGTCCTCAACTGCTTTGATGAATTGATATTCTTCTCTAGCGGGTGAAGAAAAACAACACAGATAATGGTCTCTGCAGCTGTTAGGAGGTTTGTAGTGTGTGTGTGTGTGTGTGTGTGTGTGTGTGTGTGTAGATTAGCTCCCTGGCTACATTAATTCTTGCACTTGACCAAGCAAAATGCCCCATTCCTAAAATAGGGTAGTCAAAGAAACCAGATCAACCTGGAAGGAAACATGAAACCGTGGGAAACAAGATAAGCCCGAGTATTCAATCACCTCATTTTCAGAAGAATCAACATCTTACAATGCCAAGGCCACTTGCTAAAGTCCAGAAAAAGAAACATTGGAAGACAGAAATAGTGACGAAGGTGCAGTGACAGGCCAAGCTAGAAATTAAGGTTGGAAGTCCTGGGAAGAAGATACTTTTTTCCCATAACTACCTCATGACGATTCCCCCACAAACAGAGGCACTGCCTGCCTTCCTAAAAGCCCCAAAGGATAACTCATGCTCTCCTTTTGTTACACATCACAGAGCTCACAGCCCTATTCTAATGGAAAGGAAGATACCTCTAAATCCAGGAATGTTTGAGTCTGGAAGCAGAGAGGCCCAAACGACCTGATAAGCCCTTATCTGCTATCACCCTTTGACATAGAACATATTTTCATTCTGTGTGCCTGTGTTACAGAGAATATAATGTGAAGGAAAAGGCCAAATCTTTACCAAAAGCCAATACTTTTTTGTGGGGAATGGACCTGAATTTATAATTAAGCAGAATGCTATAAAAAAATGATTCCCTTGCTAGAAATTGGTTTTCCACAATCTCTCTCTCTCTCTCTCTCTCTCTCTCTCTATATATATATATATATATATATATATATATATATATATATATATACTTTCAGGCATTAGACGGTGGGTCCACCATTAGACATTTATTCCTCCTTGCCACTTACACTCCAGCTGCATACGGAAGTGTGGTTTTTCACACTTCAGGATTCTGCTTCCTGCTCCCATTCCCTTTAGCACACTATTCCTCATCCTCACTCCCACTCTTGTTTTCCCTTTCTTAAGATTTAGGCTCAGGTGTCATTTTTAGGGAACTTCCCTTTTAACCCTACCCTCATCCCTTTTCTGCGCTTCTATAATAACCAATTATATCACCATCATTATACTTAAAACATTTTCACATCTAGTCACATTTCCAGTGGATCTCAAATGCTTAGTGAGCATAATATTCACTTGAGGACTTTGCTAAAAATACTCTTGCCTTATACAAAGATTTTGAGTTACATAATGTGGGGTAGACCCAGGAGATTGCATTTGTCAATAAAACCTTCCTAATGATCCTGATGCTGCTTTCCACCAACAACACCGAAGAACTTGGCCTTGTCTGCACCCCGAGCCCCTTGACACTGAAGGCTAGAAGCCGTCTTTACTTATCTTCATATCCCCAGCCCCAATCCAGGACCAATTCGTGGCACAGGGCAAGCCCATGTTCGAAAAAAAGTTGTTGAATAAATGCATCCTGAAACGTCTCTGGTTGAAAATATAAATGCCAAATAAAGTCTTAACATGGAGTAGTTGAGAGGGTGAGGCCAGGAAAAAAAATTAGAAAATAGGTTGATGGAAAATCCCTGGGGTCCAACCTTCAGTTGCTTCACATCTTGCTAAGAAACACTACTGCAAGTCTCTTCACTTTCAGCATCAGTTCCCATTACTGAGCTTCTCTCTGCCCATCATGCCTGGTATTATGCCAATCAGCTACCTGCAGACTTTTTTTTTTCCTGTAGTCTTTTATATCACCTTTATACTGCATCCCACACCCTTCTAGTATGGCGGTCAGGAAGAAGGTGTGCTTTATGTTAAAGGCCCTCCTGTGCTGTGTGATCATCCATTCTTAATCAGCAGTGTTCAGCCTGAGACAGAATGTGTTAGAGCTCAATTTGAAGGAAGGCCAGGAGAGAGTCTTGTAATATCGTGCCGCCCCACGCTTAGACAAATACAGAGAATAATCTGTTCATACAACCAGTAAAACCAGGAAAGGAATACAGATCCTGGTTTGTAAAGCAAAGTCTTATGTGTGCTCTATTTGGTGCAGAGGTTAGCCAGATTAGGAAAGAAAAAGGGAGTGTGTGCACATATGTGAGTATGCGGTTAAAACTGAGCTGGCCAAGAATTTTCTAGTTTTCTAATAGTGCAAAATGGGTTTGATTCTTTGTCCTTGTGTCTCCCATCCTGGCTCAGTGGGAGCTGAAAATATTCTTCGCCCAACCCTCAGGGTCAAAGAGTTCTGGGTTATTGGAATGCTATTTTGTTTTCAGGCTGTTTGATGTTAGTGGCTTGATTACCAATATAGTGGTATAGCAAAGAGTTTCATTTTGGGAGGCCTTAGTACCATATGTCAGTAAATACTAAGAAAAACATTACTTTATGTCACACACATACACACACAACTCGGAAGTACCCCTCTCCTCACAACAAATCCCTTTCCAAACATTTCATCTTAAAAGCTTCCTATTTAAATATTTTAAATGAATTTTTATTGTGGAATAATCTTAGGTTTACAGAAAAGTTGCAAAGAAAGTAAGAGAGGGCTTGTATACCCGTCAGCAATTTCTCATTATGTAACTGGTCCACTTGCCTGCACCAGGGGATGACAAACCTCAGCAGCTTGCAGGCCAAATCTGGCCTGCCGCCTGTTTTAGTAGGACCTGCCAGCAAAGAAGGGTTTTTATATTATTAAATGGTTGAAAAAGTCAAAAGAAGAATAATATTCCATGACACAGGAAAAGTGTATGAAATTCCAAATTCAGCTTTCATAAATAAAGTTTTATTGGAACACAGCCATGCCCATTCCTTTACATATTATGTTGACCTTTACACTTATAGTGGCAGAGCTGAGTGGTTTTAACAATAGACTCTAGAGCCACATCCCCCTAGATGTGGCTCTATGTAAAGACCTGTCTTTACTTTCTGGTCTTTTACAGAAAAAGTGTGCAGACTCCTGGTCTAAACTAAGAGGTAAACATTGTTGCATCACTATTAACTGAACTACACACTTAATAACACCGGTTTTTCCATGAATGGTTCACCATGCAATCCAGGATACCACACTGCCTTCAGCAAACACGTCTGTACATCCGCCTCTGTTTACTCACCAGGTGCACGGTCCTACTTTGGAAAATATTCCTGCCTAACAAATGAATTTCAGCTGGCCACTTGAACCGGGTTTGTTTTTGCTGTTTGTTTGGGGTTGTTTACACTTTTTACACAATAGCCAGACAATTTCATTCAACATCTGGGCTTGGAACGCTGCGAACTTGAAGATGGAGGAAGAGCTATATTTGTTCAAGTAGTCCCATGTTGGGCCAGACAGAGCACCAAATCAGGCTCTTCAGAAAAAGGGCTGCTTCCCAAAGCCCTCCCGCGGTCGGTGGCCCCCGGTCCCGGGCAGCCCCTGCCCCAGCTCCCTGTCCTTTGTCTCCTCCTTCCCCAGCCTGGCCTGTGAACAGCGCGGCTCCCCCTTTCACCGGCTGCCGCGCCTTTCACAGGGCTCCGCAGGCCCAGGCGGGCGGCGTCCGGTTGCCGGGCAACGGCCTGCAAAGCAGCACACGCTGCCGCCAGGGCCGAGACACATCCGCACCAGCCCGTCTGCGCCGCGAGCCTGTGGCCTGGTTTCTCCCCCTCCATTGTTGCAGCTAACACAAAAGGCTACAACTCCAGTGTGGCCGTGGGGCCTGCATTGAATTACGCGCCAGGCCATTCTTTGGGCCAGAGCCTTTGTGGGTTGGGATGCGTTCCTCTCCGGAGCCAGAACTCCGGGCCTGTCACACGCAAAGCTGAAGCGCTTCTCAAGCGGGCGAGTCTCCCTCCCTCCCTGCACGGTATCCACCCACCTACCGCCTTTGTAGCTCTCAGCTGGCGGCCAGGCCCTCGTTTGCCTTTTGGCTGCTATGAGATCACTCCAGATGCGGTCTTGGACATTCCGCCCCACTCGCTTCCTTTTCTCTCAAGTTAAGCGTCGCACATAAAATCCCAGGCCTATTTGGTCATCTTTACTTATCTCATTCTCAACCATTCCCAGCTCCCCCACCCCTCTCTCTCAAGTGTCTAAGGCTGCTGTTGCCATGGAACTCAAAACAATTCAGGAGATGAAGGGAGCTTTTCTATGGTGTCTGCTCAAGTCCCAAACTTCAGAGGCTGAAGTCAGCGCAGAGTCCTAGGGATTTCTCAGCGCTCCCTATCTTCCAGTCGGAGGGTGAGTTAATTCACCACCCTCTCAGTGCCCTCACCCAGTGTTCTACACCGTGTTCGGATCCGGGGAAATTCAGTGGTGAACTGGGAAGAGAAATTTTAAACCACGCTTAGGAGCAATTGCAAATAAAAGCAGGAAGTGATCTCCCTCCAAAGGAAAAACATCCCAAGATATGGGTCTATTTTTCTTCAACAGTGTAAGTAACCTCAACAAAGAGCGTTACATCAGCATTTAATACCAATTCTTACCCGCTGAGCGAGATGTGCATGAAGCTAACACTACACTACCTTTTTTTTTTTTTTTTTTTTTAACTATCATCAATGTGCAATGCCTGCTGTTCAGCTAAGGTTCCCAAGTGTAGGCTTCACACACATCGCCAACCGTGGGCAGGGGTGAAGGCGCAGGCACGTGTGGAAATCCAGGTGTACCAGGTGCAGCCTTCTGCCATCTCTTTGTGCTTCATTATTCCGGCTCCCTCCCCCATAACATTGTTAAAACCCAGGCAAAATGAAATAAATAGGTAGGCCATGAGAGGAGTTCAAACTATACTGTTATAACTTATTTTTTAATACAGAACTCATATTATGTGGGTGGAAGGAAATGATAAAAAAAAAAAAAAAAGCCTGTATGCCTTGAATCTATTTTAATGCCTTTTTCTGAAGAGCCTGATTTGGTACCCTATCTGGCCCAACATGGACAAATATAGCTTTCTTCATCTTCAAGTTCGCAGCGTTCCAAGCCCAGATGTTGAATTAAATTGATGTCAAACTCCAGTTATCATAAATCAATAAAATATTTGTCAACTTATGTGGCACAAGCAGATACCCTAGCAATGAGCATGAACCTTGCTTGTAGCCTAAATGAGTGTGAACCAGCCGAACACTACTGCTGACGCCCACTAAGATCACAGCTCCATGCCAGGCAATTGAGTGGGGGACAAGGAAAGTTCCAAAAGGTATAACATTGTCTTTCCCCAAGGTATTACTTAGTTTTAAAAAATGAAACTGTCCTAGCTGGTTTGGCTCAGTGGATAGAGCATCAGCCTGTCGACCAAAGGGTCCCAGGTTCAATTCTGATCAGGGGCACATGCCTGGGTTGCAGCTCAATCCCTAGTAGGGGGCGTGCAAGAGGCAGCCAATCAATTGTTTTCTCTCATCATTGATGTTTTGATCTCTCTCTCCCTCTCTCTGAAATCAATAAAAATATTAATAAATAAAAAATGAAACTAGCATACATGAAATAATACCAAGTGACAAAGGTGATAAAATTAACCATTCATAGCTGGAAACTTTTCTCAGTAATAATAGCTAAACTTTCACAATAACCCTAGGAAATTATTGGTACTATTTTTGTCCCTATTTTACATATATGGAAACTTAAAAAATAATTTGGGACTTCTTCCTCTAGCTCAGAGGCCCAGTGCACGAAATTCGTGCATGGCGGGGGGGGGGGGGGGGGGGGGGGATGTGTCCCTCAGCCCAGCCTGCACCCTCTCCAATCTGGGACCCCTTGATCGAAGGATGTCTGACTGCCAGTTTAGACCCGATCCCAGTAGGATCGGGTCTAAACTGGCAGTCAGACATCCCTCTCACAATCCAGGACTGCTGGCTCCCAAATGCTCGCCTGCCTGCCTTCCTGATTGCCCCTAACCACTTCTGCCTGCCAGCCTGATCACCCCCTAACCACTCCCCTGCCAGCCTGATTGCCCCTAACTGCCCTCCCCTGCAGGCCTGGTCCCCCCCAACTGCCCTTCCCTACCGGCCCGGTCACCCCCAACTTCCCTCCTCTGCCGGCCTGGTCACCCCTAACTGCCCTCCCCTGCTGGCCATCTTGTGTCCACATGGGGGCAGCCATCTTTGACCACATAGGGGCAGCCATCTTGTGTGTTGGAGTGACAGTCAATTTGCATATCACTCTTTTATTAGATAGGATATATACATACATACTAGAGGCCTGATGCATGAAAATTCATGCAAAAGTAGGCCTTCCTTCTCCCGGCTGCCGGCACTGGCTTCCCTCCAGCACCCAGGACCCAGGCTTCCCTCCTCTGGCCACCGGCAGGCACTCAGGACCCAGGCTGGCTTCCCTCTGGCCCTGGCTTGGTCAGGAAGGACATCTGGAATGATGTCCAAAAGATGTCCAGTCTAATTAGCATATTACCCTTTTATTATTATAGATGACAGAAAAAGAAGGGGGAGGTGCTTATTAATTGCCTGCGGTATTTCAGGTATGGTTCCAGGAAAGATAAGTCATATATTCAGATGACCACACTTTTGAAACCTGGATTTAGTGAATATGTGCAGGCAAATAGAAAGGAGAGAATGCTATAATGAAGAGCACTGAGAAGTTTGAAGACTCTTAGAGATTATAGGAAGGAAACTAGGGTGATGGTAGTAAACTCACTTCAGTTATCTAGCAAATACGGGATAAGGCTGTCGGGGGCGTGGGGAGTCTCTGGAAGGAGGGGCCCCACGCCTCAACCACAGACCAGAGGTGACAGTTGTGTAACAGGGCCTTCAACAAGCAGATGAAGAAAGGAAAGAAGTGATGTAAGAGGCACTTAGGAAAGAGTCTTAGCCACTGATTTACTTGGGGAAATAAGATGAAGTGAAAAGGAGTAAAAAGTGATAGGGTTTTTTAATTTGCAGAAGTTTATTATAATAAATACCTCCCAAAGGGGCTCCCAGAGTTAGCTTGGCAACCTTAAGTGCCTAACTCACCCACGGTAGGTTACTGACAACAAATCTGAACCAATAGATAAATATGAAATTATTTCACATTATGTAAAGCAGTGCTAGGCATATAGTAGAAGCTAATTGAATACGTATTGATTGACTGACTGCTTCAATAAATTGAAGAACCAAGATATGGGCAAATCCTTTTCTTCAAATCAGTGTGATTTAGAGTTTCTGCCCTTGTGACTGTCTGAAGGCGCTCAAGGCAAGAAGGTGCAATGGCAAGGACCAGGAGACCTGGGCCCCGCCTCTAGCTTGCATGTCACACCTTAAAAAGGTCATTTCATCCCTCTGGACTTAGTGTCCTTGCCCGTTAAATGCTGAGATTGGGCTAAGTAATCTAAAATATAAAAATCCAAATTTTAATACTCTGGTTTCTCTTCAGATCGCATAAATCTTTCACCTTTTACTAAAGATTTCCGTGGAGAGGAACAATTCTGAGAAAGAAAGAAAAAATCCCAATTTTACAAATGTATATCCACCCAAAGCATTTGAAGAAAAATAAGTGAAGCAGTTTGTTTGCACTGAGCAGAGCTTAGCCATTGTCTCCAAAGGTAATAGAAATGCATCTCACATTTCACAGTAAAGGAGACGCTGATGGTTTATCTCCGCTTTCCCGCTAAGAATCCTGGCAGTTTTCCCTAGTGTGGAGGGACCTTCCCATCATTTTGATTCCCATGATTTCACACTCATGGGAATTTCCTCAGACGAGCAGTTTCTTTGGCAACTTCATGCTCACAGCCATCTTAGCATCAATAGGAGTGACGTCGACCTATCAGTAGGGGAACAGGCCCCTTCTGGGCAGTGGGGAAAGGAGCTGCCTCCTTTTATCACCAAAAATAAATACAGAAGACACAACAGATTTTATTACACTTGTCACATATGGTGGCGTAGGTTGAAGATGAAACTAAAATCTCCTCCATAAAATAAACGGCTTTGTGTGTGTTTCAAAGGCATTTTATGCTGCATAACATGAAATTAGCTGCAGCTCTAGCCCTTTGAGCTTTGCATGTATTATATGTGGATATATTTTCTAAAACAAAATTAGATTGAATTCTTTCTTATACTTACCCTCCCAGGAAAATATAACACTATTTTTTTAAAAGCTAAAAGGAAACATTGTTTGGGGAGAGCTTGCCTATAAACAATGAAGAACTGAAATAGTAAATAGTCCCAGGAAGTTGTGCTGGTGGTCAAGCTCACTGTGCTTTGCTTAGTAGACTTGGCTTCGATTCCCTCCCATTTAGTCCCATGCTCTTCACAGTGGAGTCCAAGGATCAGCAGCAACAGGATCACCTGGGTGTTTGGTAGAAATGAAGATCTCAAGCCCCCGCCCAGACCTACTGCACCAAAATCTGCATTTTAACAGGAACCCAGGTGCTTTTTACACACGTTACCAATGGAAAAGCACCCTTCAGTGGAGATTAAATTTTAAAGTATTTTACTGCTCTAGCTGGTTTGGCTCAGTGGATAGAGCGTCGGCCTGCGGGACTGAGGGGTCCTGGGTTCGATTCCGGTCAAGGGCACATGACCAGGTTGCAGGCTTGATCCCCAGTGGGGGGGGGGGGGGCATGCAGACGGCAGCCGATCGGTGATTCTCTTGATTCTCTCTCATCATTGATGTTTCTCTCTCTCCCTCTCCCTTCCTCTCTGAAATCAATAAAAAAATATATTTTTGTTTTTGAAAAATATTTTACTGCTCTAGCTGGTTTGGCTCAGTGAGTAGAACATCAGCCTGAGGACTGAAGGGTCCCAGGTTCGATTCCGGTCACAGGCACATGCCCAGGTTGCAGGCTCGGTCCCCAGTAGGGAGCATGCAGGAAGCAGCCAATCAATGATCTCTCTCATCATTGATGTTTCTATCTCTCTCTCTCTCCCTTCCTCTCTGAAATCAATAAAAAAATATATTTTTAAAAAAGTGTTTTACTTACTGCAAAATGACAGTTTTATGAGAAAATAAAGTTGCAGAAATTATTGGCTACCTCTGTCAAAAATGGGACTACATCCTCCCTAGTGACAGAGAATAATAAAATACAGCATGCTATCATTAGTTTAAGAAAATGCTAGCAGAGACCTACTATCAGTGAAGTTTTCATTCGGGGTGATTTGTGGGCTCCTCTACCTTCTCTTGACACAGCCTTCCTGTGACCAAACACACACTTTTGGAAGATGGCTGAGGTTAAGGGTGCAATCTGGCCACAGAAAGGAGAAAAGTTCACTGACCCTTGCTGGCCTGTGACCTTGACCTCATTCGCTAACCAAATGAGCTAATCAGCCATGGACATCAGAGAGCATTATGTGCTGATTAAACCAAAGCATAAGAAGAACCAGCAAAAGATCAGCTATACAGATGTTTCTACCTTGATCACCCATGTTTATTAACATAGTATGAGAAGCACATATACAAATTCTCTTTTATCTTTTATTATCTTTGCCCCCTTGTACTGCAGATCAGGGACTTGAAGACAGAAGATTCTCTTTCGTAGCACTCTAGTCTTTCCCTCCAAAGCAATTAAAACTTTAAGTTTATTTTCGTGTTTATTCTTTTATAATAATTTCCACTACTAAAATCTCCAAGGGCAGAGATCTTCTCCCTCTGGTTCATCCAACACTTAGCAAGATCCCAAGACACACTTGTAGCAAATGTGGATCATATTTCTAAAACCAAACCTACCCAAACTACCTGGTAACATTCAATAAACAGTGAATATTCTATTATGCTAGAGAATGGAGATGGAATTTGCCCTGCCTTTTAGAATCTTATATTTTAGTAAAAAAGAGATTTATAATAACATTAATAGCTGACATTGTAGTCAGTGTTCCAAGCATGTGACACTGTTAACTTACTGATTCCAGCTTATACTAGAAGGTAGATATTATGATTATCTCCATTCCCCAGGTGTAGAAACTGAGGCTCAGAGAGGTTAAGTAACTTGCCCAAGGCCACCCATTTAGTACAGGGTGGACCAGTATGTGACCAGAAGCCATAATCTTCATAAGGCACTGCCTGCCCTCTAATAAGCCATGAGAAATTATCAGAGAGGGAGGCACAGGATCTAAGGAAGCAGATGGAGGATAACTAGTTCCAAGCTCCAGTTGTGCTCTTTAGACAAATAATTGAAAGCAAACCCTTGCGGTGAAGAATTCCCTGGCGAGGTCCCTGTGCGATGCGGCCTGCAGCCCAGGGCTCCCTGGGGTTGGAGTCGGGCTGGCGTCAGGCTCACCTTTCCTCAGCTTGCTCGTTTTAGCCTTGGTAGCGGCAGCGCTCCCAGTCCATTCAAAATACATTGAACCTACCGAGAGCTTGGTGCAGGAACCAAGCAGTGGCTTCGACAGTTGAATGGATTCGGAGGAAGTTTGAACAGGATACCAATGACATTCAGATTCAGAATGTAGGACACAACAGGATAATCACTTACCTAGACACAATGCATATGACTGTTTTCCTCCTGGCCCACCCCCGACCTGTACTCTCCCTTCCTCCCCCTCTGGGGAAGGACTTCTCTTTGGTCTTCACATACATTAGGGTCTTTCAAGTGGAATCACTTCCTTTAATTCCCGATAGGCTCTGAGTGTGACCTCAGGTTCCGCTTCATGGGTTTCTGGCTGAGATACCGTCAGAACTCACATTTCCCTTCCAGGGCTCCACAGATTACTCTGCCGTGCAGAATTACTAAAAATACCACTCTCAGTTCCTCGAAGTAGGGTAACAGAATTTGGGGCTTAGGGGAAATTATATGTTCTGGCGCAATTTTTAAATAACTGAAGTAGACCAGTTAAGTTCCAAAAGGGAATATGTTATTAATTCAAGTCTCCTCTGAGGCAAGCTATCTATAGTTAGTTGCATGGTCACAGAATCAATAAAACAGGGACTTTTTCTAATGGGTGAGTCAAAAGAAGTAAAATAAAGTAAACCTGCTTCTCCATTAAAATTTACTTGGTATAGTCTGGACACTTTGCCTCTTTCTACCATCTGCTTCCCTTTTCAGATAACTGGACCTCACAGTATGTTTTCTTCAGTTTCTCTTTTCTTATTTCTTTTACACTTAGACAGTACCTCAGTGTTTTATTATTATTTTTTTAAATCTCTTCTCATAGTGATTCCACTTATTCTTTGGGGTTTGGTTGTATTCCCTCTCCCCTCTTTTTTATTGGGCCCCTCCCAAATTCTTTTCTTTCTCAGCTTCTCCCCATTTGCATGCTTTCCCCACCACCACGAATTATCTTGTTTCTTTTTTTAAAAATTGAATTTATTGGGATAACATTGGTTAATAAAACCATACAACTCTATGACATCATCTGCACACTACATCATGCACTCACCACCCAAAGTCAAGGCTCTTTCTGCCCTCTTCCATCTCCCCACCCCTTCCCTCTGGCAGTCACCATATTGTTGTCTGTATTTGTTTGTGTGCGTGTGTTTTTCTTTGCTTAATCCCACCACCTTTTTCACCCAGTCCCCCAACCCCCTCCCCTCTGACAGCTGTCAGTCTGCTTTATGTATCTATGAGTCTGTTTCTATTTTGTTTGTTAATTTTGTTGTTCATTAGATTCCACATGTAAGTGAAATTATATAGTATTTTAGTCTTTCCATAACTGGCTTATTGCATGTGGCTTAATACACTCTAGGTCCACCCACGCTGTCTCAAAAGGTAAGATTTCCTTTTTCTAAGGTCAAGTAGTATTCCACTGTGTAAATGTACCATAGCTTTTTTACCCACTCATCTACTGGCCTTCACACTGGCCATCAGTCCCATTTGATATGGCTAGGAATTGAATGGCTATATTTTGAAAACAACTTGTGATTATGGAGATTTGTTAATACTGAGCTTAATAAATGTACCATAGCTTTTTTATCCACTCATCTACTGATGGGTGGATAAAAAAACTATGGTACATTTACACAGTGGAATACTACTTGTTCCAAATCTTGGCTATTATAAACAGTGCTGCAATGAACATAGAGGTGCATATGTTATTCCAAATTAGTGTTTCAGGTTTCTTCATATATATTCCCAGAAGTGAAATCGCTGGGTCATAATTTTTAATTTTTTGAGGAAACTGCATACTGTTTCCCACCATGGCTGCACCAGTCCGCATTCCTACCAACTGCATGAGGGTTCCCTTTTCTCCACATCCTCACCAGCACTAGTTATGTATTGATTTATTGATCATAGCCATTCTGACAGGTGTGAGGTGATATCTCATTGTGTTTTTAATTTGTATTTTTCTGATGATTAGTGACATTAAGCATCATTTCATATGTCTATTGGCCATCTGTCTGTCCTCTTTGGAAAAGTGTCTATTCAGGTCCTTTGCCCATTTTTTAATTTTTTTATTTAGAAGGGAGGGAAGTTGGGGTGTGGAGAGAGAGAGAGAGAGAGACCTTGACTGGTTGTCTTCCACACTCGGCCTGACCAGGGCTGGAGATCAAACCTGCAACCCATGTACATGCCCTTGACCGGGAATCGAACTCACAACCTTCTGGCACGTGGGCCAGCACTCTAAGCTCTGATTGTTTGTTTCCTTGGTGTTGAGTTACCTTGTTTCTCTCCCTCTTACATGCTTGGGTGGTACAAAATCAATAGGACAAGGTGATAATATTTTTCTATGTGCCATTACATCTATCTATATTATGTTATCACAGAACTTGGTCATTCCTTGGCAAACACAACCAATGGCTTGCAGCTCAGTATTCACAATCTCCATAATCACAAGTTGTTTTCAAAATATAGCCATTCAATTTCTAGCCATATCAAATGGGACTGATGGCCAGTGTGAAGGCCAGGCAGTGGTGAGCATACTCTCCTTACTGGCCAGTACCCTTCCCTGCAGTGGCCTGGATGAAGGGGGCAAAGTAAGTCAGGACATGCTGAGTGGGAGTGTGTGGGGGCCAAGGTAGTAACTGTTCTTATTAGAAACCGTTCTGTTTCTCTCGTTTACACTGCATGGCCTGTCGTCAGAACCTGGCGGCTTTAAACTTGACATAAGCAACTAACCACTTATCTGTGACTTTCCAGCCATCTCTGTTTTCTGTGTACCTGAAATATTTTTCTCTTCCTTATTTCAGACAAGCATTACTTTCAGGGTGTCACTGCCTAAGGCACAAAAATGGAAACTCAATGAAATGTTTCAATTTTTGTGCCTTACAGTGTTTCATGATTAACCTTATGCAGCACGGCATGATTCAAATACTTTTCATACTTGGGTAACATCTTCCTAAATTTAACCTTTTTAACTAATACTTGCTAATAAGAATAATCCTAAGCTCCCTGAAGTTTTCATTACCTTCCTAACCAACGGTGTTGTCACTATGGTTTAACTCTACAGCTTACAGAAGGCATAAGTAAGACTATCCACCAATTTTACTTTCATTGTGTAACACATTTCATTTACATCCAAAGAAAGTATGGATGAAATACATATAGTTGAGTGATTAGATGGAGTGGTGAGGCATTGACTAACGAATCAAGTGTTCTGCGAATAGCATTTCTAAATCTATCACGTTATTAATATAAAATGCAATTGATAATTACCCATGTGTGCTTTAACAATAGAAATCGGGTTTCTTGCATACGTCTTCTGCACAGTCACTGTTCAAAACAAGGTCTCTTTCAACAAAATGCCCACATCCGATGAGTGATGTTGAAATGCTAAGTGATTTGTAATTTGTAATAATAACTTTCACTTTGTTAATCCTTTTCTGCCCTTTAGCATCTTTCAAAGCTTTAATGACCCATATAATTAAATTATAACTCAGAATGAGAACTTTCTAGGACTATAATACTAGAAATATAGATTTTGTTTAAAATTAAAGTAATATAATTTAAAGACATGATTGAAATGGGGGGAGCCTGGGCCTGATACAAGAAGTGCTTCTGATAGAAAGGAAAGAGTTGAAGCTATGAGGGAGGACAAAGAACCATACCCCACAGGCCAAAGTCAAGATTAATTCACTTGCTAACTAAGACAGATGAGAATCGTTGCGCAGAGCCCTCCGAGATGAGGACCATGCATCAAGCCCTGATGCCTATGGATCTCAAATGCCACAAATGGCCACTGGAAACTCATTAATTCCCTTTCGAAGGGGGCAGTCTTAATGAGCAGGGAGCAGGGCTCATGCAATCACATAGTCCAGACACTGGGGACCTGCTGTCCAAAGAGTAAATAGTGTTGGATTCCTGCTACGAACTACAAGGGAAA
The DNA here is from genome assembly GCF_027574615.1 of Eptesicus fuscus. Classification (NCBI taxonomy): domain Eukaryota; kingdom Metazoa; phylum Chordata; class Mammalia; order Chiroptera; family Vespertilionidae; genus Eptesicus; species Eptesicus fuscus. Next base: position 18,168,283 of record NC_072483.1, on the reverse strand, counting down.
AGAAAAAAAAAATAGCACCGGGTTTCATCGTAAACGTGTTGCTATTTTGTCATCTGGAAAGGAATCACAGGACACTGCACGGCTGACACCGTTGGATCAGGTCCCGCTGTCCTCTGAGAAAGGGAGTGTCTGAAAAGCGGGCAGTTTTCAATCTGGATCCACTGCTTTCATCTTTCAGAAAAGGTGAATGTATGAAGTGACTACAAGCATGTGTGCATGTACATGCTACATGTATTGTAAGGACTCGCATTGCTAGACAAGCAAATTAGCCATGCTGCTCCAGGTGGGCAGAAGACAAAGGGAAGAGCTCATCCTCTCCCGCCGCCCCCACCCCTACCCCCACCTCCACCCCTCCCACAGACAGGGGGCCTGTCTCCGGCCATCATAGTGCAGGAGGCACTTCAGAGGATGATCGGCCTGGTCAGGTCCACTCTAGCATAACATGTCAGCTGAGTGCATCTGCTAGAATCGCTAGACTGATGCCTCAGTGGCTGCTCCCCAGACACTTAATTTAAGACACCTACCAGAGACCAGAAGCTCTTGATGTTATGTTATCCACAGATCAAATATTTCCCCGCAAAACAGCTCGAGTTCCACGAATGCTCAGCCCTGACCCATTACCTGCAATGCCAAGAACTCGTATTATCTTGGAATTGTAAACAATTCAAATTCAAACGAAACAGATTGCCCTTTAGTTTTTCTCTTTCTACCCCTTAGAGACGTTCATTGTCTCTTTCTTACATCCTTATAACCACTCCTTTGAAATTGCAACCGTTCATAGCTCTGTAGCACTTTCAAAGTGTGAGGGAGGAGGTTTTCCTAGGCAGCTTTGCCGAACGTGGAGAATCCACGCAGAGGCGGAATGACACTTTACAAAGCGCCAACTCAGCTCTGCGTGGTTCATGCTCCCTTCTTCCACTTTCTGTAATTAAGCCCCAGGAGGTCATCCCCTGAAGCCCACGCTGAACTGTTCTGTTTCTGCTTTGCTAATGACGGTACTGCGCACCCAAACAGTCTTCCCAGGTGGGAATATATTGGACTACCCGAAAATGACTGAAAGCCGGGCCACTGCAGTTCCAGTCCTGTCTGGTGCCCAACCCTCTGGCATCCCAACCTTGTTCGTGCCTTTTGCACACCTCCTACATCCTCTCCCCCCCTTCAGTAGGGAGACAGGCAAGGAGTGCCGGGACCACCAGAGAGAGGGAGAGGGCAGCCCGCCTGCCCGCGCCTGAAGGAGCTTAGGAAAGAGGACCCCTCTCCGGTGAGGCAGAATCCAGCGCGGAGCTCGCACTGCCTTAGGAATACCAACCGAACGGGGTCTCGGGGAGAAGGGTTTTCTAAATAACGTTTTTGCATTTATGCAACCACCATGTGATACTTCGAGTTAGTAGGGAAATGCCACGTAAAAGGCTATATATTGCACACACTCCAATATTCCCACTGTAACTTGTTTGTCCTATATTTTATACACAGGAATTTAGGACAATATAACTCCTTCCTTTGAAAACAAGCAGTTTTCCCTTCTGGCCACCACATCATAACACAATTGTAACCCCGGCGTGTGGGATGGGCCGGAGCCTGCAGCCTCGCCTTCCTCGCAGCTCTGGGAGCTTCCTCCGCGGCTCTGTGTGCTCTGCTCTGCGAGCCGGCTTCGCCTCTGCCTGTTTATAGCCCTGGGGTTGGGGGAAGGAAACAAAGCAATTGTGAAGCTTGTTAAGGGCAGTTCATAAGATATTAAAGGTGACCTTGCCACTTCCAGTTCTATTTATTCTACTTCCTTCCATACCGGGGCCAATCCTTCCTTCCAGGGCGAGAGCACCGCTCTGTGGATGTGGTCTGTGGGAACGCAGTAAGCTCGGGCCCTCGGAGGCGATTCATTGCCCAGGTCTGCAAACAGTGCTTCCCACTCGCTCACAGGTTGGGTCTGTAAATCACAGCTCCTTGGCAGAGGGAGCGGACCTTGGCTTGGTGAAAAGCAGTTTTTGTAGCTGTTGACTGATAAAAATAATCCACTCCAGTGAGGCAAAATTATAAATACATACAAACATAGATTCATACATGCATATATAGTAGAATGGATGCTATGTGGAATTCCCATGTATATACATTTCTTTTTTTTTAAATATAAGAATTTCTTTTGTGAATTTGGCCAAAGCACAACCTACAAATACGAATCACCCTGTCAGAAAGGGGACTGCAGTTTGGTGTCGGCTGGCTTAGGTGGTGTTTGTGTTGTCGTTTGTTGCATTGTTCAGGAAATAAAGGTGTTTCCTGAGAGCCCACAAAGGCCAGCAGGTGTATCACCAAGTATGATAGGACGTGTAGGTATGGGTTGTACCAGGTGGGGACAGAAAATGCCTTAGCAAGCCTTACGCTTGACTATTTTGAACAGAAGTTCAGCTGCTCAGCTTGCTGACTTCCTGGCTGATAGCATCAAGGCATAGCCTCCATCAATCTGAGTGGCATTTATGCTGTCTATTGAATCTGGGAATGTATAAATCAAGGTGCATCAATAAAACTCTCAAATACCTCTTTTCTCCCAACGAAAACACTTTCTTTTTACTTTGCCCCTCAATTATCTGGGTCATCCTTATCATTTCTTTGACAAATGTGCTGTCTGTAAGACCTACTGATTAAAAGAGATGGCGAAAGAACTGATACCTGATGAGAGTGCTTCCTTTCCTTTGCCAAGGTTTTCATCAGACCCCCCCCGCCCCCCGCTCTGGGTTAAAATTCCAATCTACTCCTCTTCCACTAAATGGGGTGTGGGGGGAATAAGGGTTCTCCTCTTCCACTAAATGGGGTGTGGGGGGAATAAGGGTTGGGGAGGAGGGGGGCGACTGCTGTTGGGTTCATCACCCTGGCCCCCCCTCTCAGACCTACTCCTCAGTCCTGGTCTTCACTGTTGCCTTCACCATGGCTCAGATGGAAGGTTTTCACATCCCCGCCAGAAAAGGGGGGTACCAGAGAGCATCCTGAGCACTTGTCAAGTTCATCCCAGGTCTGTGGAGAACATCCGAATTCGGCTCCAAGTGCACTTCCGCATTCATTCCCTCGCTCATTTGTTCATTCAACAGCCATATCCACACGACATGCTTTATAACTATGGTGGATATAAATCTGAGCAAGATTAGCCCTTGTCCTCAAGTTGTTCAGAATCTACTAGGGAAAATAAAATACACTGAGTGGCCAGATTATTATGATCTCTGAACGCATAATAATCTGGCCACTCGGTGTTTGTGTGTGTGTGTGTGTGTGTGTGTGTGTGTGTGTGTGTGTATGAGGCCCGGTGCGTGAATTCATGCATGGGTGGGGGCCAGCCAGCCTGTCCAGGGGGCAGGGACATGGGTGGTTGGCTGGCCTGCCTGCTGGTCAAACTCCTGATCGAGGGGACAATTTGCATATTAACCTTTTATTATATAGGGTATACACTGAGTGGCCAGATTATTATGCGTTCAGAGACCATAATAATCTGGCCACTCAGTGTATATATGCAGGTCATTCTGGACAGAGGTGAGAAGGGCTGCAGAAGAGAACAAAATTGCTTTGAGGGTACAGAGAGGGAATAAGCCCTCTCTGTCTGGGTGATGTAAGAGAACAGCTTTGTAACATTGTGCAAGGTGGCTTACAAAACTGGGTCCTGAAGGCGTGAGACCTCAGAGATTGAGGAAAGGCATCCACACAGCAGGGAAGGCATGAGCGATGGCAGGCAGGCAGCATCTGCTGCAGAACAAATGAAGGGAAGAGGTTTGATCTTGGGTAGAAGGAGCTGACTTACCTAAAACAAGCAGGAACATTTTTTCCAGACCATGGTTTCTAGGTGTGTGGGTCACCCCTGTTCCCTTTCTAGCATAATCTTTTCTAAATGTTACCCTGTTGTTGGGTACTTGTTTCTTTCCTGATTCTTCCCAATAACAAACAAGGCACAGAGGGATATTTCTGTGAGCATTTGAACATAGCCACACTATTTCCTTAAAATATATTCCTGGGAGAGCTGTAGGCTACAGCTTGTCCCGCAGCTGTGGCTAACCAAGGAGCACCCCACAGGCAGAAGGAGAAGGCTTGCTCCTCCTATACTCCCCAACACTTGGCAGTCATCTAAAATCTTTATCAATTTGATAGGCCAAAAAGAGTTGTTGTACGGCAGTTCTAATTTTCATTCCTTTGATTATTAATGAGGCGAAGCATTTTTGTCAAATATTAATGGCCATATAGACAACGCATAAAATCCTTTAAGTTGGATTTTATTAGTAAGAAGTGAACTAAGAAGAATGCATCCGATTCATTTTCATTTTGCTTCCTGGAATGAGATTGTTAAACTATTGATCTTGAAACTACATGGCCAGGAAAATAAGGCAGGATGGCCTAATTTTCCCGTTGATTGTATCTACCCTCATCTTCACTCTTTGTGTGACTGGGAACAGCTGGCCTTTGAAAATTGGCCCTGCACTAATGCGCTGCACCAGAACCCCACTTCCAAGCCTTGTCGGAGGCCCTTTGAACTTTGACCTTTTCTTCCAGCTCTTTGAAACCTCATTAAAATGTATTCTTCTCTAAAGGCATGTCTTGCTTCAAATCTGTACTTATGTTTTCCTTCTACTAGGTTATAAGTTTCCTTGAGTGCAAGTTATTTTGTCATATTCACATTATTCCCCACAATGCCACCTCCAGTATTTTCAAATGGAAATAAATGTAACAGTTTAAAAAGTATTTATTTCCTTTTCTTGAAAACAATTCTCTTTTGTTATCATGGGCAGATTTCTTAGTCTTGGAAAAACTTCCCCACACGAAAACAAAATTTTGAAAAAGATATAACCAAATTAAATAGCGCAATGAATTAAATAATGCCTTCATATATTAGTAACACCCAAAAAGTATATTTTTCTCCTTTCTTTTTTTAAATTTATCTTTATTGTTGAAAGTATTACCGACGTCCTCCCTTTCTTTCCCCATTGACCCCCTCCACCCCACACCTGCACCCCACCCCCAGGTACTTTTCTCCTTTCTAGAAACTTTCCCCTTTGTGGGCAAACTATCTTTGAATCATTAAATTATTTTGTATTCTACTAGATGCAAATAAATACATATTTTGAGTTATTTATCTTTTAATTCACAAATGAACTCAGATGTTTTTATATATATAAGGAACGTTTATTTAAAAGTCCAGATTGAAGTGGTTTCTACACATAATTCATGTTTTATTTCTTCACTGAAAAGACACCAGGGTTTCTGAAACTGAGCGTTAATAGCATACTTAGAAGGGAATAGTTGCCAGCTGACTAGCTATTGATTTAATGTTCCATCATCTCCATGGTTCAATCACGCCTACCATGGTGAATCAGTTGGAGCATCCTCAATGAACCAATAAATGAGCAATTTCCCCACCAAAGGGAGATGTTTCCTGTGTGGCAAAGGCATACATAGCTTATCACAAACAACGTGAGGCTTCAGTGCAGCACTGAAGTACCTGGAATCATCTAGCCTTCTGTTCTCAGTAATAGTTTGTCCTTCCAATCGGCACTAGCCACACACCAGCTGTGTGTGTGTGTGTGTGTGTGTGTGTGTGTGTGTGTGTGTGTGTTTGGGCATATGCTGTATCTCTGCTTGAGGTCAGGGACCATTTTTCAGACAGTTTATCATTTTCTATGGCATATACTAGGTCAGTGGTCGCCAAACTCATTAGTCAACAGAGCCAAATATCAACAGTACAACGATTGAAATTTCTTTTGAGAGCCAAATTTTTTAAACTTAAACTTCTTCTAACGCCACTTCTTCAAAATATACTTGCCCAGGCCGTGGTATTTTGTGGAAGAGCCACATTCAAGGAGCCAAAGAGCCGCATGTGGCTCGCAAGCCGCAGTTTGCCGACCACTGTACTAGGTGGTCAATAAGTATTTGTCAAATGAGAATCGTATGTTAACAGAGCACAGGGCCAGAGTTTTCTATGTGCCTGTGGTTCTCAGCCCTGGATGCCCTTTAACATGGGGATCTTTTTCAAAATTACCCAGGCCCCCTCCCAGAGCTGTGATTTCTTTGGGGCTAAGCATGCTACCCAGACCCTGTGTTTTAAAGACTTTGCAGGTAATTCTAATGAAGAGCTAGTGGTGAGAATCACCGCTCTCAGCCATTGTGATAAAGAAGACAGGCTGGTCAGCAATTGGTTGGGAAAAGTACTATCATTTTGCTTTCTCTTAGGGCAGCCGTTCTCAAAGCGTGGTCTCCGCAGCAGCAGCAGCAGCAGCATAATCCAGCAACCAGCCCTCAGGTGACTCAGATGCCTGCTGTAGTTTGGGAACCACCACAGTAGAGAAATAGGTTGAATTAAAAATGCTGAGAATGTCTTACAGAAATTGATTTCAAGTATATTCAACTCAAAACATACGTCCGATTATGCTTCATGAAACAACTCTTCTGGCCCATAGTTTTTCTTTATTTTTTATTTTATTGATTTCAGAGAGGGGGGAGAGAGAGAGAAATAGAGAAAGAAACATCAATCAGCTGCCTCCTGCATGCCCCCTACTGGGGATCAAGCTCGAAACCCCCAGCATGTGCCCTGATCAGGAATCTAGCCAGTCACCTCTTAGTGCAAAGCTCAACCACTGAGCCACTCCAGCCAGGCTGGCCCATAGTTTTTCTAAGTATTATCCCTTTGCCAGAATTCGGCTCCAAATGCACTTCCGCATTCATTCCCTCGCACATATGTTCATTCAACAACCTTATCCATATGCTTTATAACTATGGTGGATATAAATCTGAGTAAGATTAGCCCTTGTCCTTAGCACTTCAGCATACACAGTATAAAAATATTCTGTTGAGACCATACAGCGGTGATGACTACAGCCAGCATATCCTACACAGAGAGAGGGCAGGGGGCAGCAACCACATTTTACCCACTCCTTCCCATTGCCCTGTGCTTTGTGGTGGCCCTGAATGCTTAGGCAAGAGACCTGTTACTCAACTTTGGTTTCCACTCATTGTAAAATAAAAGGTGGCAGGAACTTCAAGCCACGGACCCAACTTCCTAAACAGGTCTGCGGCGCTTCCGAAGAATCCAGGTTCAGAAGCCGTTGTTCCCAGACATGGGATCCTGAATTCAGAATGAGGACACCCTCAACCTGTCTTCCAAAATGTGCTTCCTCAGTGGGTCTGACTCAGCCTTGGAGGGTCAGAGGCAAGAGGTGTAGTGACAGTTGGTGGTGGCAAGAGGGAAGTGACAAAGGGAAACTCGGGGTTGGTGGCAACAGCAGAAGTGGTAACTGGCAGCACATGCTGTGGTGAGGGGTGATGCCATGACTGTCACACCCAGCGTGACAGGCGCCTGTATGCCACACCTTTACCGGATCCATGGAAGGGACAGGCAAGAGTCGTATTGCTGGTTTAAAAGTGATGAAGGCCTAACACACAGTAAGGTTGGCTGGTAATGTGGGCCTCTCAGCAGATTTCTCCAAGTGCAACCCTGTGCTGCCTGCATCCACATCACCAGGGGGCACTTGCTAACGCTGCAGCGTTCCAGACCCCACCCCAAACCTATTGAAGCCAGATTTCTGAGGGTGGGAAGTCCAGAAACCTGCACAGGAATCAAGTCCCTTGTGTGACTGTTCTGGCATCCCGTGAGATCTAACTTTCACAAAGCTGCTGGACATAATCTTGTAGATTTGAAGCAACTTAACCTTCAACGTAGACTCTATGCAAAGAACTGCAGGAGATACCGAAATCAATCTTAAGCTATAGCCCTTACAAAGAGAAATTAACCTTAGGAGGACTGGTAGCAGTAGCAGTGGCAATAGCACTGACAGATAAACACACTCAACTGTGTCAAGGTAGGATGAGGTAGGAAAAGTGGATTTCAGATGAGAAAGATGAAACTCAACGTTCCGGAAAGGCATTGGGAAGGAGACGGCATTTCAGAATTCTGTTTTTTTAATTCCTCACCTGAGGATACTTTTTCCATTGATTTTTAGAAAGAATGAAAGAGAGAGAGAAGAAGAAGAATTGATGTGAGGGAGATACATCGTCTGGTTGCCTCCTGCACACACCCCTTCAGGGGCCAGGATTGAACCTGCGACCGAGGTACATGCCCTTGACCTGGAATCGAACCCACGATCCTTTAATCCGAGGCTGGGCTCTAACCACTGAGCAACTGGCCAGGGCTCAGCATTTTTTAACAACTTTTCTTCCTAAAACAGGAATGCATATATAACAGTATTCTGTGTTACTTGCAGACATCTGAGGTCATTTTTAGAGGAATGGGGAGGATTTCAACAGGAACTGGAAAGAGCAGGTTCCAGGTGCAGGAAACAATAGCAGTGCCGTGTATTGACTGGTATTTCTGCCTTCTCTGGAATTTGCTTAGTGAGAATCCTCAAGGACCTTCGACTTAGAAAGCAGGTTCCCTTTCAGCTAGCTGGTGCTAATTTACATTTATTACTTTTTTTTTTTTTTGTAACTTTCTTCTGGTTCCATAGGGTGTATAAAATTGGGGTATCAAATAATACAGACAAATAATGATAAGACATAATGTTGCTTTAAGGAAAAGAGTAAAGATTTCTGCAGTTCACTTTGAAATGTGTTAAAAAAAATAAGGTAGAATGATAGAAGAATGGACATATGACTAGATACATGATAAACAAGCTTTATAAAATGGTAATGGCAGAATCTAGGTAATGGGTAGACAGGTGTTCCCTGTAAAAATTGCTTTCAATATTGCTGTGTTTCTGAAAATTTTTAAAATATATTTTTATTAATCTCAGAAAGGAAGGCAGAGGGACAGATAGAAACATCAATGATAAGAATCATTGATTGGCTGCCTCCTGCATGCCCCCTACTGGGCATGTGCCCTGACCGGAATCAAACCATGACCTCCTGGTTCACAGGTCAACCCTCAACCACCAAGCCACACCAGTCAGGCATGAAATGTTTCATAATAAGACGCAGGAGGGAGGTAATGTTTTGCTTGCATGGGTCCATGTGACTTTGAACAACTTTCCACTTGTCTGGATTCACTTTGCTCTGCTATCAAGGGGGTTAAACTAGCTCATCTCCAGGTTCCCTTCTGATTCCCAAAGACTCTCATTCCTTCTTCCCTTCTGACAAGGAACACCAGGGTTACTGCCCGGAGAGGCAGTCACCTAGCCTGCCATGACTTAGCTAACAGAGATAGTTAATCCTCCTCGGAGCACAGCAGGGATGACCTAACGCTGGCCCAGACACAGTCACCCTGCCGTCTGTGGTTCTAGAGCAGGTGCTGTGCGAGTCAGACCTTGAAATTTGTTTTGAAACCTACCACCTGTTACTGTGATTGTGTGGCTGTTTTCCTGGCTTATGGGATTTTACTTCAGCTGTTGTTCTCAGGCGAGAGTTTATTTCCTCTAGGAATCTACACAGTTCACTTGCCCTAAACTTAGCATTTGTATGTGTGGATCTTCCGGAGACTGATTCAACTATGCGACGCTGAATCGTCTGCCAAGAGTCCTCAAGTCACCCACAGACTTCAACAACAGATTTTTAAGGGGCAAAAGTAAGAATCCTCTTTCAAGTCTTTTGTTGCAGATAATGATCTCTTTGAATTTTGCTTCGGGAAGAAGTAGCACAGCGTCAGATTTATAGTTGCCCCTGACTCTTATTTTTTTCCTGCTAACAGACGGCATTGTGCTGAGTCAGCAATTCCCTGGCATTCATTGCTTTGCTGAAAATTCTTGTGCCTGTAAAATTTTACTGCAGGCTAACATTTGCAGACAAGACTCCATTTTTCTCAGGTAGTTTGAAGGGAATTCTACGAGTTTGGAACTAAAATGGACTTCATGATTAACTAGTCCAACCCTTCAGTGACATGGTTTTAAAAAGACTTGCTCAAGATCATAAATTTTATTAAGGATGGAGCTAGAAATCTACCTATATTGCAGAGTGTACTTGTATAAAGGGAGAATAACAAAAAGAAGCTTAAGACCTTTGCTTATAAACATTAGGTTATTTTCTTTTAAAAAGATAAATCCTAGTGCTCTAGCTTCCAATTGCTGCCTAGCAACCCACCACAGAACTAAGTGGCTTCAGAGCAGTTTATTATCCATCACATTTCTCTGAGAGAGAATACTACTTGGCTCGTCTGGATAGTTCTCACTTGGGGTGTTTCATGCAGTTGGAATAGAGGGTCTCTGGGGCAGGACATCTAAGAAAACCTCTTTACTCACAAGCCTGGTACATGAGCTGGGAGGGCTGGAAAAGCTAGGAGCTGGTCAGACATCTCTCTCTCCATGTGGATAGGTTGGACTTCTCACACATGGTGGTTCCAGGCAACATGGCAGCTGGCTTCCCTTAGAACAAGTGTTTGAGGAGGACATTGTGAGGCATCTTATGACCCAACTTCTGCTTGATTTTATTGGCTACACAGGACCAGCCTAGATACCTGGGAAGGGACTATGAAGGGGCATGAATACTAGGAGACAGGGCTCACTGAGGACCATCTTTGAAGACTACCAATGACACATAATATCACCACTACTCTTTAGAAATTACATGTTTTAATATTTTAATAAACAAAGTGAGAAGTCATCCTAAAACCTATAACTTATGCGAGGGTAACACTAGGGGCCACATGGGATGGACGGAAAAACAGAGTTTGTAGTTAGAAAAGCCTGAATTCAATTCCAAGCACTATAATTTACTAACTGTGAAACCTGAAACAGATAATATAATTACATTGAGTCTGAGTTTCAATATGTACATAATTAGAATGACATTTAGGTCAAAGTATTATTGATAAAAATTTAAAAATGAGTTTTAACCTCTTCATACATAATAGTTGCTCAATACGTTTTAGTTCTTCTTACCCTCAGCCATCTCTGGAATCCAGAAATTTAGGTAGGTATTCATTGAACACATGCATGTTTGAGTGTCAATGGTGATTCAAAGATTCATAAGACATGTTCCCTTCCTTCAAGGAACTCATACCCTGGGAGGAAGAAAAAAGGGAGGAGAAGGGTGGGGGAAGAAAGTGTAAACACGCATTGAGTGAGGTACTACATGAAGGCAGACTACATGCTAGTGTGGAACACAGAGGAGGGAACAGTCCACTTTAGAGAGGAGGCCTCAGGGAAGGCTTCGTAGAGAAGAGAATACTGAGCAGCATCATGAAAAACAGGAGCTTACCACACGCAGGAGGTGGGGAAGGGAAAACCAGTAGAGCAGAAGTAGCATGTGCAGACACAGAAGCACCAAGAAGTGAAAGCAGTTTGGTAACACTGAAGCAAGAACAGTGGGAAATGAAGTCAGGTAGAAGCATAGATAAGGGAGCTACTTTGGAAGTCATCATGGTAGCCTAGGCAAGAGATGATAAAGGCCTGAAGCAGAGCTGTAGTGGAGATGAAGAGGAGATGGATTAGAGTGAGATCTAAGGAGTAAAATGAAAGAATTGGCTGGCTATTCAGGAGGAAAGAAGGAATCCAGAGACAATGCCTAGAGATCTCTGGCTAGGATGATGCAGTGGATGGTACAGTCATTAGCTTATAGCGTGTATCCAGGAGGAAGAATGGGTAGGTGGTAATGAATTTGGTTTTGAACACACCAAGCTTGAGATGTCTGCAGGACATTCAAAGAGAATTAATTGTTCCACATGCAGTTGAATTTATGAGTCTGGAGTTTGTGGGAGTTGGTTGGGCAGGACAGAGAGATTTGGGAGTTACTTGACAATTTGAAAAAGTCTTTTCAGAAGTTAATCTTTTCTAGTCTAGCCACATAAATAAATGATGTCTGAGTTGTAATAATTGTTTAAACAGCCATCGCTTTTGGCTTGAAAGACTTTTTCTTTTTCTAAAATTGCCTTCTTTTTAAATATATATATATATATTTTATTAATTTAGAGAGGTAAGGAGAGGGAAAGAGAGATAAAAACATCAATGATGAGAGAGAAGCATTGATTGGCTGCCTCCTGCACAAACCCCTACCGGGGATCAAGCCTGCAACCCGGGCATGTGCCCTGACCTCCTGGTCCATAGGTCTACGCTCAACCACTGAGCCTCACTGGCCAGGCTAAAATTTCCTTCTTAATTAAAAGATGTAAACAAAGGAAAGTTGGTAAAGGATTGCAGGAGTATACCACACAAATCAAACATCTATATATATATAAAATCCTAAGTGACCAGCCAACTGGCTGACTGGCCAGTAGCTATGATGTGCACTGACCACCAGGGGGCAGATGCTCAACACAGGAGCTGCTGAGCTGCAGTGACTTGGCAGCTTCAGATCTCGGGTGACGCACCTGGAACCAGAGAGGAGGGAGCCCAATTCCAGGGTGCATCACCCAAGAACCACCCTCTTGCAATCTGCGACCCCTCGGGAGATGTCAGAGAGCCGGTTTCATCTTGGTCCCCGCCGAGGCCAGGCCAAGGGATCCCACCCGTGCAGGAATTCATGCACCGGGCCTCTAGTCTGACAATAATTCCCACAGCAGAAAAAAACTTTTTCAATTCCTGTATCACAAACTAACAATATCTACCATACCTTAACTGACGGTCCATTAGTTAATTCCATAATATTCACAACTACATCATATACAGACATACTTTGAAGATATTGTGGTTCGGTTCCAGAGCCCCACAAGAAAGGGTGTCGTAATCTTTTTGCTGATGGAGGGCCTTTTCTTCCATTTATAAAAATCACATGTGTGAACCACATTAAAACAGGTATGACTTTGCCCCAAACAAATGGAACAGACTTTGATTCTTCCTAGCTTACAAGGGTAGCATATAGAGTTAGGGTCTCATAAAAGTGACAGACTTATTGAAACTTTGGTTTAACTATTTTCACCAAAGGTCAGTATCATTTGTACTTACTCTTCTCAAGACCCTGTAAGAGTGGTCATTAGGAATGAGGAACTATGAGTTCTAATTCCCTTTCTCCTACTATCTAACATAACTGGTTCTCAAACTTTTGGGAACTTCAGAATTTCCTACAAAGCTTTTTAAAATCCAGATTTCAGAGCCGCAGCCCCAATTATTCTCATTTAGTAGGTCTAGGGTAGAGCCCAGGTATAGACAATTTTAACAAGTTTTGCAGGTGATCCTGTTAAAACTGTATAGACAAACCAAGTCATTTCTTAGGGCTCAGTTTCTTCATCTATGAAATGGGAATGATCTCTCCCTTGCCTATTTCTCGGGCTTTTTTTGAAGTCCAGAACTACAGTGATATATGCAAAATGACTCAGAACACTGTGGGTTCTCTACACAGATAAGATGTTGGTATTGTCTCGGGTAGTGCATTAGAATCAACTGGAGGCCTTGTTAAGACAGCTTGCTGGGCCCTAGCTGGTTTGGCTCAGTGGGTAGAGCACTAGCTCCGCAGACTAAAGGGTCCCGGGTTCAATTCCGGTCAAGGGCATGTACCTCCTTTGCAGGCTCAAATCCTGGCCCTGGTCAGGGCATGTGTGGTCAGGTCAATGTTTCTCTCTGTCTCTCCCAGTCCCTTCCACTCTCTAAAAATCAATGGGAAAAATATCCTCAGATGAGGATTCACCAAAAAAAGCCATTGCTGGTTTCTGATTCAGTATGTCTGAGGGGGAGGTGGGGCCGGAGAATTTGCCTTTCTATCAAGGTCCCAGGGGATGATGATGCTGCTGGTCTGGGGACCACTCAGAAGCATTGGCCTTAGGCCAGTTAACTGAAAGCCACTGAGTTGGCTCAAAGGGTTTCTGTACTACATACCTTAGAATTGTCTGGGCATAGTTCTCACTGTTCATGGTCCCCAAAACTTTATTCATTCATCCAATAAATATTTACTGAGCATCTTTAATGCTCCATTTCATTGCTTTGGGCACCGGAAATACAATTCTCAACATAATGACCCAAATAAATAAATAAAATTATTCGGATAACAATAAGTGCCATGAAAAATATAAACCAGGGTAATGGGATAGAGTGTGGCTGGGTTGGAAGTGGTTCCTCATGTAGAGTGATAAGGGAAACCTCCAAGGAAGTAACATTTAAGGCGACACGACAATGAAATGAAGGAGTTAGCCATACGAAGAGGGGCAAGAGCACTGCGGGTAGTGGGAAGAGTGAGTGTAAAAGCTGTGGGGCCGGAATTAGTGTTGTGGGATACGACTGGAGAAGTGGGCAGGGCAAAGAATGTAGGATCCTGCAGGCCTTGGTGGTGTGGACTATGCGTCAGGTCTGTAGTATGGGCTATACTAGCCTTTCCCAAACTTAAAGTGCATGCAAATCACTGAGGATCCACTAAATGAAGACCCTGACTCTGAAGTCTTCGGGAAGGGCCTGAGAGTCTCATTTCTATCACGCCAGATGTTGCTGTTGCTGCTAGGAACCGGGCTCTAGCAAGAGCATAGAAGGAATGTTAGGACCTAAATAAGTTCTATTGTCCTTTAATTAAGAAAAAATGGTATTTTTCCTGGAAGTGTGGATAAAAGTTAAAGGGAATAGTGGAAGATGGGGAACCGAGGAAAATCATGATGTCGGGGAGTTCCAGACACTAAAAATTATCACTCAGGAGGATCTATGATGTTTCTTCAAGCATACAGATAAAAAGATTAAAAGGTTATCACCAAAATGAAGAATCTTAATAAGAATTTTCTCAATAGTTTATTTAAAAGCAACTGGAATAGATTTGTAGAGTGAGTTTGTTTGCTCACAGTTTAGTGCTGCTGCTTCATCCCTGGCTCCCACCAACCCTATTTTTCTCCTGCTTGACTGTTTCCACAACCTCTATAATTCTGTAGCTCCCAATGGCTACTGCCCACAGCCTGAGCTCAGAGCTGCCTACCACTACCTCTCGCCCTGCTAACCAGTGTTGCCAGCCCTTCTCTCTCCATCGCCCTGGCGAGAGCACAGGACTTTGCGGGTGAGAGGAGAGCAGAGGTCCGAGGATAGCAGAGAGCAGGGGATTGCAGAGGCCTGTTGCCTCTACCGCACTGCCTGGAGCACAGCCCTGAGAACACAGCCAGCATCTGCCTCCCCTCCTCTCCTGTCCTCCCGCTGCGTGGGAACTGAGCAATCTTCCTAGAATGCGTCTAGAAGTACGGCACATCAAAAAAAAAATCTTTCATAAAATCGGATGCATCTTTTCGTAAGCTTCTATACCACAGGTAGATCCCTTGTTTGTTACCATAAGCACGTGTTTCCCAAAAATTTCCTGTTTTTTAGATGATTTGTGAATTGAAAATTTTGTCCGTGGAAGGAAAGCCACATTATTGAAGCTGTAAACAATAGAACGACTATGGTTTTAATCCTTTGAATAAGGCTTTGTTTCCCATTGACTGAAAACTTCCTAAAGGAAGGAAAGCTAGGAGCATTCAGGAAGGATTTGTATTTTATTTTACAACAGCTTTGTGAAGGGGGAAAATCATTTGGAAACCTGAGACTCCCTTTCCTGGTTGAAGGGCATCAGAACACAGCCTGTGCTGGGCTCTGGCTGCACACGGTGGCTCCCCGCCCACCAAAGACTTCCTGACCCCGGTGCCAACTTTGTTTTGTTATTGTCACACTGACACCGACAGACGTTCATCCTGTGCCAGAGTTTCATATGTTCTCAGACAGGCTGGGAGCAGGTGCACCACTGTTTACCTCAGTTTATTCACACAGATCAAAAACGCTTCCCTAACATAGTCCACCAGGCTTACATCAGGTACTCCATAATTCATGAAGTACCTGTTAATTAAAGAGATGTGATAATAATTGCAAAATCAGTCATCACCCAGTGAACTCTTAAATTGCTTTAAATCCCCTCCCCCAGGCCTGTATTTTCATTGACTTTCTATACCAACATCATTTTCTTTAAAAATAAAGTTGAATCAATTCGCTGAATCATCCTTACAATTTGGAGAAAGGGGTCAGTGCGTAAGAGAAGCTGGCCTTAAATCCCCAAATGCTGATGTGGCCATTCTTGCTTTGCGTGGATTCTGTGCCGGAGGCATAAATCACGGAGCCCAGGGCACAGGCGGCCAGGCCCCACTGCAGAAGGGAAAAGGACCTCTTGGACACCTGCCACTTCTGAGTCTGGGTGACATCACCCTCATTTATTAATCCCCACTGAATGGAGAATACCACACGCACCCCCTTACGGCCATCAGCCCTCGGGGCTTTGCCTCAGGTATGAGTCTGGGGACATAATTTAGATATTCGTCATCCCCGAGAATTATATTTCAGGTAGCAAACCCTAATTATCGGTCTGTTCCATACGTGGCTTCCCAGAGGCAGAAGGTGCAGCTGAGGCTTGGCTTTGGTCTTTGTCCGCTGTAATCCGAGACAGCAACACCTCCTCGTCCACGTGGTTCCCTCTGTGCAGCATTACCTGTGCCCCTGGGAACAGCCAGCCTCCCACTCAGGACTGACTCATTGGAGAAAAGAGGCTGGGCCTTGGCTGAAGGACGGGATCCATTTCTAGTGTTTTCCAAAGCTTTGCCTGCTTTGTCTTAAGTCAGGGAAGGCCTCCAAGTTGCTTTCAGTAGAAGAAGATTGAAAAGGCTGTTGCTGTATGTGAGTTTCTTAGTCTTTTGTCCAAGCATGGACCCTTTAGAGAGTCTGTTAATAATTATGAATCATCCCCCTCCCAAATTGTACAGACGTGTAGACACACAGAACGTTGCATACCCTTTCAAGGGAGGCATGGATTCCTCTGATTAAGAATATTCCATGGAGACTTAGATATTTTTTAAACTTATAGAAGTCAATTTCATACCACACTGTTCCAAAGCATTTAAGCGATGAAAGTAAAAAGGGAAGGGTCTAAAAGACAGTACTTTTCTAAAATAGATTGTGATGACTGTCTTTTTCCTGAACAAACATTGTGTAGTGGAGCATGAAACACCAGCTTCACCCTTAGCAGCTTACGCTCTGAGGTCACATGGGAATTCATGGTTATACACATGTCCAATATTTCCTGTGTATGTAAATAATAGCACCCTAATGGTTGCTTGGTGTACCTGAGGCCAAGAGCTTTGCCTATAAGACTTATTCCTTGTGACAACCACACAAGGTAAATATCACTAATCCATTCGACCGCTCAGGACAGGGAGGTTCAGAGTAGAAAGCACCTTTCCCAAAGCCACACAGCAATTAAGCAGCAGAGATGGGGCACAGATCCCAGGACAGTCCGTTTCCAAAGACCTTGCTCTGAATACAGCATGAGAACACAGACCTATGGAATTTTACAATTAGCTATTTTATTTCCCACAGAGTTCTTGAGGTAGCTATCAGGCAGATAGCAAGCAGAAAGACATTAAGGCTATGTGAAGCAAAACCATTCCCCTTACAGTGACGTCTCTAAAGCGGCTGCCTCAGGGGGATCCGAGGGCCGCAGGCCACTTGGCAAGAGGCTCTGGGAGCTTGTTCTAAGGCTTCCAGTGCATAACAAGCACAGAGACTTCCATTTCCCTCTGCTTCATGTCTGACTGGCATGGCTTTGGCTGCCCCTGACCCTGTTATTAGAAGCAGCAGTCTACCCTTCCCTCAGTCTGATGGGTGCTAAGGGACTCTGTGCTGTGTGCCCACCTGGCTCTCAGACTGGCGCCTCCTTGGCCCTCCCTGCCAGCTCTGCTTCTCTGCTGCCTGCCTGTCACTCTGCTGCCCTCTGCGGTGGCTGCAGGGGGATGAGGAACCTGGGGGAACCAGGCAAATGCTCTACTCTACCCTGAACTGTGAGTATAGAAATTGTCAAGCATGTAGACTTCTAACACTAGGTTTTTCTAAGCGTAAGTGGTAGCATGGGACCCAGCCCAGAATGTAGTATAATTAAATAAAGTCTTAAAGGACTTTCCCAACTAAAGTAAGAGGACCAAGTATCATAAGTGAAAGAAACTACCTAAGTCACTTTCAGATAAACCTGATGAAGATGAGGCATTGCCTATGGGAGGCGGTACATTGCAATGGCTAAGCATATGGCTCTGGAATCTGATGCTTGAGTTCTGATGGTGATTCCACCACTTGCTGCTGTACTTTGTACAAGTTACTGTACTTCTCTGTGCCTTGGTTTTCCCATCTGTAAAATGGGGCTAATAATAATACCTAACTCAAAAAATTGTTCTAAAGATTAAATATATTAATAAATATATTGCACTTAAAACAGTGCCTGATACATCAAAGCTTTCAAAAAGTGTTTATCAGTATTGTGATTATCAGTTGGCCATTTTCATAATCACTGAAGGGTGAATGACTTCCAGAAGGAGATCCAAAAAGTAAGTTACATTTCCTTGCAGAGGCCTAAGGGTGGCGAGGTAAGCAGGTCACTTGGTGCAAAGCCTCAAAACAAGACGAGTGGAGTCCAGTGGACAGGCAGGTACTGCTGCATTACTGACTTCCTCAAAATGTAGTGGCTCAAAATAGCAGTAATATGCTAAGTGAAATAAGTCAGTCAGAGAAAGACAAGTATCACATGATCTCACTTATATGTAGAATCTAATGAACAAAATAAACTGACAAACAAAATACATCCAGAGACTTGGAAGCATGTAACCCACTGAGGATCCTCAGAGGAAATGGGGGAGGGAGAGAGGGGACAGATCAACCAAAGAATTTATAGGCATATATGAATAACCCATGGACACAGATAATAGTGGGGTGAAGAACCACTATTGGGAAAGGAAGGGAGTAGGATGAAGGACAGTCAATGGGAGGGGAAAAGGGGAACATGTAATACTTTCAACAATAAAGATTTTAAAGAATAGAAGCAATTTATTATTTCTCTTTTGTCTATGGGTTGACCAGGCAGCTCTAGTTCATAGAGTGTTGACCTGGGTCCTGAGTTGGCTACAACATCCAGAAGCCTCATTCACATGTTGGCTGGGAGCTTAGCTGGGATTTTTGGCCAATGGCTTTGGTTTCCCTCCATGAGGCTTCTTCAGAATGCTCCTTGGGCCTCCTCACAGCATGGCAGCTGGCTCCAAGAAAGAACTTGCCAAGACACAAAGGCAGAAGATTCAGATTTCTTAAGGCCCAGCCTTGAAAGTTGCACAACATCACTTCTGCTGCATCCTATTTGTCAAAATACATTGGCTCCAGGACCTCTGTGGATGCTCAAGTCCCTCATAAAAAATGGCATAATTTTTATATATAACCTATGCACATGCTCCTGTAAACTTTAAGTCATCTCTAGATTACTTATAATACCAAATATGATGTATATGCTATGCAAATAGTGGTTAAACTGTATTGTTTAGGGAATAATAACAAGAAAAAAAAGCCTGTACATGTTCAGTACAGATGCAACCATAGTCGGCCTAACTACATAGTATGTCAGTAACACAGTAACTTTTTTTCCTGAATATTTTTAATCCATAGTTGGTTGAATCCACAGATGTGGAACCTGAAGATACGGAGGGCCAACTGTAGGTCAGTGGCCAGTCTAGATTCAAAGGGAGTGAAAATAAACTCTACTTCTGGATGAGGGAGTAGCACGGTTGCACTGCAAGAGAACATATAGGATAGAAATGTTGCTCCTGCCATCGTTAGAAACATGGTCCACCACAGATCAGGGAATAGTGAGGAACTAGATTTTCTTAACATTTGGATTGAGTGACTCAATTAGGAAGACCAATACCAGTTTGGATCACAGAGTTACCTGATAAAATAAAGAAGTAAATGGAATTAAGTGTTTCAATATAGCATAACTTGTTTACCCATGATTTAAATATGGATTCAGAATATGGAAAATAGTTCCTTTGGGTCTAAAGTCATTCAGAATAAGTAAAGGTCATTAGGTTAGAAAAAATTATTATCAGTGCAAAGCATTTCTAAGAGTAAAAACTTTTCCTTAAAGGAAAGTACATGATAAAAGCACATACTCCCTAAATAGTAACATGAGGAGCTTATAGTGAAAAACTAATGTGAACAAAGTTAAAGTGAACAAAGCAGAAAATAGCAAAGCAGCAGCTTAATAATGAACAGGAAGTCAGACAAGAGGGTCCTGTAATCATTATGGAGATTCTGATTTTTCCCCACCTACTAGCTCCTGTACAATTCTTCTAAAAGTGTGATATACTTTACATTTGTTTTGCATTTTACATTTAAATTTATTGGTGGAAGGGGCTTTAAAGGTCTGGGTGGAATTTGCGGATATAGCTACAGTTACATAAGGAATTACAAAATAAGATTGGAGATAATCTAGCCAAATGAATTATTATTTACCTTGAACTCTCCAGTTCCCCACAATTGTAGAAAGTCTGGTCTTTGAGATAAGTTACAGATGGATAATGTTAAAAAGGCAATAGCAGAAAGATTTTGGTAGATGTTTCAATGTTGGGGAGAAGAGAAAACAATAAGAAATCACACCAAGATGTGGGGCCTACATCAAAAATGATTGGTTGTCTTCTAGAGTGATTAAGAAGGTAAGTAGAAGGGAAAGTAAATTGGGTATTGCAGGGGAAGATTACAAAAACAAGTTTGTGACTGAAAGAATATTTTTAAGCAAAGTAGCAGCTAGCCAGCATTGTCATAACAATTGGATATCCCTGGCTTACTTCATTTGGGAGAGGGGCTCCACTCACTCTCCTTTTATGAAACTATAACTTTTTATTATTCATCTTACTGCTTGTCATTTATTGAGTTGTTTCTACCCAGTGTGTTTACAACTCACATAAAATACTGAAGACAATCAAATATAAAGAAACAAAGCTTGGAAATGCAGCTCGGCCAGTGAAAATGTCATTAGTGTCTACTGGCAGCTGCCCACTGTAAAGCATTTGGAATTACCTCAGGTGGAAGGCAAATGAGAAACAAGGGGAATGATTATCTAGATTCCTCAATGGAAAACTTATTTTTAATAGAAGGTGGTTTTCAATGGGCCAGCAGAGAAAGAGAGTAAGTTGCCTTAGCGAGGAACTAGACAATCCATCAAGAATAGAGTACAAAGAGGAGAAAAGGTAAAGTTCTCATGGGAACAGGATATAAAATTGATGACAATGGGCCTTCATAGAAGATGAAGAGCAACATAACAATGTGTGCTATGTATTATTTGCATAAACTCCAAAGAACTTGGCACCGTCTACATTTTCCATATCACAATCATAAACCAGGAAGTTAAGAAAAAAAAAAGGGTTTCAAGCAGAGAAAATAGGGGCCGGAATATTCAACTTTACTCAAGGGATTTTCCATGTCCTTACTTTACAAATAAAGTAAGCTTGGCTCCTATCTTTTTATCTAAACCCAACCATTTAAAATGAGATTCAGGTTCAATACTTACATATTATCTACTATTATAATAGTTCATTTGTTGAGTATTAATTAGGTACCAAGCACTGTTCTAAATTCTGTCTGGATAGATTCATTTACCACCATAGCAACCTAAAATATAAGGACTAGGCTTTATCCCCATTTTATAGATGAGGAGATTGAAACAGAGAAGTTTTAGAACGTACCCAAAATCACACAGCTAGTAAGTGGTAGAGTTGGAATATGAATCCAAGCTATTCAGGTTCTATATCCTTAACAACTAGGCAGCCCTTCTCAAACCTGAGTGTGCACCAGAGTCATCTAAAGGACCTTTAAAACACAGAATGCTTCCTTGGGCGAGGGAAACAAAAGAAAAAATAAATAAGTGGGACTATATCAAACTAAAAAGGTTTTGCACCGCAAAGGAAATCATCAATAAAATAAAAAGACAACTTACTGAATGGGAGAAATATTTGTCATGAAACATACAATAAAGAGTTAGTATCCAAAATTTATACAGAATTCATACAACTCAACACCAAAAAGCAAACAAGCAATCCAATTTAAAAATGGACAAAGGACCTGAATAGACAGTTCTCCAAAGAGGACATATAGATGGCTAATAGACATATGAATAGATGCTCAAAATCACTAATCATCCGAGGGATGCAAATTAAAACAACAATGAGATATCACCTCACACCTGTCAGAATGGCTATGATCAACAAATCAACAAATGACAAGTGCTGGCAAGGATGTGGAGAAAAAGGAACTCCCATGCACTGCTGGTGGGAATGCAGACTGGTGCAGCCACTGTGGAAGACAGTGTGTAGTTTCCTCAAAAAGTTAAAAATGGAACTCCTATTTGACCCAGTAATCCCACTGCTAGGACTATATCCCAAGAAACTAGAAACACCAATCAGAAAGGATATATGCACCCCTATGTTCATAGCAGCACAATTTACCATAGCTAAGATTTGGAAACAGCCTAAGTGCCCATCAGCAGATGAGTGGATTAAAAAGCTGTGGTACATCTACACAATGGAATACTACGTTGCTGTAAAAAAAGAAGGAATGCTTACCATTTGCAACAGCATGGATGGTACTGGAGAGCATTATGCTAAGTGAAATAAGCCAGGCAGAGAAAGATAAATATCACATGATCTCACTCATTTATGGATTATAATGAACAACATAAAATGATGAACAAAAACAGTTCCAGAGACAGAGAAACATCGATCAGACCATCAAACCTCAGAGGGAAGGTAGGGGAGGGTGGGGGTAAGGGGGAGAGATCAACCAAAGGACTTGTTTGCATGCATATAAGCCTAACCAATGGACACAGACAACAGGGGGGTAAGGGCGTGAGTGGGGGGTATAGGGGGTTAATGGGGAAATAAGGACACATATGTAACACCTTAATCAATAAAGAAATTAAAAAATAAAATAAATAAATAAAATAGGACAACTATCTATATATATAAAAGCCTAAGCGACCGAACAACTGGTCGACCAGTCGCTATGATGCGCACTGACCACCAGGAGGCAGACACTCAATGCAGGAGCTGACCCCTGGCGGTCAGTGTGTTCCCACAGTAGGAGCGCTGCTCAGCTGACCAACGGGTGCCAGACGCAGGGCTCATGGCTACCAAGCGGCGGCTACTGAGCAGCAGGAGCCGGGATGAGTGGGAGTGGTGAGGTACCTGGCTCGGGCTCAGGCTTCTTCCCGGCCGCCTGCTGCTTCACACACTACTACATCCCTTGGGGGATGTCGGACTGCCGGTTTCAGCCTGATCTCCCCTTCCCCCACGCCCCCCCCCCCCCCGCATGCAGGCTGCGGGCATTAGGCCAAAACCGGCAGTCTGATATCCCCTGAGGGGTCCCAGATTGGGTGAGGGCACAGGCCAGGCTGAGGACCCCACCCGTGCACGTGCACCAGGCCTCTAGTAACAATATACTGTAATAAAAAGTTAAGTGTATATGGTCTCTCTCAAAATATTTTATTGTACTGTACACACCCTTCTTATGACAATGTGAGATGATACAATGCCTATGTGATTAGATGAAGTGAGGTGAATGACATAGGCATTGTGACATAGCGCTAGGCTACTGAGGAGGATCATTTACTTGCAGTGAATGGCTTGGCCATCACTTGTTTCAGGGATCCCTTGCTGAAGTCTCTGTATAGGCTTAATGTTTTCTGGAGCACAACATTGCCATCAATTGCAACATGTTTTCCATTCATGTCTTCCACCCACAATTTTAACGCCCTTTTCATTTTAACTAAGCACTTATCATGCACTGTGGTGGTAATTTTTTCAGTTTGAGATGAGGCGGCAAAATTAGCATAAATTTCCTTTTCCTTCTTCACAATTTTATGAAGATTCCTTATTACCATAGATCTTAGCCATCTCAGCAAAACATGTTTTCCTTTCCTTTTTAAAAGAAGCACTTTACAGCTTCTCTTTGGCATATCCTAATTTCCAGCATCACCACTTTTTGCCTTAGGACTGTTGTTAAAAACAATGAAAGTGACTTGACCACAAGCACTGTGATGCCTCACCCAAGATGGCCATAAAATGACTAACAGGCGGGGAGCAGCGAGCATATACAGCGTGGAGACCTGAACAAAGGGATGAGTCAAGTCCTAGGTGGTATGCCTCAAGATTTCATCACTCTACTTAGAACGGCGGACAATTTGACACTTACAAATTGTTTATTTCTGGAATTTTCCATTAAATTTTTTCAGATTGCAGATGAAATATAAAAAGTGAAATGGCGGCCTAGCCGGTTTGGCTCAGTGGATAGAGCGTTGGCCCGCAGAATAAAGGGTCCTGGGTTTGATTCCAGTCAAGGGCATGCACCTCAGTTGCAGGCTCCATCTCCGATCCTGGTCAGGGCAAGTGCAGGAGGCAAACAATCGATGTGTCTCTCTCTCTCTGTCTTTCCCCCTCCCTTCCACTCTCTCTAAAATTCAATGGAAAGATATCCTCGGATGAGGATTAACAAAACAAAACAAAAAGTGAAATGGTGGATTAGGAGGGACTACTGTAGCAAGGATTAGGAATCACAATGGTGTTTCAAACCTCTTAAAAGCAATACCTAGAACTGGTCCTTGGGGTACTACCCTTAGAACAAGTCATTTTCCCGGAATTGACACATTTAGTAGTTGGCAGAAGCCCACATTAGTTCCTGTCGAGACAGGAACACACCAGACAAGTGAGGCTACGGTCAGGCTCTGGTCGACTCAATCAGCCAAGGTACACCAAGCTACTTTCACTTTTTAAAATTGTTTAAATTAAATTTATTGAGGTGACACTGGTTCGCAAAACCATACAGATTTCAAGTGTACAACTCAACAAAACATCTTCTGCAGCTACATGGTCTGCCCATCACCCCCAAGCAAAGTCTCTTT
Source organism: Eptesicus fuscus (assembly GCF_027574615.1). Taxonomy (NCBI): domain Eukaryota; kingdom Metazoa; phylum Chordata; class Mammalia; order Chiroptera; family Vespertilionidae; genus Eptesicus; species Eptesicus fuscus. The sequence continues at coordinate 18,143,719 of NC_072483.1, read as the reverse complement.
CCGTCCCCATTTTCCTCTGCCTTGCCCACCTCCACCTACCCCCACCATTCCTTCCCCTGTGGCTATCACCACACTGTTGTGTGTGTCTATGTGATATGCATGTATGTTTTTTGGTTAATCCCTTCACCTTCTTTCATCTTGTCCCCTCTTCCCCCACTCCTCTGACAGCTGTATCCATGTCTCTGTTTCTATTTTGTTCATCAATTTATTTTGTTCATTAGATTCCACATATAAGTGAGATCATATGGTATTTGTCTTTCTCTGACTGGCTTATTTCACTTAGCATCATAATCTCCAGGTCCATCCATGCGGTCCCTTTTTTATGGCCGAGTAGTATTCCATTGCGTAAATGTATCACAGCTTTTTTATCCACTCATCCACTGATGGGCACCTGGGCTGTTTCTAGACCTTGGCTATTGTAAATAACACCACTATGAATATAGGAGTGCATATATTCTTTCAAATTAGTGTTTCAGGTTTCTTAGGATATATTCCCAGAAGTGAAATTCCTGGGTCAAAAGGCAGTTCTATTTTTTAAAATCTTTATTCTTGAAAGTATTACATATGTCCCCTTTTTTTCTCCCATTGACCCCTTATAACTGCCCTGACTCCCCCCTCTGCCCCAAGCCTCCACACCCTATTGTCTGTGTCCATGGTTTATGGATGGATGCATACAAGTTCTTTGGTTGATCTCTTCCCACCCCCACCTTCCCTCTGAAATTCCAGTCTATTTCATGCTCCTATGTCTCTGGATCTACTTTGATCAACAGTTTATTTTGTTCATTAGATTCCACATATGAGTGAGATCATGTGATACTTGTCTTTCTCAGACTGGCTTATTTCACTTAGCATAATACTCTCCAGGTCCCTCCATGCTGTCTCAAAGGATAAGAGAGTCTTCTTTTTTACAGCTGCATAGTATTTCATGGTGTAAATATACCACAGCTTGTTTATCCACTCATCTACTGATGGGTACTTGGGCTGTTTCCAGATCTTAGCTATTGTAAATTGTGCTATGAACATAGGGATACATACATTCTTTCTGATTAGTATTTCTGGTTTCTTAGGATATGTTCCTAGTAGTGGGATAACTGGGTCAAATGGCAGATCCATATTTAATTTTTTTAGGAAATTCCATACTGTTTTCCATAATGACTGCACCAATCTGCATTCTCACAATAGTGCACGAGGGTTCCCTTTTCTCCACATCCTCACCAGCACTTGATTTGTTGATGATAGCCCTTCTGACAGGTGTGAGGTGATATCTCATTGTGGTTTTAATTTGCATCTCTTGGATGACTAGTAACATTGAGAATTTTTTCATATGTCTATTGGCCATTTGTATGTCCTCTTTGGAGAAGTGTCTTTTCAGGTCCTTAACTCATTTTTTAATGCATTGTCTTCCTGGTGTTGAGTTGTGTAAGTTCTTTATGTATTTTGGAAATTAATCCCTTACAGAAATACCATTGGCAAATATGTTCTCTCATTCAGTGGATTCCCTTTTCATTTTTTTTAACGGTTTCTTTTGTTGTGCAAAAGCTTTTTAGTTTGATGTAGTCTCATGTCTGTTTTCCTTGCCCTAGGTGATGTAGCTGTGAAAATTCTGCTATGAGAAATGTCTGAATTTTTACAGCCTATGTTTTCTTCTAGGCTTTTTATGGACTCGTGATTTACATTTAAGTCTTTTATCCACTTTGGGTTTATTCTTATATATGGTGTAAAATAGTGGTCTACTTTCATTTTTTTTCATGTACTGTCCAATTTTCCCAATACCATTTATTGAAGAGACTATCTTTACTCCATTGTGTGCTTTTGCCTCCTTTGTCAAATATTAATTGACCATAAAGGCATGGGTCTATTTCTGGGCTCTCTGTTCTGTTCCGTTTATCTATATGCCTATTCTTATGCCAGTGCCAGAATACAATAGGCCACTTTTAGATTCAGACACTTTGTTACTTATTTAGAGAGTGAAAAGAAGAAGCCAAAGGTGCCAGGTCCCTGTGATCCTTGTCCTACACACCAAAAAGGACAACACTGAAACAAAGGGGTCAGAGGACTGCAGTGTGAGGACCCTGTTGCTCAGGAGCCACTTCTGGTCTCCAGCTATGCAGTTTCATATTGTGTAGCTCCATCGGTAGGAAGGGAGTGGCACAAAGTCCTGTACCTCTTCAGACAGTCTCCCAGGGGAAACAGGGAAGTGAGTGGAAGATGGCTTCTCCTCCCATTCTGTTTTGGAAGGATCACAAGGCATTTTTCCAAGACAGATTAGCAAACCAGCTCTTGCCTACATGGCTTATTTGGATATCTGCAAGGTGGTTGGGCGACATGGCCAGAGCTGTTCCCGTATTGGCCTATGGGATAAGGCTATCATATTGCAGAAAGCTTAACAGGAAACCTCTAAATTCTTCCCTAGTCCCCATTTAGGATAGTAAATCATAAACAACGTCATGTCCCCAGGGGAAATAGCAGAGTTTAGTGCAATCCTTAAAGACCTGACAGTTGATAGCCCCCATCATATTTCTATTTTCACCAGTCTGGCTCCCACAAAAACAGACAGAGGCAGGAGGCGACAGTAGACTACTGCAAATTCAACGAAGTTGTAGCCTCAGTTGCAGCTATGGTAGGTTAACTAGAGCAGATCCACAGACGTCAGCATATGGCAAGTGCCTGTTGATCTGGCAAATTCTATTCCTTCACTATCAGGAAGGCCAGAGCATAAGTACCTATTTAATCTTCCCCCACGGCTATGTCCTAAATAAGAATAACATATCAAGTCAAGAGAATTAAGGGGTGCATGTAAAGGCCTCATAGGCAATGGAAAGATGGAAAAAATAAACCTTATCCCTAGCAAAAGGCCAATATATGAGATTTGTATTCAGATTTCTGAGTATCAATTCATTCATTCATAATATTGAAATGAGGGAATACAAGCTTTCAAAAAATCCCAGGATGGAGCAGCGACACAGACTCTGTCTATGTTGGAATCTCATAGGTGTGACAGAATGTTTTATTGACCAGAAACATTCAGTATGGCTCCCTAAAGAATGAGTAAATTACCCTACTCTGCTGACCTCAGGAATGACCATGTGACTTGTTTGGCCAATGAAAGAGGGAAAGCATCACCTCCTCACAGCCAACTACCGGGAACCCAGCACTCCAGTGTCCCAATACACAAAGCAGCAGCGGAAGGTCGCCAATGGCTCCAGGCAGCTACGCAGCCGCTGGGAAGGGTGGAGGCAGGGAAGTCCTGGGGAGGAAAGGCAGAGCCTGAGTTTCGTGAACAGTCCCCGGATGAAGCCGGGAGGGACCGAGAGGCTGAAAAGAGAGCAGGGCAGCAGTTTCCGTTGGGAGCTTGACCGCCCGCCCTGGGACCCCGCCCTTCACAGCCGATCCCGCAAAATACGACAAATTCCCGGGATTTCCCTCCAACGCCAGCTGAACACCTGTAGGGGCGGAGCCAGAGGACCTCGCGGCGTCTGGCCGTCCGCTAATAGCTCTTCGGGATCTCGAGAGAGTTGCGTTTCTCGCGACATTTCCGGAGTCGACCTTCCACGCGGAGTCGGAACGCGTGTGCTGTGACCGAAGTGCAGGGAGGGCGGAGACTGTGCGGGAGGGAGAAGCCCCTTTGGCCTGCCCTACGGAAGCCTGCGTGGGAGGGTGGTGACCGCTGCCCCGTCCAGTTGCCCCGATGCCCAGCGCCAGCGCCAGCCGCAAGACTCAGGAGAAGCCGCGGGAGGTCATGGAGGCGGCGGAAGTGGGTCTCCCCCTTCCTCGGGCCGGGGAGGACAGACCCCTGGGCCGGAGCGCGCGGAGGGCGGGCGGAGGGGGAGCGGGACCCTGCCCTCGGGGTCCGTGTCGGCACCTCGCCTGCGGGCCGCGGGCTGGGGTCCGGGCGCCCAGGGCCCTCGCCGGGACTCCGGGGCCTTGGCCAGGAAGCGTGGCCAGACCCTCTCCGGACCGGACCGCTTTCTCACCGGCCTGGCTCACGGAGAGCGGGCCGCGAGGAGGGGTGGACGTGAGGCTGCCCCTGCCCCGGAAGTGGCAGTGTGGGGGTCACATTGGAGTCTCCCCGGCTAGGCGCGTCCCTCACGTAATCCACCGCCACCTCGGACAGTGACAGTACTTAGTAAAACGGTCTGACAATGTGTTTAATGACCATTTCCGTGTGACAGCTGTAAAGAACACTTGTCATTTTTATTTTCTTTCTCCCTGTAAGTGATTCGGTGAGGTAGGAAGCTTACAGAGAGTGCGTTTGAGATGAAGTGACCCAAAATCTTGTGGGGTGATTCATAACACCCAGTGGTCCTTCAGTGCTTTTCAGAAATGAAAGTTTGATACCATCCTACAAGTTATGTGTGTGATGTTAAAACTGAGCCTTTACTCACTGCCCGGCTCCTAATTTTTCTGTTTGTGACAAACTACATAAGGAATGGGACATTTTAAGAATATGAGCTGGAATAGGGGTTGCTGAAATATGAACTAATCCATTTATGCTGCCCTAATGCTATATTGTATAACTATATCTTTTTACTAGGGCTGGGGTTATCTTTGTCTTTAAGATTGGTTGGTTTATTTTTGTATAAACACACAAAAACCTGAATCCTCCAGGTTAAAGGAGAGGGTTCCAACAGATAGCTATAGGGTGGTAGAAACGAATTATTTCATATATATCTTAAGTTACCTTGTAAAATCTAAGGAAATTATTTTGGGTATTCTTTATCTGACTATATAAACTAATGCAACCTTGCAGATAGCTCAGGTCTAGATATAAGGTAGACATTGTGGCAGAGTTATGTCATTTTATAGCTAGAAAGCTCTTAAGAGATCATTTTAGAGGTTAAGTGAGATTAAAATAAAAGGTCACTTATCTATATAATAAAAGCCTAAGCGACCTTTACGGAGGAACAACTGGAACGACCGGTCGCTAAGATGCGCACTGACCATCAGGGGGCAGACGCTCAACACAGGAGCTGCCCCCAGGTGGTCAGTGTGCTCCCTCAGGGGGAGTGCCCCTCAGCCAGAAGCCGGGCTCATGGCTGGCGAGTGCTGCCACAGCGGGAATCTCCCCACTCAGCAGCAGCAGGCGTGGCGTGGCGTGGCGTGAGTGGCCCTGATTCAGGCTCCTCTCTGGTCGCCTGCCACCTGGCTTACTACTACATCCCTCGGGATGTCTGACTGCTGGTTTAGGCAGTCAGACATCCCCTGAGGGGTCCCGGGCTGTGAGAGGGATACCCAATCGCTGGCTTAGGCCCAATCCCTACGCTGGCAGGTGGACATCCCCAGAGGGGTCCCAGACTGTGAGAGGGCAGCAAGCCGGGCTGAGGGCCCCCTCCACCCTCCCTGCACAAATTTCGTGTACCAGGCCTCTAGTCTATTTAATAACTATAGTATTTTAAGAAAAGCCTGAACCCTAGATCTGTAAAAAGAAATTTGATATATTGTCATTGTCACTTGCAACCTAGTATGCTGTAGCTGATTTTTAGAAACAGGAAGCTGGTGGGGTTGTTTTTTTATGTTTTCCAAATGGAAAGTTGTAGTTAGCTTATATCCAACATCTTCAGTTTCTAAAAATGTGACATCTGGTGCTCAGAAAGCTTACCAAAAAATGCTGGTTCTCTTTGAACATCTCTTCCTGTAATAGGAAGTTAATAAAACAGTGGTGCTTCATCCTGCTCCCTCCACAGAGGGAATTTATATCCCTGCTTTGAAGCAGGTTAATCTCATTTTGAAGAAGATAGTTACGATGTGTTGTACATGTGTAAATTTTATCTGAGAGTGCTATTATTTATGGCAGGGGTCCTCAAACGTTTTTAAACAGGGGGCCAGTTCACTGTCCCTCAGACCGTTGGAGGGCCGGACTATAGTTTAAAAAAAACTATGAACAAATTCCTATGCACACTGCACATATCTTATTTTGAAGTAAGAAAACAAAAGGGCAAAAACACCCGCACGTGGCCCGCGGGCCGTAGTTTGAGGACGCCTGGTTTATGGTATATCCCTCCAGGAGTAGTGATCTTTAAAACAAACTAGCCAAAACCGGGTGCTTATCCTTTTTCTGAGAAGTACATGTGTAAGTAACACGGAAAATTTCCACACTTTAAAACTGTGACTCTTTGAATTAATAAAGTGGTCCTGAGAGTGAAAAGGAATTTATTTTTACACTAGAGGCCCAGTGCACGAAATTCGTGCACGGAGGGGGGTTGTCCCTCAGCCCAGCCTGTACCCTCTCCAATCTGGGACCCCTCAAGGGATGTCCGACTGCCATGGGCCTAAACGGGCAGTCGGACATCCCTCTCACAATCCAGGAATGCTGGCTCCCAACTGCTTGCCTGCCTGCCTTCCTGATTGCCCCTAACCGCTTCTGCCTGCCAGCCTATTACCCCCTAACCACTCTGCTGCCAGCCTGTTTGCCCCCAACTTCCCTCCTCTGCCGGCCTGGTCACCCCTAACTGCCCTCTCCTGCAGGGTTGATCACCTCCAACTGCCCTCCCTTGCAGGCTTGGTCCCTCTCAACTGCCCTCCCTTGCAGGCCGGGTGCCTCCCAACTGCCCTCTCCTGCTGGCCATCTTGTGGTGGCCATCTTGTGTCCACATGGGGGCAGGATCTTTACCACATGGGGGAAGTGATATTGTGTGTTGCAGTGATGATCAATCTGCAGATTACTCTTTTATTAGATAGGATAGAGGCCTGGTACAGGGATGGGGGCCAGCTGGTTTGCCCTGAAGGACATCCCGGATCAGGTGGGGGTTCCCTTGGGGTGTGGGGCGGCCTGAGTGAGGGGCCTGTGGTGGTTTGCAGGCCAGCCACGCCCCCTGGCAACCCAAGCGGAGGCCCTGGTATCTGGAATTTATTTTCCTTCTACAATTGAAACTTTGTAGCCTGGAGCGGAGCCAAGCCTGGGGCTCCTTCTGCGGGCCGGCAGCCATTTGTGTTGGGGTTATAATTGAAACTTTGTTGCCTTAAGTGGGTGGGCCCGGCCAGGGTGTGCAGAAAGCTTTGCTTCGCCTGTTGCCGGCGGCAACCCTGGCCTGCTCTCTCAAGCTCCATTCTGCCGCCATTTGTTTGAATTTGTTTACCTTCTATAACTGAAACTTTGTAACTTGAGTGGAGGCTTAGGCCTGGCCAGGGCAGGCAGAAAGCTTGGCTTCCTCTGTTACCTAGGAAACCTTGCTCTCTGTGGCTGTAGCCATCTTGGTTTGGGTTAATTTGCATACTCGCTCTGATTGGATGGTGGGCGTGGCTTGTGGGCGTGGCTTGTGGGTGTGTCGGAGGTATGGTCAATTTGCATATTTGTCAATTATTATATAGGATTGTTGTTTGTATTTATGTGTTTACTATGCTATTCGTTTTTAAATAAAAAGTTATAATGCAAAACATTTTTTGTAGGATTATGCTAAAGAAAGATATGGAGTATCTTCAATGATACAGTCTCAAGAAAAATCAGGTTAGTAGCTATGTGATAATTAAAGCTTTTTTTCTTCTAATTCCAGGGAAACTCTTCATGAAGTTTTAATTAAGGTTGGCATAATTTTGAAAAATGTAAATGGCAGTAATAACTCAAGCACGTGTTATAATCCTGTATAAACATTGGTCAGTTTGGTTAGGGTTCCTAATCTAGAAAGGGAAGAAAATACGTTAAATGAGTGTATTTTAAGAGTTATGTTATATTAAACAGATACTCCTAAGTGATTAGGTAAAATATTTAAGATTTAACTCTGGCCCAGGAGATAAAAGAATATTAATAGTAACTACTTTCATCATATACAAGCTTTTTGCATGCTTTATGAAGCTACCTTCTTTACTCTCCCCTTGATTTTATTAGATTTCTTTGAAATTGATTTGTCACATATTATTTCTCTCAGACCTGTAGGTCTTGTATTTGTAAACATTTGCCTTTTGTTTTTATTTACTTATTTATTTGTATTTTCAATAGATTATCTTACTTAATCATTTTTCTTATGGTAGACACTCCAAAGTCCAAATTATGTCTTTCATTCTTTGGTACAACTGCAGTTCTTTAAGTTCTGGCCTATTGGAAGTACTTCTAACTTACAGACTTGACTATGAATGTTATGCTTTGGAAATAACATATCTCTGGGTTAATTTTATTGTGATTTTGGATTCAATTTATTGCATGATCATAAAATCACTTTCCTTCCCAACTTTTTTCCAAAGTGCAAAATAATGGGCAAAAAATATACCATTTCCAAAAGATATAGATGGTGAAGTAAAATAATTGAATATAAAATGGAGTAGAAGCAATATAGTTTGGAGATGACATTCCCCTGCCAGAGTAAGCAAGAGGGGTCATTTGAGACTTTGTTTTTAGCTTAATTATCTTCCTGAAGTGGACTTCCTTCAGCTGTAACACAAATATGCCCACTGGAGTTTCAATCTATTACGTAAGTCCCAATCACCCCTTGCCATAATTACTGTTCCCATTTGGCTGGCAAATCCAGACAACTGTTTTCCACTTACAAGCTCTCCCCACCAGAGGGAAAGAAAACTATGTATGTTTACAGTAGCATAACAGTAAAATTCTGCCTTTGGTTTTATCTCTGCTAAAATCCTTGCACTTTGTTCAGGCAGAGTTTCCTTCCCCATATGCTTCCATTTCTCCAAATTTCTTCATTTTAATACCAGAGTCTTAAGAGTGGAGGAGGCAATAGTTTTTTAAGCTGAAACCCTACTGCCACTAATCATTGGTGCGAGTGTGACATGTGCCTCAAGTATGTGTAGATATGTTAAAGGTTGAGAACCCCTATGCTAATTAGTTGGAATACCACATGAAAGAAGGGCTATTATTCTGTCTTTTTCAAAGTACTAGTAAAGTTACCCTAATCATGACATTTATTTATGTCTCCTCTGATTTACGTTGTTACGTTTCATTTGATTTTGAGTTTTTATTGCCTAGTTATTAGTAAGTCATTGGCTTTTTCAATTTTGGTATTTCCAAATCTGTCTTAAATTTTTATACTATATTGTCTGTCTTTTCTCTTTCACACTTTGTTTTGCCTAGGTTTACACAGCAGACTTGGAAGTTGGTTTAATTCATAAGGTCTGTTGGCAATGCTTTGTAGAAATTCTCTTGTGATACCCAATGACTTAAACATTCCTCATTCATTGTCTGCTTTTGGCAATGAGAACCATTGTATTCTCCTGTAATTCACATTCTCTCTAAGCTGCATCTTTGCTTCAAGAGACAAATTATAAGTATGTTTAGACAAAGTAGGTAGAATAAATATATTTGTTTAGTATTGGTTTTGTGTTTTTGGGGGTTGTTTGTTTTTCATCCTCACCCGAGGATATTTTTCCATTGATTTTTAGAGAGAGTGGAAGAGAGAGGGAAATACAGGAGAAATATCAATATGAGAGAAACACATAAATTGGTTGCCTCCTGCATTAGCCCTGACCAGGGCCGGGGCCGGGGAAGAGCCTGCAACCGAGGTACGTGCCCTTAACTGGAATTGAACCTGGGACCCTTTGGTCTGCAGGCCAATACTCTATCCACTGAGCCAAACCATCTAGGGCTTTGCTTAGTATTATAACTAGGTTTTACTGCACAAGATAATGACAAACTTTGTTAATTAGGCAACATCACCCTTGAGAAAGATCTTTTACTACTCTTGATGTGATGTTATGTCTATTACTATGTTTTTAATTAATACTTAAGTTTTAAATTATTACATATTTAAAAAATAAAATGCTTTCTGGATCATGATTGCCTCATATCACTAATCTTCACGTATAGTTGTTTTGTTTGGAGGACTCTAGATGGATGTATTGGAGGACATAATTGTTGGGCCTCACAAACAGAATTTATTGGCTTAAATAACTCTAGGGAAAAAAGGTGAGATGGCATAAGGCATGATTGGATCTAGAGGCTCAGTCAGTATCTTTAAGGCTTTATGTCTGTATTTCTTGGCTCTACTTCCCTTAGGCTATTTGGCTTTATTCTCTCATCCTACAAACTCAGGTAGTGAGTGGGACAGATGGTGGTTGCAGCCCTGGGCCTATACCATCTCAGCTCAGCAAGCTCAGGGGAGAGCTTCATTCCCAGTATCTGTATATTAAGTCCCAGAGAAGGACTTTGATTAGCTCAGTTGGAGCAACATGCCTTTCCCTGGCTGAGTCACTGTGTCCTAGAGAATGGGGTACCAATGATACTGTTGTAATTAACCAAGTTATTAATTGGAAAGGAGCAAAGGGAAGGCATGCCATTTGTACAGCTTTGCCAGAAAGCTGCAGTTTAACATTCTCCGAGTCTGCTCCCCACAGATCTTCTGGGGAAGGGTCTGGACAATAGATGCATGCCTGGTAAGGTATGGGTGATGTGGGATGGTGCTTGTCTGTCGATCACGCCTGAGAGCAGGTTATTGACCAGAATAGGCATGGCCACTGCTAGGGTGAGAAATCTGAGATACATAAACTGAACAAAGAGAGTTCTCTCTCTTGGCTGTCTTGTGCGCTGGGCTCCTGGCTCTCTTGTTGCAGGAGTCACTCTCCCCTGCACTTGCCTACATGGCCCACAGTCATGTGGACCCCACACAATGGACCGATGGACTGTAACCAGCCTGATGCCCTGCCGGACTCAGCTCCACCATTGAACAGAGACTGTGGATACTGGCTTTGCTTTTAGCACTGCTACATCCCCAGCTGCACATTTCCAGAACTAGTTTAAGGGAAATAGGACTTTTAAACTGAGAGATAAAACTCTATGCAGATAAAAATCACTCATTTTACCCGAGAGTCTTAAAAAGCGTTTTCTCAGGCTATCGTAAGAACCCCATTCCCACTAGCAGCAGGGAAATTCCACCCGTGCAATTCTCCGATAACACCATGACTATCCAGGCCTGGCAGAGAAACCTCCCCTTTGGCTAGCTGACTTACGTACTGTGGCAGGCAAGCTAAAATACCATGTCCACTTAGGCAAAGGTGGATGAAGATAGATTGTAGTTGGCCTTATAAATCAATGAAATATTCAGCACATATGCATTTTGAAACACTTTGACTCCAGTGTAGACTGAATTAGGGAATCGGGATTATCAGAAGGTTATTGCTGTAATTTAGACAAGTGCTTTGGGATGGTGGCAGTGAAGATAAGAGAATTGGATAGATTTTTTTTTTTTTAATCCTCACCTGATGATACGTATTTTAGAGAAAGAGGAAGGGAGAGACAAAATGAATGTGTGTGAGAAACATAAATTGATTGCCTCTCATACACGCCCTGACTGGTGATTGAACCTGCAACCTTTTGGTGTGTAGGTGACGCTCCAAGCAATTGAGTCTCCTAGTCAGGGCCTCGAGAATTATATAGGTTTTAGAGATATATTTAGAAAGTACAATTCACAAATTAAGAAGGTGTCAGAGATTGAAAACAAAGATCATACCGAGTACTTATGCTCGCTGTCAAATCAAAATAATTATGATCTCTTTGTAAATTCTGAATTACTAAAATTGTTTCATTTATTTGCTGCAGATCGAGTTTTGGTTCGGGTTAGCAATTTGACAGAACAAAAAGCTGATGAAGTGGTTTGGGTGCGTGCAAGGGTTCATACAAGCCGAGCTAAAGGTAAGATTGATTTAATGAGTAAAGAAAGGCCTTTTGTTAAGGAATCTAAATTTTTTGTTTTGTGTATATTTCACAGACTAAAGTAAATCTTTAAAAATAAAACAAAATCATCTGTTTTCTTTTTTAAGTCACTGTAAAATATTAGTCTGTGGTTAATTAATTTTAGATTATTATAAGATAGCCTTAAATATAAGTTGACCTTAAAAACTCAGATGAAACCTAATAAGGTTTTGATTTAGTATTTCTCAGAAGTTTAATTTTTTGAAGTGAAGAGTGTTTTTTAGAAGCTTTTCAAATGTTAATATTCTTATACTAGAGACCCGGTGCATGAAAATTCATGCACTAGAGAGGGGGGTGAGGGGGGTGAGGGGGGTCCCTCAGCCCGGCCTGCCCCCTCTCACAGTCTGGGAGCCCTCAGAAGTGGGAGGCAGCCTGGCAATCTGGGGAAGGCAACACCCCATCACACCTCTGCTGCTGCCACTGCCAGCAGCACAAGCTTTGACTGGCCCTGGTCACCTGAGCCTCGGGCAGCCCTGGGCAGCTGGGCAGCCAACATCCAAGGCTTGCCTGTGCCTTGGGCCAGCCCTGGGCGGCTGGGCAGCTGCCATCCAAGGCTTGCCTGCTCCTGGGGCTGGCCCTAGGCAGCTGGGGGGCTAAGGGGACTGGGGGACGCTGGAGGCAGGTGCGCAGATCGGCTGGGCCTGCCTAAGGGCACACCCGGCCTTGCCACGGCAGGACTGAGGGGACTGGGTGCCACCATCTTCTGGCTGTGTGTGCCACCATCTTTGAGGGTGGGGCAGTAATTAGCATATTCCTTCCTTATTGGCTGTGGGCACTGCCATCTTTGTGATGGTATGATGGTCACTTAGCATATTCCCTCTTTTTTTTTTAAAAAATATATTTTATTGACTTTTTACAGAGAGGAAAGGAGAGGGACAGAGAGCTAGAAACATCGATGAGAGAGAAACATCGACCAGCTGCCTCCTGCACACCCCCTACCGGGGATGTGCCCGCAACCAATGTACATGCCCTTGACCGGAATCGAACCTGGGACTTTTCAGTCCGCAGACCGACGCTCTATCCACTGAGCCAAACCGGTTTCGGCTATTCCCTCTTTATTAGATAGGGTTTGTAATATTTAGATAGGGAGAGAGGTGGAAGAGATAAAAGGCTAAAACTGGTTGCCCAATAAAGTAGCCACTGACTACATGTAGTTATTAAAATTCAATAGCTCAGTCACTAAATGTATTTTGAGTGCTTAATTGCCACAATGGCTAGTGGCTCCTATATTGCACAGACAGTACAAACATAGAAAGTTTTTTCTCATTGTAGAAAGTTTCATTGAATTAGCATTAACAACAGAAAAGAAGGATAAGCGTAGTTTAGACAAACCGTAGTTCCTTATGGAAAATTGTCCTAACCTAGTGTTCAGAATTATCTAAAAATAGTGACATACTGGTTTATAACTTTTTCACATTTGATCATCTGCAACTTTTAAAAATTTTCAATGAGCATTTTTCATGGAGATTTCTTCCATGGTACTAGTGATAGATCTACATAAGGCAGTATTTCTCCAAGATAGGTATCTAGAAGTGAGGTTGCTGGATTGAAGGGTATGCATATACATACTTAATATTTCTAATACCAAAAGAACCTTTCAGTAACACTATATGTATTTATCCCACAAGTATGTGACTTTTTCCACATCTTGCTAATAGTGATTGTCAATGTTTTCTATTTCTGCCAAAGTGGATTATCTAAAAATAAATAAAATCTTATGCTTTGAATTTGCTGCTATTCCTTTCTTACATTGTCTTACATTGGGAAAATGTCAATAAATATGACTTACTTGGAATAATTCATGTTCTTTAACTCTAAAAGTAGTAACAAATTAAAACTGGACTGAGAAAAAAACAAACCATGCTAGCAGTTTCAAGTAGAGCAAAGCTGTGAAAGACCATAAGTAAGGAAATGGAAATGTCAAAATCATAGAGTCAAAAGCATGACAATATAGAATCCTGTTATGCAAACAAAAAAACTAGTCTTTACATATCTGTATAGTTTGCTTTAAAGTACAGTATTTAAAATCAGATTTCTTATACTAAGTTTATGTATGGTATTCCTAAAATCAAGTGTTTTATGTCTATCACTCTTAATGATACCTTTAAAATTTGTTTATTTCCATTGTGAAAGTTTAAGTCTGCATATTGAAAGAGTAATTGAAATATCAGTGGTCCTTTCAAATTGTATACACTCTAGATGGAAATCATTGGCATTAAATAATTCTCTATGAATATTCTTTTTTCTAAAAACTTACTTTACTTCCAAAATAGCTAATTATTTTTGGTAAACAGATAATTTAGGATTTTAACACCAAAGGTCAGATCAACTAACATCCATGAGAGAGTACTTTAAGGAAAATAACAAATGGAAAGTATTTAAAATAGTAAGGTCTTTGCTACTTAACTTCCTAACTGATTAACATAAATGATGAAGGAAAATGTTAATGTTGGGAATCAGGAAGTTAAGGTACATTATCTAAATAATGAATTCAGGAGCTTGGCAACCTGAAAGACAGTAGGAAGAGATCAAGACATAAGATTGCCTCACATCTTTAATAACCTAGTTCTTCCGCAAAGGCCTCTTCATTAGGAGCCGACACCATAATGGAGATGAGAATAAACCTTTTTGTTCTGACCACCTACCATGTTGGTTCTTTAGCTCAGAAATAAAGATTGTACTCCTGGTGTGTAAAAGAAGGTTTCAGACTTTACATTTTTCTAAAACAGTACTTATGTGAAAATTTAAGAAATAAAGTGCTGCTTCTAAAACCTTAAGAATCAAAATTCAACACAATTTTTTGCTATTAATTCTCAACCAAGGATATTTTTTTCATCCATTTTTTTTTAGAGAGAGGGAGGAAATTGGGGGGGGGGGAGGAGAGAGAGAGAGAGACACCAATGTGACAGAGACATGCCCAAGCTGGGGATCAAACCTTCAATCCAGGTACATGCCCTTGACAGGAAATGGAACCCAAGACCTTCTGTGCTTGGGCCGGTGCTCTAACCACTCCAGCCAGGGCTCAACACGGATTTTTAATTGTTAATTTAAATTATCTAAAAATAGTGACTTTATTCAGCTATTTTGAACATTGACTATCTTTCTATAAACTGTCTCCTGGTTGGAAAATTCCAAGAGGAAAGATAAGTAATATTTAGCAGTTGATTTATCTGTCTGGCAAGATTTCTATACTAATGTAAATACAGTAAAGACTTTTCTAAATGGAGAAATTATGTACTTCTTGGAATAAAAAATAAATTAAAATTTCAATAGTGCCAAAAGATACAAAATTAAAAAAGTCTCATAGTTCTAGCTTCTCCATCCCATCACAATCTCTTCCCCCAAAATAACCACTGTTGTTTCTTGTGAACACTTCCAGGGGGAAAAAATACATTTACAAGCATGGGTATAGCCTTTGTTTTAATTTTGCACTCGGATGTCGAGTGTGACTCGACACGGTTAGCATTAGAATAAAGGAATCGAGAAAAAAGCAAGCCAGTGCAAAGGGTTAAATTTTCATAAAAAGTATTGTACACATGCTTCTTATTATCACTCACCAGTGTCTATAAAAATAGTAGCTGCCCAGCTGGTGTTGCTCAGTGGTTGAGCATCGATCTATGAACCAGGAGGTCAGGGTTCGATTCCCTGTCAGGGCACATGCCCGGGTTTCTGGCTGGATCCCTGGTAGGAGGTGTGCGGGAGGCACCCATTCAATGATTCTCTCTCATCATTGATGTTTCTATCTCTCTCTCCCTCGCTGAAATCAGTAAAAATGTTTGTATGTTTTTAAATAGTAGCTTACAAAACATTGAACTAAACAGATCATGCAGTACACTGTATTACCAGCCAGAGCCAAAGGAAAAAAAAAATGTGTTTACTAACACTTGGCAAGAACTTGGTCTCAAAAGTACCTGATAGAAGTAGTCTGAGCAGACAATTCTATTTACCAGGAACCAGTACTGATTTTTGATTTTTTTAATCTTTTGGAAAATTTTTTTGAGTGGTCCATCAAGATTCTAGTATTGAAAGTGCTTTGAACACAGCAGCTTTGGGGATCATAGCATTAGAGCACATGGAAATCTGTTCCACTAGTAAAGACTACATAAATATGAACTTTGGTTCCTTTATATAAATAACACTGTTATGAGAGGTTTTTCATACTTAATTTCCTTAACAAACATGAGTCTTTCTGTTCTGCTTATTCGTTTATTCTGTTTTTAGATTCCACATATAAGTAAAATCATGGCATTTGTCTTCATCTCTCTGACATTTCAATCAGCACAGTGCCCTCTTCAGCGGTCGCCAACCTTTTGGACCTCACGGACCATGTGGTCCACAGACCACTGGTTGGCAACCGCTGTTCCAAAGGTTTCCTTTTTTTCTCTCTCTTTTTGATTAAGGTATTACATATGTGTCCTTAACCCCCCATTGTCCTCCCCACTCATGCCCTCACCCCCCTGGTGTCTGTGTCCATTGGTTAGGCTAATATGAATGCATACAAGTCCTTTGGTTGATCTCTTCCCCCTTACCTCACCCTCCCTTACCTTCCAAAGGTTTCCTTAAACCAGCAGTCACCAACCTTTCGGACCTTGTGGATCACCGGTTGACGATCACTACTCAGGGTCCATCCATGTTGCAGATGGCAAGATTTCATTCTTTTTTATAGCTGATCCATAGCCCATTGTATATATGCACCACTTCTTTTATCCATTCATGTATTGATAGACACCTGGGTTGCTTCCATATCTTAGCTATCTATATATATAAACGGGTAATATGCAAATTAGCCGGGCATCACGACCAGCTCAGGCAGAGGCTGCATCACGACCGCTCAGGAGGAGCTGTGCACGCAGATGGGCGGGAGGGGACTGTGTGTGGCCCCCACCCCAGCGGACACACACACCAGGGGTGGGGGCATGCTCTGAGCGGCTGCGCGGCATGGCTCAGAGCCTGCCCCCGGTGGGTGGTGGCAGCAGCCGGAGCAAAGTAGCCCGGGTCCCAGATGTCTGGTGGTGGCTGGAGTAAAGCAGCCCGGGTCCTGGGTGCCGGAGGGAAGCTGGTGCCAGCAGCCAGGGAAAGTAAGGCCTATTCTTGCACGAATCTTCGTGCATTGGGCCTCTAATCCTATCTAATAATAGACAAATATGCAAATTGACCATACCTTTGACACACCCACAAGCCACGCCCACCATCCCATCAGAGCGAGTATGCAAATTAATCCAAACCAAGATGGCTACAGCCACAGAGAGCAATGTTTCCTAGGTAACAGAGGAAGCCAGGCTTTCCGCCTGCCCTTGCCAGGCCTAAGCCTCCACTCAAGCTACAAAGTTTCAATTATAGTAGGTAAACAAATTCAAACAGAATGGAGCTCGAGAGAGCAGGCCAGGGTTGCCGCTGGCAACAGGGGAAGCAAAGCTTTCCGCACACCCTGGCTGGGCCCACCCGCTTAAGGCAACAAAGTTTCAATTATAACCCCAACACAAATGGCTGCCGGCCTCGAAGGGAGCCCCAGGCTTGGCTCCGCTCCAGGCTACAAAGTTTCAATTGTAGAAGGAAAATAAATTCCAGATACCAGGGCCTCCCCTTGGGTCGCCAGGGGGCGTGGCCAGCCTGCAAACCACCACAGGCCCCTCGCTCAGGCTGCCCCATGCCCCAAGGGAACCCCCACCTGATCAGGGACACCCTTCAGGGAAAACCAGCTGGCCCCCACCCCTTTACCAGGCCTCTATCCTATCTAATAAAAGAGCAATATGCAGATTGATCATCACTGCAACACACAATATAGCTGCCCCTATGTGGTCAAAGATCCTGCCCCCATGTGGACACAAGATGGCCACCACAAGATGACCAGCAGGAGAGGGAAGTTGGGAGGCACCCGGCCTGCAAGGGAGGGCAGTTGAGAAGGACCAGGCCTGCAAGGGAGGGCAGTTGAGAGGGACCAGGCCTGCAAGGGAGGGCAGTTGAGAGGGACCAGGCCTGCAAGGGAGGGCAGTTGGAGGTGATCAACCCTGCAGGAGAGGGCAGTTAGGGGTGACCAGGCCGGCAGAGGAGGGAAGTTGGGGGCAAACAGGCTGGCAGCAGAGTGGTTAGGGGGTGATCAAGCTGGCAGGCAGAAGCGGTTAGGGGCAATCAGGAAGGCAGGCAGGCAAGCAGTTGGGAGCCAGCAGTCCTGGATTGTGAGAGGGATGTCCCATATTGGAGAGGGTACAGGCTGGGCTGAGGGACAACCCCCCTCTGTGCACGAATTTCGTGCACCGGGCCTCTAGTTGTAAATAATGCTGCAATAAACATGGATGTATGTGTCTTTTTGATTTAGTGGAATGGCTGGGTCCTTCTTTCTCTCTTGTTACATAACTTTTGTTTTAAAGTCTATTTTGTCTGGTATATGTATTGCTACCCCAGCGTTTGTTTGCATTTTCTTTTCTTTTCTTTTTTTTTTTCTAGCAAATCACACATTTATTCGACCCGTTAGGCCAATGGGTCTCTTGTTTTTTTTGTTTGTTTTTTCTTTTTCTTGCTGTTTTATTTTATTATTTTTTTTAATTTCTTTATTGATTAAGGTGTCACATATTTGTCCTCATCCCCCCAATGTTTGCATTTTCATGAAATATCTTTTTTCATCCCTTTACTTTCAGTCTATGTGTGTCTTTCAATATGAAGTGAGTCATTTGTAGGCAGCTCATGTAAGCCTTACCTTCTATACCTACCTCTCTGATTGTGTCCTTGTCTTTAAAAAAGATTTTTTTTTCTGATTAGAAAAGTAGTATATGCTTATTGTAAAAAGTTCAGAAAATACAGAGAAATATGAAGAACAAAATAATTCCCTGAAATTTTACCACCTGTTAGTAGCCACATTTTGGTGTGTTTGTCCCATACACAATCTATGTTAATATACTTTTTTTTTTCTTTTCTTTTTTTAGCACCATTCATCTCCCTATACCCTCTTCTACCTCCACACACCCCCTCATTCCCACAATTACCACAATGTTACCCAGGCCCATGAGTTCTTTCTTTGTTTTTTTTCCCCGCTCAATCCTTCCACCCTGTCCAACACCCCCCACCACAGCTGTTTGCCTGCTCTGTGAGTCTTTCTCTACATTGCTTGTTAGTTCACTTTGTTCATTAAATTCCACATGTGAGTGCAATCATATGGTACTTGTCCTTCTTTGACTGGCATATTTCACTTAGCATAATGTTCTCCAGGTCCATCCCTGCTGTCGCAGAGAGTAAAATCTTCTTCTTTTTGACGCCCAGTAGTCCATTGTGTAAAGGTACCTTAGCTGTTTTATCCACTCATCAATTGATGGACACTTGAGCTGTTTCCAAATTTTGGCTATTGTAAATACAGCTGCAGTGAACATAGGGGTACATATTTTTCCAATTAGTGTTTCAGGTTTCTCCAGATAAATTCCCAGAAGTGGATTTTCTGGGTCATAAGGCAGTTCCATTTTTCATTTTTTGAGGTAACTCCATACTGCTTTCCACAGTGGCTGCATCAATCTGCATTGCCACCAATAGAACACAAGGGTTCCCTTTTCTCCACACCCTTGACAACCCTTGTTTGTTTATTGATGATAGCCATTCTGACAGGTTTGAGGTGATATCTCATTGTGGTTCTAATGTGCATTTTTTCTGATGATTAGTGACTCTGAGCATCTTTTCCTATGTCTATACTTTTTACACAAACAAAATCGAGATTATATATGGTTTTATTATATTTTCACATAATGAGTGCTAACAAATATTTGTGTTCCAAACACCTGACATACTTTTTGCACATAGTAATCAGCTGTGAAATAGGAATGATAATCCTCAAATAAATAACCAATTGTAGTGCTGTTATATAATAGTAGTAGTTAACATTAATATTTATAGTTAGATAATATTAATTAATATTTTATATTCATAGTTAATATTAATTGAATGTTACAACTCTAAATATATTACTTATATAATTTTCAAGATTATTTAAGAAACATCAAGAAAACTCCTTGAGTTATATCTGTTATTTTTTCCCTTTTGCAGATGAAAAACTGAGGCATGAAGTGATTTAATAATTTTCCCACAGGCTGCCACCCTTGCCGGTGTGTTCAATGGTTAGAGCACTGGCAACAAAGAGTCACAGGTTTGATTCCCAGTCAAGGATACATTCCTGGGTTGCAGGTTCCATCCTGGCCCAGTCAGGCATGTGCAGGAGTCAACCAATCAAAGAATAATAATTTTCCCACAGGCTCCTTCATAAGTGGTAGGCTGAATGTGATCCTGGGTCTTTTGATTTCAGGGCTTTTATTCTTTTACCAAACCCTTATACTAAACGTTACCCCTTAGTGCTGACCCAGAGACATTTTCCTGTGCTCACCATTTATATGCCCTATAAAGCTCTCCATTTTCTTCACCATGCTCGCAGCCCCGCACAACCGTGTGCACCTCACTGCACACGCAGCCTCCTGGTGACCGGTCTTTGGTCGTTACGGCATTATGACCACTGGGTTTTTATTATATAGATAGTTCCCCAAAACTTGACCAGAGACTTAAAAAGAATCTGCTTTGGAAGAAAGGGATGTCACAAGGATATATAGTTACTGGAATCTGTTATGAATAGTTGTTTTCAAAAGATTAAGAATAAGGAATGGTGGCTCTTTAATGAAACGAGGGGGAAATGAAGTGGCCCAGAATACATAAATAAAACTGGCTATAGGGCATAAAGAGAATGATCTTTCATAGACAAAGTAACTTATTTGTAGTAAAAGAAAAATTTGGGAACGATTATAAAGGATGAAAGATTGGGAAGGTGATAAAGGAAATAGACCATGAAAGAAACTAGCCTGTCATTCTAAATGCTCTTTAAAATCAACTTTGGTAGAAAGTAAAATGGATCACCCTTATAAAATGCTTGTGTTCTTGTTACTAAGTTCTTTATTAATACCTCTGTGGTTGCATCATTGAAGCTCCCATGGTGGTTAGCACAGTGCCTTTGGCTGTAGAATATAATAGCTATTGAATGAATGTTGAAAGTGATCTGAAGTTACTTGAAATTTGTTTAATAAATCAATGCAATAACAAAATAATTTTTTTATTTGTAATATTTTTTAATTAGTGATTTGCCTGTGTTCCATAACAATATGTTAAAAGCAATTTTTTACTTATAGTAGGAAATTGGATTTCTTTAAACTTTGTCAATTGAGGATGAGTATTTTGTCTGTGAAAGCCAGATATATGCGTGTTATGAGCCTGATGAATATAGTAAATTTTGACCCAAATTTAAAGTAGGTAAGCATTTTTCTTCTGTAAAACCTGAGTAACATGTCCTTGATACATTTGTGTTCTTTCTGTCTTATTCAGGGAAGCAGTGTTTCTTAGTCCTACGTCAGCAGCAGTTTAACGTCCAGGCTCTTGTGGCAGTGGGAGACCATGCAAGCAAGCAGATGGTTAAATTTGCTGCCAAGTAAGTAAGCAATTATATCCTGTTGTCAGAATAAACAATGGTGGGAACCAAGACTCCCAGGGGTTTGGACCATTTTCATACATTAACATCAATGCTTCGTTTGTTTAAAAATGTAGTTATTTAAATTGTCAGTTCAGTGTGCTGAATACATTAAACTTACAAAAGAGAAAATATGGAGCACAGGCTTAAAATTCATTGGGAACTGCTGAAGCAGCACTCTCTACAGACAAGTCACATTTACTTTCAAGTAGAGGAACAAAACGCCTGGCAGCCCCCACATAGCAAAGCAGCTTTATTTTGTGGTGTTTGGAGCTTCATTTCCTCTCTCCCTCCCTCAGTTTCTGATTTGCATATTGAGCAACAAGTTTTCTAACTGAATAAAAGTGTATAAAATAAAAGAATGTAGTTTTGCGAATGATTCCCTCCTGAAGGATTTTTTAAAAGGTAAAAATTGCTTTGTTTCCCCAAAAGTCTTGCTGTCTGGCTCAGAGTTTCTGTAGAAGCGCATTGTTTTGTTCAGTTTGCAAGAAACGGGATATTGAGATAGCGTAGTGGTTATACATGCTGTAGTTCTAAGTTAATAGTTGGTGATATGGCTAGTTTTGTTCATTTGTATGTTTTTCTCAATTTAATTGAAATTTTATTTCCATGATAATGATCAAAGAAGACTTGGAAAATGGACGATCTTTACATTTTAAGTAGTAGAGTACTTCATAGGCATAAATGTTTTTCAAAGAAATTCAATCTAGAGTAAGTGTATATTTTTTCTATTGATTTTTATGTCTGTTCTTTAGATGTATGCTTTCAAAGATGAGTAAATACACATAGAATTATCAACTTATAACTACAAAAATACTAAAAAATTATATAATTTAAGACTAAATTATGTTTGGGCCCTCCATGACTCCTCCAGCACAGTGTTTTACATATAGTGGATGCTTAGCCACTGGTTTTGGTTTAGAGGTTTATTTATCAAATTCAGTTTTATCATCTCATATCACAGTGTTTCAATATAGTAGATGCTCAGCAACTGGTTTTAGTTTAGAGATATACTTATCAAAGTTAAGGGTTTTTTTGTTTTGTTTTAAATATATTTTTACTGATTTCAGAGAGGAAGGGAGATGGAGAGAGATGTAGAAACTTAAATGATAAGAGAGAATTATTGATGGCTGCCTCCTGCACACCCCACACTGAGGATCACGTCCCCAACCCCCAGCCGGGGCATGTACCCTGATTGGGAATCAAACCGTGACCTCCTGGTTCATAGGTCAACACTCAACCACTGAGCCATGCCAGCTGGGCTCAAATTTAGTTTTATTGTATTATAGCGATACCTGCACTCTGGTTTAAAAACTCCAATGCCATTAATTACATGGCTTCTCACTGGTGAACTCAGTAGTATTAGTACTACTAGTACAGTAATCCCATCTCTCCCTACCTCCCACTCATGTTGCCCAGAGACTGTCACTTTCATCTCTTCTGTCTGTATCTTTTGGTATTTAGGTTTGCTGATTTCATCTCATAGTCGGCAAAGGTTTGTGCTTGTGGGTTGCATATATCATCTAGCCTTTAAAGGTCAATATATGTCCTATGAAGTGGAGTATAAATAATCTTGGACCCTAGAAATAAATGTTACGTAGAGAGCCTTTGAGCCCCTGGAAACCACAGACATATATGCTAAATTATATTTAACTAGAGGCCTGCGGTCCCTCAGCCTGGCCTGCAGGATTGGGCCAAAACTGGCTCTCTGACATTCCCCGAAGGGTCCCAGATTGTGAGAGGGTGCAGACCAGGCTGAGGGACCCCACCAGTGCAAGATTGGGGCTGAGGAGGGACACGGGAGGTTGGCCAGCTGGGAAGGGACCGCGGGAGGGCTCCAGAGTGTGACTGGCCCATTTTGCTCAGTCCCGATGGGCTGGACCCCAGCAGCAAGCTCACCTGCTGGTCGGAGCGTCTTCTCCCTGGTGGTCAGTGCACATCATAGCAAGTAGTTGAGTGGCCTTAGCATATCATTAGCATATTACGCTTTGACTGGTTGAACAGATGACCAGACACTTAGCATGTTAGGCTTTTATTATATAGAAACTAGAGGCTCGGTGCACAAAATTCGTACACGGGGGGCGAGGAGTGTCCCTCAGCTTGGCCTGCGCCCTCTCGCAATCTAGGACCTCTCAGGTAGGGTCTCTAGGCCTGGCCAGCAATCAGGGCCTATTGGGCTTTCCTTCCCCCAGCTGCCAGCAGCTGGCCCCGCCCCTGCTGCTGCCACTGCTTGCCATCTGTGTGGCGCTGTCCCCCTCTCCCTGCCACCGGTCGCCTCCCTCTGCTAGCAACAGGCAGGGGTATGATCGCTTGGCTGGCCTGGGCCTCCCTCTGCAAGATCGCTGGCTGGCCCCACACCCGCAATAGTGTCACTGGCCACTGGCCTGGGCCTCCCTCTGTGGGGTGATAGATCGCAGGGTCCCCAGATCGATTGTCCTGCAGAGAAAGGCCCCGCCTACCTGCCACAGTGTTGCCAGCCGGGTGGCCTGGCCTTCCCTCTGTGGGGGCAATCAATCACGAGGCTCCACAATCAATGGCTCTGCAGAGGGAGGCCCTGCTCACCTGGCCAGGGCTCCGCAATCGATCACCGCACAGAGGGAGGCCTGGGCCTCCCTCTTTGGGGTGATCACGGAGGCCCCCCGCCCCAATCCATCGCCCTGCCAGCTGGTGACCTGGGCCTCCCTCTGCGGGGTGATCGTGGGGCAATGGCAGGGCCCCCCAACCAATCGCATCACATTCACCTTGGCTCGCCTAGCGCCAGTGTGTGCCATAGCATGGTCGTCCAGAAGGTCACCTGGACGGTTGTTCTGCTGTTCGGTCACTTTCCCTATTATGCTTTTATTATTATAGATATACTAGAGGCCCGGTGCATGAAAATGCATGCACTGGAGGGGAGGGTCCCTCAGCCTGGCCTGCCCCCTCTCACAATCCAGGAGCCCTCAGGGGTGGGAGGTGACCCAGCTATCAGGGGAAGGCAATGCCCCATCACACCTCTGCTGCTGCCACTGCCAGCAGCACAAGCCTCAGCCAGCCCTGGTTCCCTGAGCCTCAGGCGGCACTGGGCGGCTGGAGGGCTGAGGGGACTGGGGGACTCCGGGGCAGGCCCAGCCTTGCTGCGTGCCTGCCACCCCTGCAGAGCTGAGGGGACTGGGCGCCACCATCTTGTAGCTGTGTGTGCCGCCATTTTTGAGGGCATGGCAGTCCATTAGCATAATTCCTCCTTATTGGCTGTGGGCACCACCATCTTTGAAGGTGGGGCAGTCAATTAGCATATTCCCTCCTTATTGGCTGTGGTCGCCGCCATCTTTGCAATGGCATAAGGGTCAATTAGCATATTCCTTCTTTATTAGGTAAAATTGACAAATACTGGGAGAAAGTCAACTTCAAATCAAGTAACTGTAATGGCTTTTGTCTTTTATATTTTAACTAGAGGCCTGCTGCATGAAAATTCATGCACTGGAGAGGGGGTCCCTCAGCCCGGCCTGCCCCCTCTCACAGTCCAGCAGCCCTCAGGGGATGTCCTGCTGATGGTGTAGGCCCGCTCCCCGCAGCCTATCAGGGGAAGGCACCACACTCAGCACCCCCTTGCTGCTGCTGCCTCTGGCCTCCCTCTGCGGGAGGCAACCTGGTGATCAGGGTACCTCATTTCCTGAGCCTTGGGCCCTAGGCAGCAGTAGCCACTATCTGTGGCTTGCATGTGCCTCGGGCTGGCCCTGGGCAGCAATAGCCGCCATCCAAGACTTGCCTAAGCCTCAGGCAGCCGCTGCAGCTTTGTCCAGAAAGACGCAGGGTCAAGTCCCCACCCACCCACACACACCTCGCTGAGCACGCAGCCCCACCCACCCACATGTGCCTGCCACGCACACAGCCTCCTGCTGATTGGTCATTACAGCGTGATGGTGTGACATCCATTAGCATATTAGCTCTTTATTATATAGGACTAGAGGCCTGGTGGGAGCCTCCCTCTGTGGGGCAATCAATAGAGGGGCTCCCAGACTACGAGAGGGCACAGGCCAGGCTGAGAACCCCCCACCAGCCCGAGTTCACAAATTTCGTGCACTGGGCCTCTAGTCCTATATAAGAAAAGGGTAATATGCAAATAGACCGAACAGGAGAACAACTGAACAGAATCCTACTTTTATCTGTATAAGGGCCGCAGAATCACTAATAATATAGTAGTTTCCATGCAAGGAAAAATGTTTCTATTTCCAGTTCTAGTAGTTATCAGATTGGATACCCATTTTATTAAAACTCAGTTGATAATGCAACATTATTAACTTTCACATGAACAAGATAGTTTTATAAAATTATTGACTAATACTTTATTTAAATTGTCATTCTTGGATTGCTCTTTACAGAATTTTGGTTAATTATGAGGCCTAATTATCCTGAACCAACCTCAGAGTTAATGCCTTATGTAATTGTGAACAGGCATTCTTCACATTACTAGAATTAAAAATGCAAAAATAGCCGAAAACGGTTTGGCTCAGTGGATAGAGCGTCGGCCTGCAGACTCAAGGGTCCCAGGTTCGATTCTGGTCAAGGGCATGTACCTTGGTTGCGGGCACATCCCCAGTGGGGGATGTGCAGGAGGCAGCTGATCGATGTTTCTCTCTCATCGATGTTTCTAACTCTCTATCCCTCTCTCTTCCTCTCTGTAAAAAATCAATAAAATATAAAAAATAATAATAATAAAAATGCAAAAATATTAAATATAGAACTGGATCTGCGATTACAGCTTTATACAGTAAACCCAAAAGTCAGCAATTTAGTTTTTGCAAACTTTAAATTGATACTGTTTATTTGAATTTTGTGTCTTTATATTTGTTTTTATTTTGTTTAAAAATTTATTTTGATTTAAAGTTAAGCGCTGTAAGTGTAGGCATTTATACTGGTTTTATATTTGTAGATATTTAAATAACACAATAAAACTTGTTTAAGTGTTCACTGAGGGTTCCTGACATTTTTGTTCCACTAAAAAGAGCCCATGCAGTAATTTGGGAACCACTGGTCTATGCTACATTGAGTAGTGTTTAATTCTTACCAAGCTTATTTTGAACTTAAGATTCTTCACATTTTTGGTGAAGAAAAGTTAGTTCACAAAATAAGTCATTATGGAACTACTAGGATGATTTAAATCTTTAATTTTTACAAAGCACCAAAGGCCAGCTGGGTATAATAGAGGGCCAGAGAGTCCAGAGGCTTGGTCCCCACTAACTAGCCATGTGATTTCATAAATTGTTTACTGTATCTAGTCTTACTTCATTTTTAGAGCTACGACCCTTCTTTAAAAATCTTTATTTCTACTTGCCTGAGAAATATAAAAGTATGAGATTCGGTATGGTATTAGTTCACTGTAATTGCAAGAAGTTACTTGACATGTAAAACAAGCCTATGCCTGTCTTAGAATTCGAATATAGATTTTTTATTATATAAGAGCAGTTTAATATTTAAAAAAATAATTTATGCTTTTTGGGTTCTGTTTTTAACTAGCAAAAA
Source organism: Eptesicus fuscus (assembly GCF_027574615.1). Classification (NCBI taxonomy): domain Eukaryota; kingdom Metazoa; phylum Chordata; class Mammalia; order Chiroptera; family Vespertilionidae; genus Eptesicus; species Eptesicus fuscus. The sequence continues at coordinate 18,117,104 of NC_072483.1, read as the reverse complement.
TACATGGTTTCCCATGTTTGGGCATTTTGAATTCTTTCCTCAATGAATTATACAACTTAATTTACATCATTGTGCTATATTTAATAGTGTTTTATTTTTAAAATTTACATTATTTTGTTGGTGCATTACTCGAAAAACTAGTGTGTGGCAACTTTATAGCCTGTCCTCTTTTCTGTCTAATTTTATATTACAGCTTTTCCAAGACTTAAGAATTACTAATTTGTATGTGGGTAGTTATGTAGATCTGTGGACATATTTCTCATTGAGTATAATAAAATTCAACTAATTATTTCTGACAACTAGAAGGCCAGCAAATTTGTTGCCAGTTTTGCTGAAAACCTTTAATATTCAAGTGTCTATGAGTGTTAAAATTTTAACAGTTTTGTTGATATTAGAATATGTAGAAAGAAATGCTTAGTATAGTATCTTTTTCACCTTTATTGATACCAGGGTGGGGGGAGATAAGGAAGTAGATACAAACAACAGAATAATGTTACTGGGAGGAACTGGCTTGGGGGGAGGACAAAGCGGATAAAAGGAGTCAAATACATGGTGATGGAGGGAGACTAGACTTCAGGTGGTAGGCACACAATGGAATATACAGATGTCATATTATAAAGATATACAGCTAAAATTTACATAATATTAACCAATGTCACCCCAATAAATTTAACTTTTAAAATACATGCTATAAAAACAGTGGTGGGAAAAGTAGTTAGAAACTAGAGAGTTATGTTTATAAAGTTATTTTTTCTTTAATAATTTCAATATAAAAATATAACTATAATTATAAACATGAAACCTAAAATTCACTAGACAGCTTTAATAATTGCATCTATATTTGCTTACTCTCTTGCCTTTTCTTATCATCAACACTGCCATAGTTCATTTTACACATTCTTATCACTCTATATGTGAGAAAACACAAAGTCACTCAACGAAGCAGCTATGTGGTATATGCAATTAATGTGGAAAATAAGACCACCAACTCAGATATTAAAATCAGAATTTATCCTTTACTAAGATTCTGGACACAGGAAGGAAGGATTTGCCTAGATAACTGATGGTGTTCCTTAACACATCAGGCTCTTTGTTGAACACTTGTACCAACTAAAACCCTCTCCTAAATTGCTCTCTTGTCAGCAAGGGAGGAGCTCTTGAGACATTCAGGTCTGGGTGTCCTTTTGGGTTAACTTTTTGTAAAGTGGTCAAATATTCAGTCAGTTCTGCTGTAATATAACAGATGCATTACTAAAATCACTGCTATCCAAAATTATGCAGTAAGAAATTCAAGATTTATATGGAAAACTAGAGGCCCGGTACACGAAATTCGTGTACTCGGGGGGTCCCTCAGCCCAGCCTGTGCCCTCGCAGTCCGGGAGCCCTCGCGGTATGTCCAACTGCCAGCTTGGGCCCGCTTCCCTTAAGCCGGCAGTCGGACATCCTTAGTGCTGCTGCGGAGCCACTGCGCTCGCCAGCCATGAGCCCTGCTCAGGGCTTCTGGCTGAGTGGTGCTCCCCTTGTGGGAGCACACTGACCACCAGGGGGCAGCTCCTACGTTGAGTGTCTGCCCCCCTAGTGGTCAGTGTGTGTCATAGCGACCGGTCGTTCCGCCATTCGGTCTATTCGCATATTAGCTTTTTATTATATAGGATGGGTTAATAGCACAACCAAAAACTTTATTAGGGAAATCATTTTATAATAAACGTAATATAAAAAAACAGAATAGTTTTCCACATATTAAGAGTGAGAAATACAATAAATATCTCACTTTATCTTTAAAAATACATGTTGTGTTCTTGTGGAAGTGGGTGTCAGAAGAGTTGCAGCTTGTAAATTGTGGTAGAAGGAAAGCTGTCCAAAGGAAAGTTGTACCACCAAGTGGATAGATGTAGCTTATAGCACAGATAGAAATTTGGAGTGTGTGTGTTTCATGTGTTCCTACATGGCTTAGTTCACCAAAGAAACGTTTTCTATATTTACCTAGTGGTTCTCACTGATGAAATCAGGCATAGGCAAACACAAAATTCTCATTATGCTCAGATTGATTCCTAATATGTCAGCTGTGTTGGAAATAATTTACATCAAAATAATGTTATAGCAAAACTATGCTCTTAAAAGAGACAATATATTTGTCAGTGAGTAGGTAAAAACATAAGTCTTATCTGTTTGCTGACTGCTTATGTGTGGGGTAAGGAAAAGAACATGAAAATTGACTTCAAAGATTTTAGTTTGAGAAACTATGCCAAAATGACACCATTAATCTGGAGTAAATTCCCAGAGGAGCTGGGACTAAACCCTAGACACTCTGGAGCTGGGATGAACTTACTTTCCTTAGAACACTTGGCCAGGTAAAGAGTGGATACTAAGCAGGGGGAGGTTCTGATAGAAATGAAGAAAGGGAGAGTGCTTATGTATGTTGAATAAATGAAGAGAAGATCCAGCCTTTGAGTTCATGAAAAGCCCAAACACTAAAATAGGTCGTTTAACTGAAAATCATTTTGTTTTTCTGGCTGATAGTATTCTGCTCTCAATTTAAGTGTTTTCAAATGTATATGGAACACTATGGCCTTAAAATTCCTTCCTTTTCCTCCACTATCTTCACCATTACTTTTAGCAACTCACTCCTGTGGCCACACCTTGGTTTTCGCTCCCCAGAACTTTATTTTGAAAGCAATCTCCCCATTTTCTGCTAGTTTTTTCTGTCCCCTTTTGACTTCACACAACCTCAGTTCATTCCTAGCACTCTCACTGAATCCTTAATCACTATTCCCTCTTTGTTTCTCTTGCCCTGTGAATACCCTAGCCCGTGGTCGGCAAACTATGGCTCGCTAACCACATGCGGCTCTTTGGCCCCTTGAGTGTGGCTCTTCCACAAAATACCACGGCCTGGGCGAGTCTTGAAGAAGAAGTGGCATTAGAAGAAGTTTAAGTTTAGAAGAAGTGGCATTAGAAGAAGTTTAAGTTTAAAAAATTTGGCTCTCAAAAGAAATTTCAATCGTTGTACTGTTGATATTTGGCTCTGTTGACTAATGAGTTTGCTGACCACTGCCCTCCATACTACCCTGCCCCATAGACTCCTGACCCAATAACCCTAACATCAAGGTTAAATAGTAATTGTGTATTTGTGGCACAGCGATTGATTTTTATTCCTCAGCTGGCTCAATAGAATATATTGTATTTAGCATGAAAATAGTGTATAAGCTGCCAATTTTCATTGTTCCTCTGAACTCTTCCTCGTCTATTTCTCTTTACCCCTTAGTTTCCCAAGTATAATTAGAATTGGAATAGAAAAATGTGGAAAACACTGTGAATTCTATCACTTAATATATTCCCACTTCTATTATGATTAAAAATAGCACATGAACAACATCATAAAATTTTGGTGGATTCTGTTACTTATTTAAATAAAGCAAGAAATTCTTACTTGTAGATATTATTAGCTTCAGAAATTTGAGGGACCAATGAAGAATGAGGTAATTCAAATGAATATTTAGTAACATTTTCTTTGAGAAGCTAGCAGCTTAGGGAGCCAACTAACCAGTCTGCTAGAATCTTTGGTTTGGAAAATAGCATAGGGTAGAAATATGTTCATGAAAAAAAGTCCATTTCTATCATTTAATTTTCATTCTGTCTTAGATGGGTTTTTATATAATGAAATGTGTATACTAGAACAGTGCCTAAGGACTGTTTATATATTCTAAGGGTGTTTCCATTTTGAATAGTGCTACCCAGAGACACTATATTTAAAACATTGTGAACTTCCTACACAACAAAGTGGGGAAAATAATGGTATTTATATGTTAATTCTATGAGGCCTTACATTTAACTCTATTCCCTCTGGCCATATACCAGGTGGAATAAAGCAAGGATTCTGCTATTAAAAATATCAAATCAGATAGTTCCAGCTGGGGTTTTCTAATCATTTAAAAGGCAAAATATGAGGTCACTTTTAATATCTTAAGTAGATAACTACCTTAGCATTTACTTTAGGTATTAAACTTGAGATTTTTATCTTTGCCTTACTTACTAGATTATACTGCTAGCAGTTTCTGGCTTTTGATTATTTGCCTTAAGAACATTTAGAGTCTAATGTGGGGTCAGTTGTTTTTCCCAAAATTAACCTTTCCTAGGAATATCCAATTTATCAATGTACTAATCTGAAAAGTTGAGTTACCAATTGAATGTAAGTGCCACATGACTCTTCACATTATTGTAATCAATTTGTTGGAAAGATCAATTTTCTTATGATTGAATGAATATAAAAATGAAGCAACCAAATGAGTTACATTGGAAGGTTGGCAAATTTCATTCCTTGGAGATCTTTAAGAACAAATCCTTAATTGTGTATTTAAAATGATATGAGCAATACTCATATCCTACAAAATAGACTTTAAAAGCATCATGCTAAGCAAAATGACCCAGTCGGAGAAAGATAAATATCATATGATCTCACTCATTTGTGGAATATAATGAACAATATAAACTGTTGAACAAAAATAGAGCCAGAGGGAAAAAATATATATACTAGAATATAATAGAAGTAATCCTGTTATTTGCAGATTTTTAATACTTCTTACAACTTTTGTGATCTTATAATATGTTAGTACAGTTTTGGTTATATTATTATACTTAAAATCCTTTTATTGAAATATTAATGTTTATTGCATGTAATATATGTAAGAAAATTTTTCTTGAATAATTGGTGTTTATTGCATGTAACATTTAAAATCGTTTTTCTTGAGATAGTAATGTTTATTGCATGTAATGTTATTATATTTAAGATCGTTTTTCTTGGAATAAAAAACACTGGGGGGGAAAAAGGACCACAGTTCATTTGAAAAAGCAGTTGTTAAAGTTAAAAGTTATATTTTGCTATTTGTGATTATTTAACATGCCTCCCTCCCAACATAGAAATTTTGGGATTCTGGAATAAGAAAGAAAAAAAAAAGACTTTTTCAGGCTGTTATTTCTTCCATACATATATTTTTTAAATTTTTGTTCATATTAGTCATTGTGGTTAAGTGATTTATTGGTAGCTAATGAGTCACAAGTATGTATTTCCCATTCTCCAATGAGTCACCTAGCTACATGCAAGTTTGTTTATTTTACTTTTAGATCTTTTACAAAATAATAAATATTTTACATAGTTGGTAAGCTAAAATTCAGTTTGCTGCATTAAGTTTTAAAATTGTAAAATATCAAAATCCTCAGAAGTCTCATTGATATAGAAAACTTATTTAGCACCTGCTCTGGTAAAGGCACTATATTAGGCTTGTACACAATGATATATAGAATACTTAAGAAACTTAATTTGGGGAGAGAGTAAAAATAGATAAACAGCTGCATACAGAGACGTGATACGGCTTCTGTGGTGGAAGTATATGTATAGATCACCTATAGTTGAGGCCCACAGGGAGTTGGGTATGTGGGTACCCCTTGAGCATCATGTGGATAAGTTGGTAAATATAGGCGAGTTCATTATACTGTTGTGGTTTGCAACTCTGAACCTATGTGGTTTATAAAGAGGCAGTTATCTATCTGTATTTGGCCCTGTCCAGTTCAATATTTGTATTGAAAACTTCAATAAAGATATACTTTAAAAGTAGGTCTAAAATCTGGTGTCAAAATTCCAGAGAGTTTATGGGATTAATTCTTCTAACTATAACTTTAAATATAACTTCATGTTGTTTTATACAAAGATTCTGATGAATTTCTGTTGAGGCTGGCAACAATAGCAGGACATCAAGATGCATCAGCATTATTGGAGAAGGTAGCATGATTCTTGAGCATTTTGAAAATTATTCATGAAGGGCCTGTTTTTTCCAGTTTCTTTCACATCCTATCTAATAAAGGGGCCTATGCTGATTGACCGTCACACACTCACAAAGATGGCGGCACCCACAGCTACAAGATGGCAGCGCCCAGTCCCCTCAACCCTGTCGGGGCAGCAGGCGCATGGTATAGCCAGGCCCACCCCCCAGATGGGTCCAGCTGCTCCACACGCCAGCCTCCAGAGGCCCCCAGTCCCCTCAGCCCCCCAGCAACCCAAGGCCAGCCTGAGGCGCAGGCAAGCCTTGGATGGCGGCTGCCCAGCCGCCCAGCCGCCCAGGGCCGGCTGAGGCTTGCGCTGCCAGCAATGGCAGCAGCAGAGATGTGATGGGGGTGTCGCCTTCCCCTGATCACCGGGTCGCCTCCTGCCCTTGAGGGCTCCCAGACTGTGAGGGGAGCAGGCCGGGCTGAGGGACCACCCCTCCAATACATGCATTTTCATGCACCAGGCCTCCCTCTAGTAAACTATAATGGAGTCTGGCAGCTCATGAGCTCCTAAGATTGAGAATGTATTATTTCAAAGTGAGCTGATGATACATTCTGTAGTATTTAAAATTGGGTGCTAATTTTTAACCTTTTGCACTCGGATGTCAAGTGTGACTCGACACGGTTAGCATTGGTAGCAGGAATCAAGAAAAAAGCAAGCGAGTGCAAAGGGTTAAGTCTAACAATTCTCTAGTCATCTGTACGTGGTTTTACTAGCTGTGTGATCTTAGGCTAATTAGTTGACCTTTTAGTCTCAGTTTCTTCAAATTGTGATAGTATCTATCTTGTAGACTTTTGTGAAGTTTAAGCGAGATGGCATATATGTAAACTACTTCACATAGGAACTAGAACATAAAAGGAAATTTATGTGGGAATAGTGATAGTGAAGGTATTTATATATATGAAGATAAGTTTCATTGCACTATAAATAAAAAAATAAAACTATGTTTCGGCATTAAAAAATACAGAGAAAAATGAACAAAACTTCTTTCTGTAGAAGGATTACAGAAAATTTATCAAGCATTCCATATTTTTTGCAAATGAGAAAAAATGTGGAGGTGTATAGACCAAATAGTAAAACAGTGATTATAGGAAGAGGGGTTGGCTGTATAATGGGGGACTTACATTTTTAAATTTACATGTTTGTTTAACACTAGTGGCCCGGTGGATGAAATTCGTGCATGGTTAGGGTCCCTAGTCCAACCCGGCAATCGGGGCCGATCAGGGCCTGTCAGCTGTTGTCCAGGGCCTTCCTTAGTTTCGCACTGCCCCATGGTGGTCAGCACACGTCATAGCAAGCGAGCGAACTCCCGGTTGAACTCCTAAGGGGACATGTTGCATATTAGCCATTTATATATATATAGATTGGAATTTTTAGTAATAAGTAAGTATAATCTCCTGTAATATATTATCAGAAATGTTCAGAGATAACTACTCAGCCCAATAGTTGATATATTATCTATAGCTACATTAACCCTGTATGTAAAGCTTAATATCTTCTATGTGTATTAGTCCTATAGTTGATATATTAACGGTTCTCTCCTTTTTGAAACATGTTACTTCCTTGTATTTCTAATGCTGTTCTCTTTTGATATTTTTTTTTTTAATGTCTCCTCTACTCTCCCACCCAGAAAACAGCATGACCCATGTGGCTCATTTGGTTGGAGCATCATCCCATGTTCAATTCCAGTCAGGGCACATACCGAGGTTTCAGGTTCGATCCCCAGTTGAGGCACATACGGGAGGCAACCAGTAGATGTCCCTCATTTCGATGTTTCTCTCCCTCTCACCTCCTCTCTCTAAAATCAGTAATGAACCAATGAATGAATGGAAAATAATAATGGTGAGGATGTGGAGAAATTGGAACCTTTGTGCATTGCCAGTGGGATTGTAAAATGGTACAGCTGCTTTGGAAAACAATATGACGGTTCCCCAAAATTAAACAGAATTTTTATATAATTCAGCAATTCCTCTTTTAGGTAGATACCCAAAAGAATTGAAAGCGGGTACTCAAACATATCATAGCATTATTCACAATAAACAAAAGGTTGAAACAACCCATCATTAGATAAATGAATAAACAAACTGTGGCATCCTATCTAATAAAAGAGTAATGTGCAAATTAACACACTCCATTACACCCACAAGCCACACCCACCAGCCAATCAGGAGTAAGTATTCAAATTAAACCAAACAAGATGGCTGCGGCCATGGAGAGAGCAGGAGGGAGGCTTGGGTTTCCTTGGCGATGGAGGAGGCCAGCTTTCCGCACACCCTGGCCAGCTCAGGCCTCCACTCCAGGCTACAAAGTTTCAATTATAGAAGATAAATAAATCCCAACAAAAATGGCAGCAGCCACGGAGCTGAAGAGAGCAGAAGGCTAGGGTTGCCCCCAGTGATGGAGGAAGCCAAGCTTCTGCGGCCCTGGCCTGCCTTGGCCTCCGCTTAAGGCTACAAAGTTTCAGTTATAGAAGATAAATAAATTCCAACAGGAATGGCTGCCACCACACAGCAAGAAGAAGGCTTGGCTCCGCTCCAGGCTAAAAAGTTTCAATTGTAGAAGATAAATAAATCCCAGATACCAGGGCCTCCACTTGGGTTGCCCAGGGGGTGTGGCCGGCCTGCAAACCACCACAGGCCCCTCGCCCAGGCCACCCACGCCCCAAGGGAACCCCAACCCTAATCTGGGACACCCTTCAGGGCAAACCAGCTGGCCCCCACCCAGGCCTCTATCCTATCTAATAAAAGAGTAATATGCAGATTGACCATCACTCCAACACACAAGATGGCTGCCCCCATGTGGTCAAAGATCCTGCCCCCATGTGGACACAAGATGGCCACCACAAGATGGCCAGCAGGGAGGGCAGTTGGGAGGGGCCAGGCCTGCAAGGGAGGGCAGTTGGGGGTGATCAAGCCTGCAGGGGAGGGCAGTTAGGGGGGACCCAGGCCTGCACGGGAAGGCAGTTAGGTGCAAACAGACTGGCAGGGGAGCAGTTAGGCATCAATCAGGCTGGCAGGGGAGTGGTTAGGGGGTGATCAGGCTGGCAGGCATAAGTGGTTAGGGGCAATCAGGAAGGCAGGAAGGCAGGCAGGTGAGCAGTTTGGAGCCAGAAGTCCTGGATTGTGAGAGGGATGTCTGACTGCCCTCAAGGGGTCCCAGATTGGAGAGGGTGCAGGCTGGGCTGAGTGACACTCCGCGCCCCCCCACCCCCCGTGCACGAATTTCGTGCACCGGGCCTCTAGTGTACATATAATGGAATATTACTCAACCTTAAAAAGGAATGAAATTCTGATATATGCTATAACATGGATGAACCTTAAAAACATTATGCTAAGTGAAATAAGTCAGACACAAAAGAACAAATATGATTCCACTTCTTTGAGGGGCCTAGAATAGTAAAATTCATAGACACAGATAATAGAATAGAGATTACCAAGAGCTAGGGTAGAAGGTAGTTGAAGGGAAAGAGGAGTTAATTGTTTAATGAGTACAGGGCATCTATTTGGGATACTGAAGAAGTTCTGGAAATAAATAATGTCGATGGTTGCAAAACATTGTGACTGCCACTGAATATGTACACTTAACATTCAGAGCAGCACACTTTACAATAGCTAATACTTGGAAACAGCCTAAGTGCCCATCAACAGATGAGTCGATTAAAAAAACTGGTACATCTACACAATGGAATACTATGCCGCTGTAAAAAAGGAACCCTTACCATTTGCAATAGCATGGTGGACCTAGAGAGCATTATGCTAAGTGAAATAAGCTAGTCAGAGAAAGATAAATATCACGTGATCTCACTTTGTGGAATATAATGAACAAAATAAACTGATGAACAAAAATAGATCCAGAGACACAGAAGCATTGAACAGACCATCCAACTGCAGAGGGAAGACAGAAGAGGGGAGGGGCGGGGAAGATCAACCAAAGGACTTGTATGCATGCATATAAGTATAACCAATGGACACAGACAGTAGGGGGGTGAGGACACGTGCTAGGGGGTGGGAGCGGCTGGAGAGAAGTTAATGGGTAAAAAAGACATATATAATACTTAAACAATCAAGAATTTATTTTTTTTTTATTTCTTTATTGATTAAGGTGTCACATATTTGTCCTCATCCCCCCATTCCCATCCCACACCCCTCCCCACGGATGCGCCCACCCCCCTTTTGTCCTTAACCATTGGTTAGGCTCATATGCATGCACACAAGTCCTTTGGTTGATCTCTCCCCCCTACCCCCACCCGCCCCTACCCTCCCTCTGAGGCCCGACAGTCCAATCGATGCCTCCTTGTTTCTGGGTCTTGTTCTTGTTCAAATGTTGTTCATCATTTCCCCTAGATGAGTGAGATCATGTGATACTATAAATATACTTATAAGAACCGAATGTGAGACAAGCAATAATAGTTATGCTGACAGGCAAATGAATCAGTCTGTAGTGAGTTTCTTTTTGGACCAACAGTTCTTTTGAGACCCAATTTCAATGTCCACCAGTTCCTTATGTGTACATGTCGGCACTGACTTTTCAGCTCTGGATAGTGGACAAATGGTGGTAATGCAGGTCCGACTCCCTCTGGTTTGGTCTCGCCCGGACCCAGGGGCGCAGCCTCACCCAGACTCAGGGGCGCGCGGCCTCACCCGGACCTGGGACCCAGCATCACCCGGGCCCCCGGGCGCGTGGCCTCACCTGGACCCAGGGGCATGTGGCCTCACCCGGACCCAGGGGCATGCAGCCTCACCGGTACCCGGGACCCAGCCTCATCCGGACCCAGGGGCGTGCGGCCTCACCCGGATCCAGGGGCGCGTGGCCTCACCCGGACCCAGGGGCGCACAGCCTCCCCCGGACCCGGGACTCGGCCTCACCCGGACCCAGCTCCCAGCCTCGCCCGGACCCAGGGGCTCACGGCCTCACCCGGACCCAGGACCCAGTGGGGCTTCGTTTTCTTGATCCCAATTCCTGGTCAGTTCCCTCTCAGCAATTCCTTCGGCCATTTTCTCAAAGCTCCGTGGTGGCTGCCACAGAACTCGCTGGGCGGCGGGCTCAGCGAAGCTCCGGTGCGCGGCGGCGGGCTGGTCCGAGGTCGCTGCGGTGGCACTCGGGTCTGCAGCGGCGACCAGTCGCCGGGCGAGCACACCTGGATCCGGGACCCAGCGGGGCCTCATCTTCCCAATCCCAACTCCCATCGGTCAATTCCTTCTCAGCAATTCCTCCGGCCATTTTCTCAAAGTTCCAGGGCGGCTGCCGCGGAACTCGCTGGGCGGCGGGCTCGGCGAGGCTCCAGTGCGCCCGGTGCGCGGCGGCGGACTGGTCCGAGGTCGCTGCAACGGCGCTCGGGTCTGCAGCGGCGGCCGGTTGACGGGCGTGCGCACCTGGCCGCTTCTGAGGCGCAGAGATTCTCGAATGACTCGGAGGTCAGCAAGCACGGAGTCTCCCACCCCATGACCCCCAGGGGCTCGTCTGTCCGTGCTCCGCAGCGAGCGAAGCCGTCCTCTCAGCCAGAGACCGCCAGGGGAACCGCGCCGAGCACGTTCCAGGCCGCCATCGTGTCACCAGAGCCATAGTTCTTAAAGTGTGATCTTTGGCTCATCGGCATCAGCATCATCCCGCATCCACCTCTCTTTTATTCTAGTTGTAGAGCATCCGCTCAGCCAGCCCTCCGGTGGTTCTGGATGGTGTCTGCTCTGTTTTCCAGTTGTAGTTTCAAAATTGTTGTGGTAGGCAACAATCAGGCGTCTGCCCTATGCCGCCATCTTGGTCCTCCAGAAGATTCTTAAGTAACCTTATAAATGTGGTTCTGAACACTGTGTCGTCCATTAGTTTACTTTCCTTCATCCCTTCTATTTGTGACCTGCTTCGGTGTCTTCACATTTTGGCTGCCTCCCTATGTTGATGGAGTGGCTTTGTGTGGTCAGTGACCTATAGGGGCCAATAGCTCAGCTTCCCCAATCTCCCTAGGTGGTCACTCTTGGTACCCCCCTTTGTGGGCTGAGTGCAAAGTCTTGGTGTTGTTAAGCCTTGATTGCTGTTGGTACACTGGGAGGATTTGACCTCCAGTCCAGTTGGCTGTGAGGATCAGCTGTGTCTATGCCGGGAGACAGCCTTATTCAACTAGACTTGCAAAATTGTAAAAGCCTCTGTGCTCAGCTTGGATGGGGCGGAGTTTCAGGGTGGAGCCTACAGCCTTGGCTTCCTGTCAGCCCCGCCCTATGAGGTTCCTGGGTCTCAGTGTCCCTCTGTACTCCCTGCAAACACCTCTGAGAGAAAGGCACCCTGGAGTTTCGCCCACTGCCAAACAGTCTAGTCTCTCCCCCAATGAATCTGGATTCCCAGATTCTCACCCAGAACTGGGTTTCAGTGTAGTTGGAACTGGGCTCAGTGCAGTCTGGGGCTTTTGTCTCCTTCCCACTAGGGCAATTCAGTGGCACAGTCAAAAGACCATCCTCTGCGCGCATTCCCGTGCGCGCCTCCAGTGCTCTGCCTTTCGCCGCTCCTCTGCGTTTCCGCCTTACAGCCCAGATTCCCCCAGTATGAGCCTGGCTTCCCAGGGTCTCGCCCGGAACTGGGGTTCAGTGCAATCGGAACTGGGGTTCAGCACGGTCCCGGAGCTTTTGTCTCCTTCCCGCTAGGGCAATTCACCGGCACAGGCAACAGTCCGTCCTCTGCGTGCATTCACGTGTGCACCTCCGGAGCTCTGCCTTTTGCCGCTCCTCAGCGTTTCCGCCTTACAGCCCAGATTCCCCCAGTATGATCCTGGCTTCCCAGGGTCTCGCCCAGAACTGGGATTCAGTGCAGTCGGAGCTGGGGTTCAGCGCAATCTTGAGCTTTTATCTCCTTCCCGCTAGAGAACACCGGCCAGGCACTCAGCAGCCCCGTCCTCTCCGGCTCTGTCCTCCCTGCACGCACACACACCCGTGTCTCCACCTGTGTCTCCATACCTCAGGCTTTTACGGCTCCTCTGATTTTCCTTGTTGTTTTCTCTTTCCTTCTAGTTGTGGGCATTTCAGTCAGCCAGCTTTCCTGTGATTCTGGATGATGTCGGTTTTGACTTTTAGTTGTATGTTTGAAGTTGTGCCAGGCTGTAGGTTAGGTGTTTAACCTATGCCGCCATCTTGGTTTTTTCAACAATAAAGAATTTAAATTTTAAAAAATAATTTTCAAACTATTTTCCCAATTAGAATGAAAACTCCATGAAGGCAGGACAGGTACCGTGATTGTATAGTTAAGTACTACATACCTTGTACCTGTAATTAGTATCAGTTAATCCCTAGCTAGTTTGGCTCATGGATAGAGTGTCGGCCTGCCAACTGAAGGGTCAAGAACACATGTCCGGATTGTGGGCTCAATCCCCAGTAGGGGGTGTGCAAGAGGCAGCAGTCAGTGATTCTCATCATTGATGTTTCTAGCTCTCTCTCTCCCTCTCCCTTCCTCTATGAAATCAATAAAAATATATATATTTTTTAAGTAGTACCAGTTAAACCCTAACCAGTTTGTCTCAGTGGATAGAGCATCGACCTGCGGACTGAAGGGTCCCGGGTTCAATTCCAGTCAAGGGCATGTACCTTGGTTGTGGGCACATCCCCAGTAGGAGGTTTGCAGGAGGCAGCTGATCGATGTTTCTCTCTCATCGATGTTTCTAACTCTCTATCCCTCTCCCTTCCTCTCTGTAAAAAATCAATAAAATATATTAAAAAAATAAAAGTAGTACCAGTTAAAATTTTTGTAATGTCAGAATGAATAAAACCTGTGGAGTATTATAGAAATGTGAATCTATTATCTATACATATAAAAGCCTAATATGCAAATTGTCCCCTCCGGAGTTCGACTGGGAGGCCGGGAGTTCACTCGCTCACTATGGCGTGTGCTGACCACAGTGGGTGGCATGGAACGAAGAAGGCCCTGGCCAGCAGCCAGCAGGCCCTGATCACTGGCCAGGCCTAGGGATCCTACCCGTGCATGAATTTTGTGCACTGGGCCTCTAGTATAAAAGTAAAATAATATGGATTATCTAAGAAAAAAGAAGGAAATAGAAGAAGTGGTGTGTTGAATTATTTCTTAAGTATTATTGGGATATGGATTTATGTCCTCAATTATGTTAATGTATATATTTCATGAATGCTTAATAAGTAGAATTTTTAAAAATCCAGTAGCATATAACAAACTTTTTTTTAATATATATATATATATTTTTTTTTTAATTGATTTCATTGAGGAAGTGTGAGGGAGAGAAAGATAGAAACATCAATGATGAGAGAGAATTATTGACCGGCTGCCTCCTGCATGCCTCACATTGGGGATCAAGCCCACAAGCCAGGCATATGCCTTGACTGGGGATTGAACCATCTGGTTCACAGGTCAACGCTCAACCACTGAGCCATGCTGACTGGGCAAACTTTGATTTCTTGCTTCTACATCTGTGGCCAGTTAGAGTTTGGCTCATCTAGGCTTCTTCTGAAGCTGTGGTTTGGGTCCTGGTGTTTCTCAGATTCTTTGGACCATCAATTTACTTGAGCATCATCTTCTCAAGAGAAATGCAGGGATGCTAAAGGCAAGTTCAACTGCATAAGTACATTTCAAGCCTTTGCTGGCATCACATCCACTGACATCTCATTGATAAAGCAAGTAATATGGCCAACCCCGAATTCTAAGGGAAGAGAAGTAACCTGTTTACCTTGAAGCCATGGCAAAGGTGTGGATGATTACTGCTACCACATGGGAATGAAGAGTTGGGACAAATAATTTAGTGTACCACAGAGATATGCTAAGAACTCTAATTTTTTTTTTCAGAAACATCTAATCTAATAATAGACAAATATGCAAATTGACCGCACCTTCACTACACCTAAGCCACGCCCACCAGCCAAGCCACGCCCACCAACCAATCAGGACGAGTATGCAAATTACTCCAACAAAGATGGCGGCTAATTTGCATATCAAGACAGCGTCGAAAGGGGGGAGGGAAGAGGAAGGGAGGAGCGAAGTCAGGGCTGGGGGCGAACGGAAAAGCAGGCGGGCTGGAGGAGAAGGCGGGGCGGGGCGGAGGCGGGGCCGGGGGCGAATGGAAATGCAGGTGGGCTGGAGGAGAAGGCGGGGCGGGCAACAAGGGCGGGGCGGAGGCGGGGCCAGGGGCAAAGGGAAACGAGGGCGGGCTGGAGGAGAAGGCGGGGCGGGCAACAAGGGCGGGGCGGAGGCGGGGCCAGGGGCAAAGGGAAACGAGGGCGGGCTAGAGGAGAAGGTGAGGTGGGGGACAAGGGAGGAACGGAGGCGGGGTAGAGTGCAGCAGGAAATCCTATTGCAGGATTTTTCCTGCAACGGGAAAGCTAGTTAAATATATAAGACATTACTCATTATTTTAGACTATGAAGCTTACCTCCTTCAATTATTGAAACTAGTTTGATAAATGTAACAGAATCTTTGGAGTCTATTTTACACATTCTTCCTTTTTCTTAATGACAGAGACCCATCACTGTGAACATCTATTACTGTGCTAGGTAAAGATGTTCTTTGCCACTTTCCTGTTTTTTTTGTTTTGTTCTGTTTTTTATATATTCAGCAGTCAACTGTTATTTAATACAACAGTTGTACCTATTTCTAATAGTTCCACCAGACTTCTTTAGTTCCCTACTTCTTATATATTGTAGACATGCAAAAGCTTTTAATGAAGATTGAGAGAACTATAGATAAGGAAAGTGTCCCTGGAGTTCTTAGTGAGGCCCCAAGTAATAAAAGTATGGCACTTGTGTTGGAAAGATGGGATTTTACTCCTTCAGATAACCAAGTACAGTTTGTTTTTCTCCCAAGTTGCATGTTTTATGATTGAGTTACTCATATGTTATATCATTTGTTTAAAAAGAAAACAAAAAAAACTTGAGCCTGGCCAGCTTGGCTTAGTGGTTGAATGTCATCAACCTCTAAACCAGGAGGTCACAGTTGGATTTGCTGTCAGGGCACATGTTCTGGTTGTGGGCTCGATCCCCAGGAGTGGGTGTGCAGAGGCAGCCGATCAATGATTCTCTCTCATCATTGATGTTTCTATCTCTCCCTCCTTCTCCCTTCCTCTCTGAAGTCAATAAAAATATATTTTTTAAAAACTTGATAGCCAACTCTAAATATTTTTATGAAATACTTTATATAAAGAATGGTGCTTTTTATGATTTTATTTTCTAAAGACAGTAGAAGTTAGAAGTTAACTATTAAATTGACGGTTGACAGTTTCTAATGGATGACATGAAGTCTGTTGTGCCTATCGAGGCATTTTTAATATCAAGGCTATACTAATTCATCTTGTTTGTAGAGTGATTAATTATATGTAGGCTCAAAAGGGTAGCTGGAAAATGAAAGCAGTATAAAACACAATGCAGTGGTAGTGTGTTTTGGGAGGCAGTGGCAATAATAAAAATAGCTGACTTAGCCAAAACCGGTTTGGCTCTGTGGTTAGAGCATCGGTCTGTAGACTGAAGGGTCCCAGGTTCGATTCCGGTCAAGGGCATGTACATTGGTTGCGGGCACATCCCCGGTAGGGGTCGTGCAGGAGGCGGCTGGTCGATGTTTCTTTCTCATCGATGTTTCTAGCTTTCTATCCCTCTCCATTCCTCTCTGTAAAAAATCAATAAAATATATATTTAAAAAAAATAGCTGACTTAGCTCTTGAAAAAGGTGTGTTTTATTTGCTTCATCCATTTCTCCTACAATAAAATAGTTCCCAGGAGTTCCTCTGCTTTTCACTATGGATCTTCTTCCTTCCAAGGCTTTTAGTTGACTGTTAAACATAACCTCTTTCAAAATGTAGATATAGTGGCATTCGTTTCTAAATGTAATGCACATAAAGTATTAAGCCATCTTAACATACAATATTAGTTAAAATCATTAGACGTTTTGCACAAAATGGAATTCTATCTAATACTGGCAGTAGCTTATTCAAGTATTCCTATCCCTCTTGTATTGACTCTGTACATACTATAACTTTTTTATTAGTTCTAACTAGCAAGTTTTAGTCTGACCCTTTTTCACAAATTTGACTTTTTTATTTTAAGGTTTTTTCTTCTAAATTCATTTATGTCTTTAAATAAATTGGGATAAATAGGATATAAATGTAGATATATAGATATAGGTATGGATGTGGATGTAGATATAAAGATATTACAGCTAAATTATCCAAGGTTTAAACATAATGGAATGATTTTACTAATATCTAAATAGGCTACTAGTATTTATTAACAACATGTAGCTTCTAGATACAATAAGGGGAAATACTGAGATTGGAAGGGCAAAAAAAATTATAAGCATCCTCGATATCTGGTTAATCCTACTTTTCATTGATTCAGTAGACCAATTTGTGATTACAGAAGTTTAACTGGCCCTAGTTTAAGAAATAGGTCAGGTTTTCAGAAGTTCTTTGGAGTTATTTAGTATTGGAAACAATATTTAAATGCTGGTGGTTTTCTGATCAAGTATTTTAGCATGTAATACTACTGAATTAAATGAAGTACTGAAGGTAGGCTCAGTTCAAAGTTTCAGATCCTGGATAAAAGGAAACATCTGGTACTTCTGAGGGAGAGAGAAGATAAAATTTTGTTTTCTGTAATTGAAACTTCAGTTAGCCTTAGGCAAAGTATCTTTACCATATTCCAGTTTCTTTCTGGGAAGATACTAGTTGAGAGTAGATGTGTTTATTGAGTTGGCTTGAAGAAGACTGTCTGGAAGGGAGTCAGAGAGGGTGAGGTAGGAGACCCAAGATGGCCAGGGAAATAGTGGAATGGAGCAGGTCGACGAGCTCTGGTTGGGACAAGTCAGGTTACTCTATGAAGCAACACACACATCAGTAAGGAAGAGAAACACCTTCCTTATAGAAAGGTCTAAAGTGAGCAGCAGAATTTTCACAAGGCCTGAATTATATACTCCTGTATCTGGTTTGCTCATGCAAACAAACAGGGCACCTGGAAGGCAGCAGTCACATTGACCAAAAGTTCAGTGACGTTAGACTGCCAGTATTAGCCTTTTTAACAATAAACTGAAGCCTCTTGTGCCTTTGGGTCACAGAGGAGCCTTATCTTAGTTTACCAACTGTCTCATTTGCCATGATAAATTGTGAGTTTCTTCAATACACAGGTTTAGTTAGTGTAAGGTGGTAGCCCTAGTTCAGAAGACTTATGTGTGTACTATTGATTTTTCTTTTTTAAGGTAGTTGGTAACAGACACTATGAAATTTTAGGCAGGATAGCAAAGTGAAGTGAAAAAAAATTTTTTTTCTTCACCATTTTCCATCTATTCTTATTTTGATCCTTTTCCCAACCCTGAGCACGTGTTCATTGAAATGGATTGTGGTGTTCTCTTTTGTAAAATAAGCATTGTTGGATTTCTGGAATCTTGTCAAATAGCACCATAACTACTAAGGAAGGACTCAGTACCTCTTCAGAATACATAGAATTTTCACTCTGAGAGTTACATCTTTTGTTCATATTCTGTATGATTCAGGATAGGGAATTGAACCATGAGAGGTTAATACACAAGTTAACGAGGGTTTATGACATAGCAGATAAACAGGGAGTTTGGAGCAGATTTTCCTGAAAAATTCAAGTTTGCTGTGCAATTAAACTTCCCAGAAGATGCATTTATTTTACTCTTAATGTATATTTCGCTTCATATAAACATTCTTTTTTAAAATATATATATTTTATTGATTATAGAGAGAAAAGGAGAGGGAGGGAGAGATAGAAAAACATCAATGATGAGAGAGAATCATTAATGGACTGCCTTTAACTCTGGGGATGAAGCCTGCAACTTGAGCATGTGCCCTGACAGCAAGTCAAACTGTGACCTCCTGGTTTAGAGGTCAACGCCCAACCATTGAGTCATGCTAGCTGAGTGACATTCTTAAATGAGATTAACAACCCAATAATTGTCTGCCATAAATTCAGTAAATGACAGTGTATATTCTATAGGCAATGAGGATTTAATTGCAGCACCCCAAAGTCTTTTTATTACCTTGAAATGTTTCGAGTTGGCCTTCTTCTGTTATTTAGTTCCATTTCATCCCAGTAATTGCATTTATTGAAGCCAGTGTTTTTTGTTATAGGAAATGCTGATCTTAGTAAATTTCAACTATAGGGAGGGAAATGTTCTTTAATAAATAATTGAAAGACTTTTTCCTATTGTGATTCAGTGCTGGTTCTTTTATAACCAGAGTATTTTATAAATGGTAATTAAATGATGGCATCTAGAAAAGCTTCTCTTCAAGGAATCTCACAAGGTGTGCTGCATAATAGTGTATTGTTAAATAGTCTGGGTTTATCTCAAGTGGTTTACTCTATTAAAGAAGTGTCTAATATATTCAGCTTTACTGTTGAAACACCAAATGAGTTCTGACACTCTGATGAGATGATTAAAGTCGGGAACTTTTTTCTTTTGACAGCATCAACAAAGAGAGCATCGTAGATGTAGAAGGTGTTGTGAGAAAAGTGAATCAGAAAATTGGAAGCTGTACGCAGCAAGATGTAGAGCTACATGTTCAAAAGGTAACTTTTTCAAAATATAAAATTGTTTCCCGAACCGGTTTGGCTCAGTGGAAGGGGTCCCAGGTTCGATTCGGTACCTTGGTTGCGGGCACACCCCTATAGGAGGCAGCTGATCGATGTTTCTCTCTCATTGATGTTTTTAACTCTATCCCTCTCCCTTCCTCTCTATAAAAAAAAAATCAATAAAATATATATTTAAAATATATATATATATATATATATATATACACATATATATATATAAATAAATAAATTGTGGCCCTAGCCAGTTTGGCTCTGTGGACAGAGCATCGGCCTGTGGACTGTAGGAATCCTGAGTTAGATTCCGGTCAAGGGCACATACCTGGCTTGTGGGCTCGATTCTCAGTGGGAGTGGGGGCATGCAGGAGGCAGCCAATCAATGATTCACTCTTATCATTGATGTTTCTAACTCTCTCTCCCTCTCCCTTCCTCTCTGAAATAAAAATATTTTTAAATATATCTATCTATAATAATAAAAGCATAATATGCAAATCGACTGAATGACCCAATAGCAGAACAACCATCTGAATGACCACGCTATGACACGCACTGGCACCAGGCCAGCCAAGGCGGGGATCTGGACCTTGCCCCATATCGCCCTGCAGAGTGAGGCCCAGGCCACCAGCCAGCAGGGCAATCGATCAATCCGGGGGCTCCACGATTGCCCCAAAGAGGGAGGCCCAGGCCACCAACTGGTGGGTGGGCGGGGCCTCCCTCAGTGGGGTGCAATCACATGATCACCCTGCAGAGGGCAGCCCAGACCACTGACCAGCGGGCTGCAGTGGGTGGGCGGGGCCTCCCTCTGGGGGGGTGATCCATTGTGGAGCCCTGGCCTAGTGAGCAGGGCCTACCTCTTTGGGGTGATCCATCATGGAGCCCCGTGATGGATCACCCCAAAGAGGGAGGCCCAGGCTACCCGGCCGGTGGCGCTGTGGCAGGTAGCCTGGGCTTCCCTCTGCAAGGGGTGATCATCACAGAACCCCGGCCAGGTGGACAGGGCCTACCTCTTTGAGGCGATGGATCGCGGGGCTCCCGGACTGTGAGAGGGTGCAGGCTGGGCTTAGGGGACCTCCCCCACCGAATGCACGAATTTTGTGCACAAGGCCTCTAGCATATATATAAAAGGCTAGCATGCTAAGTGTCCATCTGACCGGTCGCTACAACATGCCTTGACCATCGGAGCAGACGCTCAACGCAGGAGCTGCTATGACGCACACTGGCCATTTACAGAGAAACGGCACCGTGGACCTGGCACCCACAACGCAACGCTCGGCTTCCCCCAAGTGGGACACAGGCTCTGCCAACACCCCAGAACGACAGCCCACCAAATCACAGCTAACACTGCCGAGACCCCATGGCATAAAATGCAGCCCACAGCCCAGCCCAGCCCAGAAATGGGCGCTATGGGCACCGGGTAATGACGTCACGTAGCAGCTCCTGGTTTCCTCTCCCTAGCAACAACTAGCCTTCCTGCGGTTTCTTTAGCCCAGGAACACGACTTGCTTTATAACCAGATGCAAACATTTCACACTTTAACCAAATATCTGTGAAGCGTTTTCTCATGCCTCATCTCATTTGACCCTCACAGAAGTCCTGGAGTAGGTAGATAGGAGACTCGCTGGAATCCTATTTTCTTTCCATTAGCTGGAAAGTGGAGTTTTAGAAAGCTTAGAAACTTGACCCAACTGGAAAGAAGTAAGAAATGGTAGACTTTGAAAATGACTTCAGGTTTCTGCTTCATGTTGATGTTTACTGCTGTGTTGCTGACAAGTACCTGAAAGAGAAGTTGGGGTGCTTCACTGGGCTGGAAAAAGTTTAGCTAAATCAGAAAGCAGATCTAATTAAGCAAGTGTATTCTATATCTATAAAAGGCTATGTTGATTCGCGCATGCACGATACATGTAAAGCTCTCACTGGCGCCAGTCGCACATGTGTGTTTCGATCTGTCATTGTCGATTGTGAGTTTGGTTAATGCTTCCATTATAGAGAAAGGGCAAATAGTGATATTAAAATATTTCTTATAATTAATTTCCTTTCAGTGTGCACGAATCCGTGCACTGGGCCACTAGTATACATATAAAATGGTGGCCCTGGCCAGTTTGGCTCAGTGGATAGAGCGTCACCCTGCGGGACTTGACGGGGGTGGGGCCGGCCGTGTCTGGGTCTTGCACGATTTCAAGGTGTGCGGGTGGGCGGGTACTTGACTCTGGGTCCCGCAGCGCACCACAGACTCTGACAGGAAGGAGATTTTCATATACATTTTAACTAATTTTCTTTCATCTCTGACACTTGTATTATAGAAAAGGGCAAATAGCAATATTGAAGTATTTCCTCTAATTAATTCCCTTTTGATGTGCACGAATTTCGTGCACCGGGCCACTAGTTTATTATAAACTTAATTAATGTTGATAATAAATATAAAGCCCAAAGAGCTTACAAATTTTCCTTCAATAAAAAAATAATTATAACGTATCTCACAAAGCATAAATATTTTATACTAAATAGAATTTTATAATCAATGACTTACCTATTTATTCAAACCAGCAGTTACTGAAAATATACTTTGCACCAAGCACTCTGTGAGGTTCAGAATACTCACAACCAAGTGAAGGAGACAATGAATTTTTACTAGTTCTAAAAAGAATTTTTAAAATATATTTGTATTGATTTCAGGAAGGAAGGGAGAGGGAGAGAGAGCTAGAAACACCAATGATGAGAGAATCATTGATCGGCTGCCTCCTGCACACCCCCACACTGGGGATCGAACCCCCAACCTCGGCATGTACTCTAACTGGGAATCAAACCATAACCTCCTGGTTCAGAGGTCGACACTCAACCACTAAGCCACGCTGGCTGAGCAAAAGAATATTTTAAAAGCCCTAGTTGATGTGTCTCATTTGGTTTAGCATTGTCCCATACTGAGTGGTCTCAGATTCGATTCCTGATCAGGGCACATGCTGGGGTTGCAGGCCTGATCCCCAGTAGGGGAAGTGCATGAGGCAGCCTTTTGATGACTCTCCATTCTTCTCCCTCTAAAATCAATGTAAAGACATGTTTTCAGAATAAAAGAGGCTGCTGTTCAGTTTTCCAACTTTGCATTGCAGATCAAGTTTCTGTTAACTCATCAAAAGGAAGTGCCACAATTTGGGTATAGGAGTTGGTGACAAATAATGCTATTTTACTATGAGGAGGACTGGAGTATCCTTCTGATATGTTTTTCTTTAAGTGTCTCTCTCACCTGAATGCTAAATGTGATCTACCAACTGGAAGAATATAATTTCCTGAATTAACTAAATAAGGTCTGTTTTCCTTTTGTGCTTTAGCAGGTTTTCTAGACATAGCTGGGAACAATTAATGGGGTAACATTAAGAGTAGCTAATTCATTATGACCTGACTGCTTTTTAGCACTAAAATATGCAATTAGTGTGAGTGGATGTTGAGGGATATTAACACCATAAAGGAATGCCCTTGTATGGTGCTCCCAACCAGGAGAGCGGAAGGAAAGGAGATATAATATGTTCGATGAAAGAAAGCAAGGAAGGCATATTTGGGAAAAGCATGAGAAAAGGAAGGAGAGGTACAGCAGAGTTAGGCTGACTGTAGTTCTGTTGATAGAAATAGCTAAATGCCGTTAACAACCCATTTGATAATGGCCCCTTCAAATGAAAATGTTTTTATATTCATTATTCTGTTTGATTTTTACTGCAGACCTCATTTTACACAGTACGGTATTGAAGTTCTGAGGTTAAGTGACTTGCCTAACAACAGCTATAGTGACAAAGCAAGTCCTTAAACACAGACCCCTCAACACCAGTTATTACTTATTCATCCCATTGGTGAGCACCTTAGAGTTTACAAAGTATATTTTTCCCATTTGACTGTTTCACCAACCCAGGGAGGTAGGCAAGAAATATTATTATCCCCATTTTGTAGGTGAAAAACATACACCATATTGTTTTATTTTAATACATAGTTTCAGTTAAAGATGTATGCAAATATTCCTTCATGTTTAAGTCAATTGTAGATTTTTTTTAAAAAGCAAAGAATAACAGGTTTTGTGTGCTTCTTGATCTTTTTTGGTAATCTCTCACTTTCAGATTTATGTGATCAGTGTTGCTGAACCCCGTTTGCCCCTGCAGCTGGATGATGCCATTCGGCCTGAGGTGGAAGGAGAAGAGGTAAAATTATACTTTTTGAAACACTATGCTTCCTCTGTATGTTTAGTTTGCAAAACATTGAAAAGTTGATGCCCTGCTTCTATATAAAAGGTACCTGTTGTTATGAGCTTCATTTTTACTTAAATTTATTCTTACATCAGCAATTCTCAAACGTTTTGATCTATGAATCCCTTTACACGTTTAAAAATAATTGACCTCACAAGCTTTTGTTTTTGTGGGTATATCTGTCAATATTTACAGTATTAGAAGTTAAAACAAATTTTTTTAATATATTTTATTGATTTTTTTACAGAGGGGAAGGGAGAGGGATAGAGAGTTAGAAACATCGATGAGAGAGAAACATCGATCAGCTGCCCCCCGCACACCCCCCACTGGGGATGTGCTCGCAAACCAAGTTACATGCCCTTGACCGGAATCGAACCCGGGACCCTTGAGTCCGAAGGCCAACGCTCTATTCTCTGAGCCAAACCAGTCAGGGCAGATTGGGGTTTAATATTAATACACATAAACACACCTGTCACTTAAAAGTATACATGGCTTCTAAAAGTGTTTTTTGGCCCAGCCACCATGCCTCAGTGGTTGAGCATCAACCTACGAACCAGGAGGTCATGGTTGATTCCCAGTCAGGGCACAGGCCTGGGTTGCGGCCTCGATTTCCAGTGTGTGTCGTGCAAGAGGCAGCCAGTCAATGATTCTCATCATTAATGTTTCTATCTCACTCTCCCTCTCCCTTTCTCTCTTAAATCATTATATAAAAGAATATATTTTAAAAGTGCTTTTTGTGTTCTGAAAAAAATTTGTAAAATCTGTTTTTCTTTCTCTTTTTTTTTTTTTTTTTTTTAGGAAGGAAGAGCTACTGTTAACCAGGATACAAGATTAGATAACAGAGTCATTGATCTTAGGGTATGCCTCATTTATTTATTAAGGGACATGATTATGCCAAAATCAAGGAGGGCAAGGATAACATACCTGTCTTGGGCTCATTGAACTGATTGTTGTTTGCTTATATGTAAGTATGATAATACAAGAAACAGTTTACCTTTCCGACTGACCCTCCCCCAAAAAAGAATTGCAGGCAACAAGGACAGTCAAATAATAGTTCACAGGATATTGACTTGCACTGTTTTAAAAAGACAAAGAATCATGAAGCCAGTAAAAAGGCTTGCTTCAAGGTGATAACCTGTTTTAGACAAGTTAGTAAGCAAGTGGAAACATAATAACTACTAATATCACTAGAAAATTGTGAAAGAAATTATGTGCAGATTTTAGAGCAATCTGGTGAAGTTTAGTAATTAATGCCTCAATCCTCTGAATTTGATCTAAGCACAGAATTCCTAATATATAAAAACCCTGGGTCGTAATAACCAGAGGCTGACCAACCAGAAGGATTCGGGGTGATCAGGTAGGCAGACCAGTGGTTAGGGGTGATCAGGTAAACAGGCAAGTAGTTAGGGGTGATCAGGTAGGCAGACGGCCCCTCCCAGGGCTGGCACTGCCCCCCAGCAAAGAAAGAGGGAGGCCCAGACCAGCCAAGCCATTGCACCCCAGCCTGTTGCCTGCAGAGGGAGGCCACCGGTGGCAGGGGAAGCGGTGGGAAGCTGGGCAGCGCTGCACACATCGCAGCAGTGGGGGTGGGGCCAGCTGCCTGCAGCCCAGGGAAGGAAAGCCCCGATAGGCCCTGATCTCAGGCCAGGCCTAGGGACCCTACCTGAGAGGTCCCGGATTGTGAGAGGGTGCAGGCTGGGCTGAGGGACCCCCCCTGCCCCCCAGAGTGCACGAATTTTCGTGCACTGGGTCTCTAGTTAATAATAAAGAAGTAGTTGACCCTTTGGTTTATATAGTAACCTCAGGCTTCTATTTCCCTTTCTAGCTTGGTTGCAAGTGAAAGATTTCAGTGGTTTCATCATTATAGTAAAACCAATGTCATCTTTCTTTCTTAAGGTTTTGACCACATCTTCCTCCTTTACATAACATATACCACTTAAAGCTTACGTTCTTTGTCACCTTATAAGTTCTTTCCAGCTTTTCTGCAATCTACAGGCCTGCCCTTATTGTAAACCCATGTCTCCCCTGACCATTTGCTTTTTGTAAACTGTTACTTTTCCACATTAATTTGTAGTATATAGAAAAGGCTAGCAATAATCAAAAGTCCTCTTGATACTGCCTAGAAACCTCATGGTTTTCATCATTTTGGCCACAGCAGTTAAATAGCTTACTGTATTTGCCTATGCTATTTGTTCACACAAGTTACTGATTTTGCCTCTAGAATTTGACCCAAAGAACATTTTTCTTTGGCTTACATCATTTTTATTTTATTTTAATTTGTTGCCACCATTGGAAAATGGGGGTTTTCACATTAGATCTAAATGGCTTTCCTTAAAAAGTTGGAGGTGAATCTGGCAATCCTGGGCCCTCATGGCAATATCAGCTAGCACCCTAGATGGGGCATTATGTTCTCTGTAAGCCCTGCACTACCCAGGAAGTATTTATTTATTTATTTCATGTGTCAAGTTGATTTAATTAGAACTTATTATTTTATAGACATCAACTAGCCAGGCAGTCTTTCGTCTCCAGTCTGGCATCTGCCATCTTTTCCGAGAAACTTTAATTAACAAAGGTTTTGTGGAGATTCAGACTCCTAAAATTATCTCAGGTATGCTTTAAGATATTTCTCTTAATTTTTAAAAATAATTTGTTTCGCCCTGACTGGTTTGGCTCAGTGGATAGAGCGTCGGCCTGCAGGCTAAAGGGTCCCAGGTTCAATTCCAGTCAAGGGCATGTACCTTGGTTGCGGGCACATCCCCGGTGGGGGGTGTGCAGGAGGCAGCTGATTGATGTTTCTAGCTCTCTTTCTCTTTCCCTTCCTCTCTGTAAAAAATCAATAAAATATATATTTTTTTAAAAAATAAATTGTTTTTCCCAAGTTGCTTACTATTAGTTTTGTTTGTTTTTTAATTTGAGAATCCCAACTATCCCTCAAGGTTTATTGCTCTGAGACTATTTATTTCAAAGACTATGATACATAGCAGCAGTCCCATCTCACTAGCATCAGTAATACTATATTATTAGTATTGACTTATTTCAGGAGTCATTATGTGATAGTGATTGTAAAGTAAGACTATAACACACAAAGCAAGATTGTTATTATGTAAGTTGCACCAGAAATTACTTTCATTATGTAGATTTCTTTTTAAATTCATATTGTAATTTTGTTTTGTATAAACTGCATTGTAAAATTAATACTAAATATTGCAGTTGGGAAAATGAATTTTCATCCTTATATGAGAAAATTATCTTAATCATTTTACCCTTTTAGAATTGCTTAAAGAACACTAAAAAGTGTGTTACTGCCCTGGCCAGTTTTGGATTAGTGGTTAGATCATTGGCCTGTGGACCCAAGGGTTGGGTTTGATTCCCAATTGGGTTGCAGGCCCAATCTTGGCCTGTGTCGGGGTGTGTGCAGGAGGCAACCTATCGATGTGTCTCTCTCACATCAATGTTTCTCTATCTCTCCCCACCCCCTTTCACTCTCTCTAAAATTCAGTAGTTGGGAGAGGTGTTACTAATGGCATTTAGTTGAAAATAAAAAATTTAAACATTGAATTATTTTTGTTTGTTTTGTTTATCCTCACCTGAGAATATTTTTCCCATTAATTTTTAGAGGGAATGGAAGGGGTGGTGAGAGAGACAGAGAGAGAGACAGAGAGACAGAGAGAGAGAGACAGAGAGACAGAGAGAGAGAAGAAGAGAGAGAGAAATGATTGGCTACCTCGCACACATGCCCTGACCAGGGCTGGGGATGAATCTGCAACCCAGGTAAGTGCCCTTAACAGGGATCAAACCCGCAACCTTTCTGTGCTCAGGCCAATGCTCTAACCACTGATTCACACTGGCCAGGATGAACATTGAATTCTTAATTAGGAAAATTAATAATATCTTTTTTTCTTTGTAAAAAAAATTTTTACAAAGCTAAAGTAGCTTTTAATAGATGTTAAATTGATGCAGAAAAGGAGCGTATATATCCAAATAAGTAAAATGAAGGTATAGCCAAAGAAGCAAATTTCCCTAAATATAAACTGTTTAGAAGCAGGTATAAAACATATATAGACTATGGTTTCTCTGCAAATTTTATTTTCTAGTGGTTTTATTTAAGTGAAGTATTTGAATCAAAAGTATAAACTATATTTACTAGAAGTTTGCATTGATAAGCTTACAATTGATTATAGTAACATATATGTTTTTATTTCAGCTGCCAGTGAAGGAGGAGCCAATGTATTTACTGTGTCATATTTTAAAAATAACGCATATCTGGCTCAGTCCCCACAGCTGTACAAACAGATGTGTATTTGTGCTGATTTTGAGAAGGTTTTCTGTATTGGACCAGGTAAGGTTTTATAGTTAAGATTATCTCAAAATTCATTAATTGTACCATAGCTAGGGTTTAAGAAACACATTTTATTTTATTTTTTAATATATTTTATTGATTTTTTTTTTACAGAGAGGAAGGGAGAGGGATAGAGAGAGAAACATTGAGAGAGAAACATCGATGAGAGAGAAACATCGATTCAGCTGCTTCCTGCACACTCCCCACTGGGGATGTGCCCGCAACCAAGGTACATGCCCTTGACTAGAATCGAACCTGGAACCCTTAAGTCTGCAGGCCAACGCTCTATTCACTGAGCCAAACCAGTTAGGGCACATTTTATTTTATTTTTTAATTGTTATTATTTTTATCCTCATCCAAAAATATGTTTTCATTGATTTTTTTTTTTTTTTTTTTTTTTTTGTTGTTGAGAGAGAGAGAGAGAGAGAGAAAATCAATATGGGAGAGAAACATATGCCCTCTGAATCGGTTGGTTACCTCCTGTAACCCAACCAGGGATTGAGCCCACCTAGGTATGTGCCCTGACTGGGAATCAAACCTAAGACTATTTGGTGTACCAGATGATGCTCCAACCAGGGCTAGAAACACATTTTACACAGACCTTTTTAAAGCTTAAATCCTTTTTTATACTGACTACATAAATACTAGACTTGGGGGGTAAAAATAACAATGTTGCCTAGTAGACATTTCCCCAAAAAATTGTATGTTCAATAGTTCTTTAAACAGTTGAGCATCATTCATATGAATAGAATCATAAGCATTGAATATATTCCTACAGAAGAAGGCTGAAGAAAACATATATTTTGGGACTATCTCATTTTAAAAATGCATGCTTTGAAAATATACACCCTCTGAATATATTCAAGTATATTATCCTACCTAATAAAATGGTAATATGTAAATTACCATCACTCCGCTACGCCCACAATTGGGCCAGAGGGAGGCGCAGGGGGCGGGACTCAGGGTGGCCGGGGTAGCCGATTGGGCCGGCAGGGCGCTGAGCTCGCTTCGCCAGTGGCGGCGCGAGCTCAGTGCCTGCGCCGTAGCTGTGCTGCCGAACAGAAGGGGCCTCTGGGGCAGCGAGCTCATGTCCCGCCGCGGACCATCAAAAGCAGGGGAGCTGGGTGCCTGTCTGCTCCGGCACCAGCGGACAGGCACCCAGCTCCACCGCGATCGAAAGCGAAAGCGTGTAGGGGACCCTACACATGCATGATTCAATCATGCACTGGGCCTCTAGTTTATTATACTTAAATGTAATTAGAATAGAATTAGCTCCCATTTGGACTGTCCTTTCAATTCTCCATCAATAATAAAGAAAAAGTGATTTCAGTCTTTCAAGTAATATATTTTGTTGTCCTTGAAAGCTCCTTGCTAGTGTTGTAAGTTTACAAATGTACCTCTGTATACTTTCTGCCAATTTTATTCCAAAGCTGTTCTTTCTTACTATTACTAATTGTACTGTCCTTAGTATTGATAATATGCTAAAGTCTATTAGAAAATACTAACAAATGTCTGGATTTAATAAATTATATTAACATGTGTTTTAAGAATATATTTGTGCCCTAGCTGGTTTTGCTCAGTGGATAGAGCGTTGGCCTGTGGACTGAAGGGTCCCAGGTTCAATTCCAGTCAAGGGCACATGCCCAGGTTGTGGGCTTGGTCCCCAGTGCAGGGTGTGCAGGAGGCAGCCAGTTGGTGGTTCTCTCTCATCATTGATGTTTCTATCTTTCTCTCCCTCTCCCTTTCTCTCTCA
The DNA here is from genome assembly GCF_027574615.1 of Eptesicus fuscus. NCBI lineage: Eukaryota > Metazoa > Chordata > Mammalia > Chiroptera > Vespertilionidae > Eptesicus > Eptesicus fuscus. The sequence goes on along the minus strand of NC_072483.1, from coordinate 18,087,436 downwards.
AATCAATAAAAGAATATTAAAATCCTACATAATAAAAGCCTAATATGCTAAGTGTCTGGTCGTCCGGTCGACCATTCAACCAATCAAAGCGTAATATGCTAATGATATGCTAAGGCTGCTTAACCGCTCACTATGACATGCACTGACCACCAGGGGGCAGACGGTCGACCATTCGCTATGACATACACTGACCACCAGGGGGTAGACGCTCTGACCAGTAGGTTAGCTTGCTGCTGGGATCCAGCTGATCGGGACTGAGCGAGACAGGCCGGACACACCCTGGAGCCCTCTTGCAGTCCCTCCCCAGTTGGCCAACCTTCCCTGTCCCTCCCCAAGCCCAATCATACACTGGTGGGGTCCCTTGGCCTGGCCTGCGCCCTCGCAATCTGGGATGAGGGACCCCCACCCCCGAGTGCTCAAATTTCATGCACCAGGCCTCTAATATATATACATTTGCTAAAAGTCAAGCATGGACACGTAATCATGAAGCAAATTCTTTTATGATGCTAACTAAGCAAAAAAAAAAATAGCTTTACTATATTCTTTAAAACTCAACCAAGTTAAAAAAAAGAAACTTCGCAAGTTATTTTAGATATATGAGTTTTTTGATAGTTTAAGATAAATTAAATACATGCTAATAGAGAAACTGGCAAGATCATTAAATGTCTTAATTTTCTGAATTTATTAAGCAATTATTTGCTGAACACTTGCTGCATATATAGCCTTGCGCAATAAAAGAAGATCCAGCCAGCACTTCACCAATGTTAATGTGCACACAAATCACCTGGGGATCTTGTTAAAATGCAGGAGGTTTGGGGTAAAACTTGAGATTCTGCAGTTCTCATAAGCTCCCAGGTACTGCTGCTGCTGCTGCTATGCAGACCATGCTTTGAGTGCTAAGGGAACAATATCATCCCTGCTTAGGATCCTGAGACACAGTAAGACATGCATACATATCGCAGCCACAGGGAATAATCAACTGATTTTCACAGCAAATAATCTAATTGTGGTATAGAGTCAGCAGGTTGGTGTTAATTATGTAGTATAGGTAGGGTAAAAAAGAGGAAGAAGATGGAGTTTGCTAGAGATGCCATGAAAGAAAATTCAAACTGAAATGGGCGTTAAGGACAGAGTAGGAGGTAAAGACAACAGAGATGGCATTCTAGTCAGAAGAAGCAAGCTAAGTTAAAAGCATGGGAGAAAATAAAATTGAGACTAGTTAGTATTAAGAAATGGGAAATATCCGAAACCGGTTTGGCTCAGTGGATAGAGCGTCGGTCTGCAGACTGAAGGGTCCCAGGTTCGATTCCGGTCAGGGGCATGTACATTGGTTGCGGGCACATCCCCGGTGGGGGGTGTGCAGGAGGCAGCTGGTCGATGTTTCTAGCTCTCTATCCCTTCTCCCTTCCTCTCTGTTAAAGATCAATAAAATATATTTTTTAAAAAAAAGGGAAATATAGGGTGGGATTAAATTATGAGAGCATAGAGAGATGGGACAGGACTAGTCAGGAAGACTGGAAAGGAAGAGAGTACAGTGAGGATAATAAGAGCTGGACTGAGGTAGGTGCTTCATTTGTACAGATTTCATTTAGCTTGAGTCAAGTTTTAATAAAATTGAGAACTCGCTATAATGAATATTTTTAATTATTGAAAAGGCACCTCAGGATCTTGCATTCCCTCGGGGTTCTTGTGAGTCTCATTTATTAATTTACATTTGTTACAGCTTTTACTACATGACTGTAGGAATTTGTAATGAACTTAACTATCCAAGAGAATGCTGTAACAGATGGCTTGTCAAAGGTCTTTCCAACCTATAGTGATAATGAAAATAGTACCATTTGAGTACAAGTAAACAGAATTTTGTATTTAATCTCAATTTCTCCAAAATTTAAAACACTGCTATGTATTTCTTTTATTAATGTTACAGTATTCAGAGCTGAAGACTCTAATACTCACAGACATCTAACTGAATTTGTCGGTTTGGACATTGAAATGGCTTTTAGTTACCATTACCATGAAGTTGTGGAAGAAATTGCTGACACTTTAGTACAAATATTCAAAGGACTTCAAGAAAGGTAAAAAATATATGTATTTTATATCCCTAGCTAGAGTTAATTTCAAAACAGTTTGGGCTCTTCAGAATAAAGCAATTCTTGACTTTAAATGTATAAACTAAATTTTTACTGGACATATGTGTGCATATAGACTTGCTAATTAGATGATCAATTAATTAATGAAAAAAATCCACACTCAAAATACTATTCTGGATCCAAGTCCATTGTGGCTTCAGCTACTGAACCTCATTTTGGTGGGTACATTTACCAGCTTGTATTTCCCCTTATACTAACATCCTGAATATTTCAAGAAATAGAGCCTATGTTACTTTCATAGCAGTTAAAAAGTCCGAGTTTTTATTGCCTCATGAAATGAGTAGTTTGTTTCTAACAATGTTATCTGATATGAGTTACAAAAAAAGTTTTAATCCTTTAATGCCACCATGGTGACAAACAACATAAGACCGAAATGGTATTAAATCTTTTAAGTGTTTAAACTCTAGTCTTTAACTTAAATAATTTCTTAGTAACATTTTCTTGGTACATACATTAATTCAATGATGATTTTATGTGGCAAAGGTGGTACTCAGTACCTACCAGATATTTTTTCTTAGCTGCTGCTAGTACTACCAAGTGCCTGAGGCAATTTCTGCACTGAGGCAGATTTTACACAGAGTTTTGCTCTAAAAGCATTTTCATTTGATAAATAAACTTTATTGTTCCTTTTGAACAATAAAGCTACATATGTCCCTTATTCCAGAATTATCAGTGGAATGCATAGGACTGATAGCATGTAGGCTCTTGGGTCCCTGCCAACGGGCCAGCTAGGAGGGGGCTGAGTGGTTCAGCTGGACAGGTCCTCAGCTGATCATGGAGCTTCTGCCCCTGAACTTCGCACATCATCACACAGATAGTGATTCTTGTGAAATGTTTAAAATGTTTCTGTGTTAAAAGAATTTGTAGCAAGTGTGTGGGAGAGTAAAAGCTATATATGTTCCTTATTTCACCAGTTTTAGTAAAAAAAAAAAGTTTTTAATGATTTTTAACATAATGCCACAGTGACCTCTTGTGGGGGAAACATTTATCTCACATATTATTATTAACTCTAAATCATTATTCAAATAGGTTTCAAACTGAAATTCAGACGGTGAATAAACAATTCCCATGTGAACCATTCAAATTTTTGGAGCCTACTTTAAGACTAGAGTATTGTGAAGCATTGGCTATGCTTAGGGAAGCTGGAATTGAAATGGGAGACGAAGAAGATCTGAGGTTGGTCTTTGTGATTTTTAAAACTTTAATAACTAGGTTTAAGATATGCAAGAATGAATATATTAACAAATCATAACTTTTTTCACCCAGCTTTTATTAACTTTTGGGTATATTATATGATGCTGTTCTTGTTTAATATGTGACCTGAAATAATGATTTAATGTGGTGTGCCTAAGCTTCAATAAATACCATTTTTGTGCTCCCTCTCCCCCTAGTTTGTAATGCCTTAAAGAATATAGAGATTTTTGCCTGTGATTTTTGCATCTAATATTTTATCTCTCTTTTTCAATCAGTGGTGTTAGAGAAGATAGACAATAATCTAAATCCATCCCCACACAGGATTAAGGCATAAAACTATTAAGATCTCCAAAAGTTTATAAAAATCACTATTCTTTATTTGATATACAGTATTATGTTATCTAAACTCAAATCATACAATGTATAATTTTTAAACAAATTATGTAGTTTAACAAAGATGAAATTATCTACTATTTTATTCAAGGGTTCTTAAGTTAAAATATTTAAGGCATCACAATTCATATGGATGTAAGAGTGAAAGGCATGATTATTGTCATTTTTTAGGGCTTTTTAAAAAACATTTTACTCAAAACCCTTTATTTTCGTTTGTTTAACAAATATATCTGTACTAGAGGCCCAGTGCACGAATTTGTGCACAGTTGCGATCTAGCTGGCTTGCCCCAATGGGGACCTATCGGGCCAGTCCATTGGTGGGGGGGGGGGTGCGACGGGTGGTTGGCCAGCCAGCCCCGCCCCCGATCGGGGGGGGGGGGCAGAGGTGGGGCCGATTGGGCCTGGATCAGGCTAGTTGGCTGCTGCAGTGCGCTTCATAGCCACCGGTCATTCTGGTTGCTCTGGTCGTTCCACTGTTCTGGTCGCTGGGCTTTTAAATATATAGATATTATTTTAAGTATCCCCTATATTGCTAGATGACATCTTTATTTTTTTTTAAATGTATTTTACTGATTTTTTACAGAGAGGAAGGGAGAGGAATAGAGAGTTAAAAACATCGATGAGAGAGAAACATCGATCAACTACCTCCTGCACACCTCCTACTGGGGATGTGTCCGCAACCAAGGTACATGCCCTTGACCGGAATCGAACCTGGAACCTTTCAGTCCACAGGCCGACGCTCTATCCACTGAGCCAAACTGGTTAGGGCAACTAGATGACATCTTAAGGCAAATCGTACATTCTATCGTTATTTTCCTAAGTATTTTAGAAATTGTTCTTAAATAGGGTACATGCTAAAGTGGCTATAGAAATGTAATTGGTTTATATAAATACTAGAGGCCCGGTGCATGAAATTCGTACGTAGGGGGGGTCCCTTAGCCCAACCTGTACCCTCTCCAATCCGGGAGCCCTCAGGGACCTCTGGCTCCTAACCGCTCACCTGCCTGCCTGCCCTAACCACTTTGCCTGCTGGCGTGATCCCCCTAACTGCCCTCCTCTGCTGGCCTGATCCCCCTAACTGCCCTCCTCTGCTGACCTGATCCCCCTAACTGCCCTCCTCTGCTGGCCTGGTCACCCCTAACTGCCCTCCCCTGCCAGCCTGGTCACCCCTAACTGCCCTCCCCTGCCAGCCTGGTCACCCCTATTAACTTTTTTAAAAATCTTATCCCCTTCACACACAATTGTATTTGACTTCCTTATTGGCTTCTCCCTCTCACACAATTTTTCTCTCTTTTATGTAACACTTTTTCCTACTGACTTATTTATAAACTTTTCTTTCCTCCTTATTTCCTACTTCTGTTCCATTATCCTTCTTCCCATCTTTCTCCGACCCTCCCTCCCCACATTCCTTCTTTCCTTTATCTTTACCCCTTTTCTCCCTCCCCTTTTCCTTCCTTCCCACCTTAATTTTTTTCTTCACTTCCTCCCTCGGACCTGCTGTGCTCCCTGCCCCATTTCTTCCTTCTTCCCATTCTCCTTTTAAGCTCTACCAGCTCCCCTTTAAAACTTTTCTTCCCTCCCTCTTTCTCTCTCATCCTACCTTTCCCATACACTCTTCTCTACTTACCTCCACTGTTTTAATATCTATCTATCTACCTGCCTAATTATTCACTATCATTTATCTTTTTTCCTTTCTGACTCCTACTTGTAAAATCTGTTCCCGGTATACAACTATATTTGATTTTCATTATAGCTCCTATTTTCATTATAGTTCATTCATACCTCCTCTTTCCTTCTTTAACTGTTCTCTACTGGCTCCTTTATAAAGTTCTCCCCTCCCTCCTTCCCTACTTCCCCCCTCCTCCCTCACTCTTTTACTCTTTTTACAGGCTAATTAAAAATTCTGTGCTTTTCGTACTGTGTTAGTACTGACTGCTTTCCTCTCTGGGACCTGTAGCCGCCTGTTTGGGCACTCGGGCCCCTCTTGCACCAGCTTTGAGGGGCCGAGCGACGACGCAGCTGTGTCTTGCCTACCGTGGCCCGTGCCTTCCCCCTCCGAGTTGGGGGAGGGTCCAGCTGGCCCGGGCCATGTCCATCGCGGGGACCCTGCTGCATTACGTGCGTGCGTGCATGCATTCAGGCACACGCGAGGCTTTTCTCCACTTGAGTGCCGAGTGTGGGGGACATGGAGGTTTTTCCCTCCCCCCCGCATGCCCACTCCCACGCCTCAAGTGGCTCTCCATCTGCTCCCCTCCGAAATTCGCAGTTTGTGGGCGTGCTTGCGCAGGCACAGTCAGGGGGCATTCCGCCCAAGATGCGAGCCCTCATCTGGGTCGGACCAGGCAGATGAATGGATGGGTCGCTGGAGAAAGCCGCAGTGGCTTCCCTGTGGGGTGAGGGTCACCTGTGTTCTCCACAGTGGCAGGGCCAGGTCTGCTTCGAGGTTTTGCGCTTGGGAGGATCGACTGGTGTCCCGGGCGTCTCGGGGCCACCCTGTGTGTCTGTGGTGGTGGAATCCCCACGTTGTTGACCCGGTGGCCCGTCCAGGTCCGGTGCCTTACCTCGACATCCACTCTCTGTCTTCTCGCCCGGGCCCTTCCTTCGTGTTGGGTCCACACCCTCTCGATTTGCGTTTGCGACCCCTCCCGGGGGTCACCACCGTTGTGCATACCCGCTGGTTGGCGTCTGCCGACCATGCCCCAAGAACCAGCCTTCTGCCATGCGGGTGTCGCCCCTCAGCGCCCCCACACACACCTCAGGGGTGGGGGGGAAGGGGGTAGGCTGGTGGCGTCCCGGGCAGAGTGCTCTCGGATGGGGCGCAGTGTCATGGGGGTGTTTGTCAGGCGCATGCACCTGAAGAAAAGAGGCCTACGGCTCCAGGGGCAGGGAAGCTAGCCTCACACAAGTCCCCCTGCTGTGCAGGCAGCCTCCTGCTGATCTGTCAATATGCAAATTGGTTGTTACTGTGACATTGTTAAGACCAATTTGCATATTAGCTCTTTATTATATAGATATTTTAAAGATTCAGAATTAGTGATTTTTGTTTTATAAACTTTTAATAAAGAGTAATGAAAAGGAGCCCTAGCTGGTTTGGCTCAGTGGAAAAGAGCTTCGGCATGTTGACTGAAGGGTCCCAGGTTTGATTCCGGTCAAGGGCACATGCCTGAGTTGCAGGCTCAATCCCCAGTGTGGGGCTTGTGGGAGGTAGCCAATCAATGATTCTCTCTCATTGTTGATGTTTCTATCTTTCTCTCCTCCTCCCTTCCTGTCTGAAATAAATAAAAATATTTTTTTAAAAAAAAAAAAGAGTAATGAAAAGGGGAGACCATTTGAAGTGGAACTATTTAATGCCAAGAATAGCCTATGTTCATATAGTGAACTTTTGGCATATGTAACTGTGGGAAATTATATCATCCATGTTATTTCTGAATCAGTGAATTGCTAAATTCTATTTATGGTTTTATTTAAATATTATTGAGCAGCACCTACTAAATACCAGGCGCACTTATAAGTTGTTTTCAGTAGTACTTGGCTTTTTAAAAAGGAGCAGAATAAACAACTGTGTGTTTTGGCTGAATTTTTTATTCTTTGAGAACTTCAAATAGAAGAGGTGCCTTAATAACTCTAAGAGCTAATCAAACATCTGCTTTCATGTTTTCATTGTTTTCTAGTACACCGAATGAAAAACTGTTGGGTCGTTTGGTAAAGGAAAAGGTAGGATTCTTGTACATGCTGGATTTATTTCTCTAAATCTGAAATGTATCATGGATTTTCCTAGAATAGTATGATTCCAGAATAAATAAAAACCCAGGGGCAATTTTTTTTCAATCTTGGAAAAATAAAAAATACTCAAACAGGCTTTGCCCAAACAGTTTGATTAACTCAGTATTCAATGTTTGTACTTAGTTGTACTGAGGTATCTCTAAAAGTGATATCTATGTCAGATTAGTTAGAAAGGACGCCAAGATGAGGGAGAATGAATTTCCTTTCTGCCTCTTATGTGAAAGCTACTTTCCTATCTCATTTTCTAAAGCTCTTAAAGAATATAAAAGCTAAACTTAGAAGGGTGCTTAAAGAAATTAAGAGTTGTGTGATGAAATAAAAATAGTCCTTGAGCGCCTCCTGCTGGTTGCACTCTAAACTGTTAAACTGACTGGGAAACTAAAGTCTATTTCTGAAACTACACAGTATTGAGTTTATACCTTTAAAATGCTGTTTCAGCAGAGCTTTGTTGACATTCCCTCTACAGTCCAGTTTTAGCAAATATGTTTAACATCTAAACAGTCGAAATGTGATTGGTTTCTTTTTAATTATATCTAGGTCACATAGTAAGTATTCTAACAAAAATGTCATAATTTTATGTTAATGTTATTGATTTTGATTGTAGTTTTCATTGAAGAAAACTACCAAATTTCATTTAGATATCTAAACTGAATTTTTAATTGTTGGGAAGATAAAGTTTTTTAAGGTGAATATTATAAAGGTATTTTTCCTAAAATAATTTGTAGATTTAAAATTTTTGTTATTCTTGTAAAACCCAAATATATTTGGTGTAACTTAACATAAACAGCTATAAAATACATCTGAAGAACTAAATGAGCTAAAATAGCAAAGGAAAAAATGAAAATCAAACAAGTTTATCACAGCATAATTTTCAGTGTGGGAGAAATTGGAGAGAGATTACATGTCACCCCAAAAAAGAAAATTAAGTATTGGAAGAATATACAACATTATGGCAAAATATTATAGGCTACAGATATTACTTGAAAGAAGTAGAATACTCATATTTACAGTGTAAATACAGTAATTTTGAAGTATAAAACATATGTATTAAAAAAGGACATTAATTGCCAAAGTGCTAGCCTTCTTTTCACTTTCATTAAACTGTTAAAAACTATTTTAATTGTATTTATTCTTTTTATAGTATGATACCGATTTTTATATTCTTGATAAATATCCATTGGCTGTAAGACCTTTCTATACCATGCCTGACCCAAGAAATTCTGTAAGTAATTTGATTTTAAATAACCTGTTTGGGGGAAGAAGGAAAACTTGATTGTTACTTTGTCAAATTGTAAATGGAAATAATGGTTTTCATTCATAATTTGCAGTTTCAGTGGTCATGTTATGTGAATTACTACTAGTTTCTGTCAATTGAGGTCAAAGTGAAATCTGAATATTCTAGCAAATTGTTCTGAAGACCTATTTAAAAATCATTTCTGTGTGTCATTTTTTGAAGATTTGAGGAAGAAACACCATATAAGTAATAAATAGTATTGCTAGATTTGCATACATTAGCAAAATTTATTTTTGACCTCAAACGAATCTAAATAATGTGGCCTTTTACTATTTTTCCATTGTATTGGTTTCCAAACTTTAGTGTGCACCAGAGTCCCTGGAGGGCTTTCTAAAACACAGATTTCTGAGCCTCCTCATCAGACTTTCTGATTAGTTGGTTTGGTGTAGGGCTTGAAAATTTGCCTTTCTAACAAGTTCCTGGTAACACTGAAGCTACTAATCCCGGAATCACACTTTGAGAACCACTGGTTTATTGAAAGACAGGGAAAGTAAGTGAAAACCTGATAGAGAATAGGAGAAGCTGTGGTAAACTGATGTTCAGTTTGCTTCCCTTAAAATAAAAAACAAATCTAAATTGACAATTTGAAGTCCAAAAGTGATCCCCTTAAAAACATTTCTGTTGATAAAGTAAAATGAGAATCAGCACTACTTCTTATAAGTTAGATATGGTGCTCTGATTTGATGTTGGAAGGTGTGGGAGAAGAGGAGTATGAAACTGATAGAGGCAAGAAAGAAGTTACTATTCAAACCTCACTAATTTAACCTGTGTTATAGAAACAAAATATGTTCATTGGAGCAGGTACATCATCAATTGTAGAGAAAAACGAACTTGCTCTCCATGCAACAAAAGTGTTTTTTTCCACATGTGTAATGGAAATAGAATGGTAGCCACTTTTGATAAGTGATGTTTTTGGCTTGTTTGTTTTCCCTGCAGAAACAGTCCAACTCTTATGACATGTTCATGAGAGGAGAAGAAATACTGTCAGGAGCTCAAAGAATACATGATCCTCAGTTGCTAACAGAGAGAGCCTTACATCATGGAATTGGTAAACCACTTAAATGTATTTAGGAAAGTGATATATATTCTAAAAATAACTAATTTTAAACCCTTTAAAGACTCCTCAGAAACAGTCATTTGGTTAAGTCTTCATTTAACAGTAATTGCTTTTTTATCTTTTTAAAGCTAAATAAAATGGTAAATTATTTTTGTTTTGTTTTGTTTTGTTTTTGTAGATTTGGAGAAAATTAAGGCATACATTGATTCCTTCCGCTTTGGAGCCCCTCCTCATGCTGGTGGAGGCATTGGTAATACATTTCTTTAATATTATGACAATAATATTCCCAACCCAGATTTCATTTGGCAATGTGTTCATTCATTTCTAACTAAATTTCTTCAGCATTAGACTACAACAAGTAAATTTTGTATTCTGTTATTGCATATAAGTAAGTCCATAAGTGCTAAGTGTAATAGAAATCTGAATTATAAGAATTTTTTTAAATATGTTTTTATTCATTTCAGAGAAGGAGGGAGATAGAGATAGAAACATCAATGATGAGAGAGAATTGTTGATTGGCTGCCTCCTACACTACCCCTAATGGGGATTGAGCCTGCAACCTAGGCATGTGCCCTGACTGGGAATCAAACCATGACCTCTGAGCCACACCAGCTGGGCAAATTATAAGAACTTTTAAAGTGAATTATGACTAAATGAACATTTGATTTCCAAAGAACAAAATGAATAGCTAACTTATGGGTTCTAAAATATTATAATAGCCCTGGCTGGTTTGGCTCAGTGGATAGAGCATCAGCCTGCAAACTGAAGGTTCCCAGTTCAATTCCGGTCAAGGGCACATGCCCAAGTTGCGGGCTCAATCCCCAGTGTGGGGAGTGCAGGAGGCAGCCAATCTATGATTCTCTCTCATCATTGATATTTCTCTCTCTCTCCCTCTCCCTTCCTCTCTGAAATCAATAAAAATATATTAAAATAGCCTATCTAATGAAAGAGTAATATGCAAATTGACCATACCTCCACTACACCCACAAGCCATGCCCACCAGCCAATCAGGAGCGAGTTTGCAAATTAACCCAACCAAGATGGCTACAGCCACAGAGCGAGCAGGAGGCTTGGGTTTCCCCGGCAATGGAGGAAGCCAAGCTTCCTGGCTGGCCCAGACCTCCGCTCAAGGCTACAAAGTTTCAATTATAGAAGATAGATAAATCCTAGATACTAGGACCTTCGCTTGGGTCGCTGGGGGGCGTGGCCAGCCTGAAAACCACCACAGGCCCCTCACCCAGGCCGCCCCAGGCCCCAAGGGAACCCCCACCCTGATCTGGGACACCCTTCAGGGCAAACCAGCCGCGCCCCGCCCCCATGCACCAGGCCTCTATCCTATCTAATAAAAGAATAATATGCAAATTGACCATCACTCCAACACACAAGATAGCTGTCCCCATGTGGACACAAGATGGCTGCTACAAGATGGCCAGCAGGGGAGGGCAGTTGGGAGGGACCAGGTCTGCAAGGGAGGGCAGTTGTGGGCGATCAGGCCAACAGGAGAGGGCAGTTGGGAGGGACCAGGCCTGCAAGGAAGGGCAGTTGGGGGCGATGAAGCCTGCAGAGGAGGGCAATTGGGGGTGACCAGGCCAGCAGAGGAGGGAAGTTGGGGGCGACTGGGCCTGCAGGGAAGGGCAGATGGGGAGGACCCAGGCCTGCAGGGGAGGGCAGTTGGGGGCGATAAAGCCTGCAGGGGAGGACAGTTAGGGGCAAACAGGCTGGCAGGGGAGCAGTTAGGCATCAATCAGGCTGGTAGGGGAGTGGTTAGGGGGTGATCAGGCTGGCAGGCAGAAGCAGTTAGGGGCAATCAGGAAGGCAGGCAGGCGAGCAGTTGGGAGCCAGCAGTCCTGGATTGTGAGAGGGGTCCCAGATTGGAGAGGGTGCAGGCTGGGCTGAGGGACACACACACCCCAGTGCATGAATTTCGTGCACCGGCCTCTAGTATATATTTAAAAGCCTAAGTGACCATTGCAACCGAACAGGCTGCGTGGGGTGACTAGACCAGCAGGGGGATCAGTAAGGGGCAACCAAACGACTGAGCAGCAGGCTGTGTGGGGCGACCAAACAACCAAGCAGCAGGCTGCGTGGGCCAACCAGACTGGCGGGGGTGGAGGAGGGCAGTGAGGGGCAACCAGGCTGGTAGGGGGAGTAATAGGGGGTGACCAGACCAGTGGGGGGGGGCATTTAGGGGCAACCAGGGGGGCAGTTGGGGGCAACTAGGCTGACGGGGGGCGGGGGGGGCAGTTGGCGGTGACCAGGCCAGTGGGGGGGGTGGCAATTAGGGGTGATCAGGGATCAGGCAGGCAGGCAGGTGAGCAGTTAGGAGCCAGTGGTTCCGGATTGTGAGAGGGATGTCCATCTGCCGGTTTAGGCCCAATCATCGGGCCTAAACCGGCAGTCAGACATGCCCTGAGGGGTTCTGGATTGGAGAGGATGCAGGCTGGACTGAGGGGACCCCCCCTCCGTGCACAAATTTTGTGCACTGGGCCTCTAGTATTGTAATAAAGTTCTAGCCATTCTTTTATCTTAATAGTTAGAAAGCAAAATGTCTTGTAAATGAAATGCCCTGTATTTTTCATCCATGAGTTCATTCAAATTAGCCCAAATTAAAGCTGTCCCTCAAATTAGCTCAAATTGCTGCTAAATGATTTGTTGAAATGTAACATTTCATTGACTTTCAGGACTATTTCTAGAGTATGTGTAATCTGCTGCTCTCTAATTTAAAATGAGTAAATGTTTAACTCAACTTTTGGATGTCCATATCAAAGACTTAAAAAGTAATTCTCAATTTATAGTTTTGTTGCATTTTTATTTGTTGTTTGGGGGTTTTGGTGAATACATAATATACTTACCATAATTTCAAATTAAAAGGGTATAGAGGAGTATGCATTCAACTCCCTATGCAAAGGTAGTCTTTGCATGTGCAAAAATACACACACTTGTAAAAATAATTTTTTACAAATTGTAGCATACTATGTAAATCATCCAGTACCTTGCATTTTTTACTTACTATATTTTTATTAATTTTTTTATCAGTGCCTCAAATGCTTTTTCATTCTTTATCACTACATAGACTCCATTGAAAGGATGCACTATAACCTTGTTAGCCAGCTTCCTAGGACATGTAGGTTGTTACTAGCCATTTGTTACTACATTGAACAACACTACATTGAACATATAGTTTAAATCTCAATGAGACATTTATGACTATTTTCTCTTAGAGTATTCAGTAATGTTCAGTTAGTATAACATTACAAACTTTTGTGACTGATTTGGCAATGTATATTTTAATTTTACTTGTGAAAGGACATTTGAATGATAAAAATGATTAGTGTTAGATTACTTTAATACAAGGTTCAAATATATGTCTGCAGATGTTTTTTGGTAAGGAATAAGAATAAAAATGTTAATTTTCTTATTTATATTTCTGTTTTAGAATTAAGCATATTCCTTTAAAATTAAAAGTTGTTATATAAGATTATTCTCTGACCTTGCCTTCTTTATGTGGTATATTAGTCTTCTTACAGCTTTAGTGAAATAGATAAATAGATAAATCAAATTGCACATAAAATGTTTCATTTTCTAGTTTTGTCCTGTTTTTGAGATGGTACTTGGTCTTAATTCTTATCAGTAGTATAGTATTTAAGTCAAAGTCAGTCTCTTCTGCACTCACAGTGGTGTACTATAGAGTCTTTTATACTAGGAACTACCATGTTACATGTCTATCAAACTACAACAAATTTCTGGTACTTCCATTAATAAACTTCCTTGAACAGGTTTATGTCTTTTGTCTTATACTGATGACCTGAACTATACATTAGAATCTGGTCTTATTTGAAACCATACAGGCTTATATAATAGGGGGGGTGGATTTGTTTGAGCCATAAATTTTGGACATTTACATAGATTTTTGTACTTCACATTTCACAGAATCACATAGCTTAAGGATATCTCATTTTGTCCTCCTCACAAGCATCATCTCTATTTCTGAATCAGACCTAAAACATTCCATTTTATCTTTTTTGGGGGTTTTTTTTCCCATTTTTTTTATTAAGGTATTATATGTGTACATATCTTACCATTGCCCCACCCCACTCCCATAAACATTCCATTTTAAATAAACTTGAAATAGAAGTCATTTTCCTTCCTAACATGGAAAATTATTTTGTTGATTAGCGATACTGTGTTGGTAATTTTCAAAATGTAAGAACCTGAGAGGTTTTCAGAAAAGGAATTAATGTTTATTTTGTTTTCCCTAGGGTTGGAACGAGTGACTATGCTGTTTTTGGGACTGCACAATATTCGTCAGACCTCAATGTTCCCCCGTGATCCCAAACGACTCACTCCATAAAGAAAGCCATGCTTTACACTTTTTCAGTAACCTGCTATTGATCAGGCAGCACCTTGGGTACTTAAGATATGCAGTAGAATAAATGTCTTCTCTAAAGTGCCACTTTTGGACTAATTCAGTATAAGTTACTTTAAAAGAGAAGATTTTTATAACTTTGAACATGCTTCAGTAGGAAATGGTAGAACATTTTAATGAAAAATTCATATGAATACGTTAAAAATTCATATTGCATTACTACAATAAATGTTAACAATTTTAACAGTTAAGATTATAAATTTTTTTCTTTTCTATATTATAGTTGCTGCAATATTAATGTCTTAAATTTTCCATATTTAAGTTTATTTTTTTAAATTCTGATAAGTATCTGAGGTTTTAATAAATGTATAATTGGCATATTATGGAAAATTAGGTAGAAAGTATCAATTCTTAAAGTTGCGTCCAGAAATCATGTAAAAGCAGGTGAGAATACTGGTTAGAAAATATTCAACATAATATTGTATTAAATTGTTAAATTCTAAACCTGAATTTCAATAAAATTTTAAAGCTAATTTATGGTTTTCTTTGTTTAACTTCACAGCAGTCAAATTTTCTAACTAGCACTTGGCATTTTAATTTGGGAATAGAAAAAAATGTTTAACTTGTTTATGTAAATGACCTAAAACAAATGAAAACTGATATGTTCGCAACATCCTTTATACATTAATAAAACCCTAATTAATATGCAAATCAACTGAACGCTATGATGCGCACTGACCACCAGGGGGCAGACGCTCAACACAGGAGCTGCCCCTAGTGGTCAGTGTGTTGCCACAGGAGGAGCGCCGCTCAGCCAGAAGCCAGGCTCACGGCTGGCAAGCACAACAGCAGTGGCGGAAGCCTCTCCTGCCTCCATGGTAGTGGTAAGGAGTGAGGAGGGGTCCTGGACTGTGAGAAGTGCAGACTAGGCTGTGGACGCGTGCGTGTGCGCGCGCGCACACACACGCACACACACGTGCACACACACACACAGTGTATGAATTTCATGCACCGGGCCTCTAGTGTATTCATAACATGATATAAGTTCAGGTAGGCTTAAGGATAAATCTCTTAAAGCTAAAAGATTGGGTTGCTTAATAGTTTATTTCACATAAATTACTGCAGAATTTTTTGTTTTTAACCAGTACTGGTATTTCGTGAATGTCACTAAAATGCACTCCCCTTTTTCCTACCAAAAAGAAATTTCTGTGTAAGAACTACAATTAGAAACAGTTTCTCTCTAGATAATTAAATATGTTGATAGTAATGTTTATAGTGAATCACATGGAATGGGCAGGAACAAAACAATGTAACTCAAATATTTTTCTACAGGAAAAGAAAATAATACAGAAAGGTAGGACTCTATCCCTGGACCATAAATACCTGCTTATTATTTTTGAAATTTTATTTTTTTCATCATCTAGATTATGAGCTCTTTGAAAATAGAGACACAATTTGTATGTCTTTTATATTTTACCAGAGTATTGGAGTATAGTAGGCACCCCAATAGTGTTTAATAGCCCTGGTGGGTTTGGCTCAGTGGATAGAGCGTCAGCCTGTGGACCGAAGGGTCCCGGGTTCGATTCCAGTCAGGGGCACATGCCTGGGTTGCGGGCTCGGTCCCCAGTCGGGGGCATGCAAGAAGCAGCCGATGGATGGTTCTCTCTCATCATTGATGTTTCTGTCTGTCTCTCCCTCTCCCTTCCTCTCTGAAATCAATAAAAAAAAATTTTTTTAATAGTGTTTAATAAATTTAAGCCACACAAGAATAAAATGCACTACCATTCATCTTTTTCTATATTGTGTAATCCCCAGGCCCTAAACTCTATAATAATAAAAGCATAATATGCTAATTAGACCAGACAACCGAATGACCTTCCGGATGAAGCCAGGACTACAATGGCCAAGCCCCTTGCATGAATTTCATGCATCAGGCCTCTAATAGTATAATAAAATTGCTCTAGCCCTAGCTGGTTTCACTCAGTGGATAGAGCATCCGCCTACAGATTGAAGGGTCCCGGGTTTGATTCCGGTCAAGGGCAAATGCCCAGGTTGCAGGCTCAATCCCCAGAAGGGGATGTGCAGGAGGCAACTAACCGATGTGTTTCTCTCACATTGATATTTCTCTCTGTCTTTCCCTCTGTCTTCCACTCTCTCTCAAAATCAATGGGACAATATCCTCGAGTGAGTATTAAAAACACACACAAAACTCGAATGAACGAACATGTTATATCCCTTCATTTTTTGGTATTTTTTTCTTTAATTATAAAACATACTGGTATTCTTTAATATCTTTCAAAATTGCTTTTTAACCTTTAGTTTATACAAGAATACCTTACAGTTTTTTTCATTGGGAATGGGAATTTTTCTATTACATTTTAAAGTTGTTTGTTAGTAAGGCATGAGAACATTATCAGTTATCAGGTTTGTTTGTATTTATTTAAATCTTTATTGTTGAAAGTGTTACATATGTCCCCTTTCTTTCCCCATTGACCCTCTCCACCAGCCCCCACCCTCTGCCCCAGGCCTTCATCACTCTTGTCTGTGTCCATGGGTTATGCATATATACATTCAAGATCTTTGGTTGATTACCTCCCACCCACCCAGCCTCCTCCACTTTTCCTCTGAGATTCCGCACTCTGTTCCATGCTTCCATGTCTCTGAATCCTCTCCATTCATCTGTTTATTTTGTTACTTAGATTCCTCATATGAGTGAGATCATATGATACTTGTGTTTCTCTGACTGGCTTATTTCACTTAGCATGATACTCTCCAGGTCCCTCCATGCTGTCTCAAAGGGTAAGAGAGTCTTCTTTTTTAGTGCTGCATAGTATTCCATGGTATAAATGTACCATAGCTTTTTTATCCACGCATCTACTAATGGGCACAGGGGCTATTTCCAGATCTTAGCTATTGTAAATTGTGCTGCTATGAACATAAGGGTGCATACATTCTTTCTGATTGGTGTTCTGGGTTTCTTAGGATATATTCCTAGAAGTGGGATCACTAGGTCAAATGGCAGTTCCATATTTAATTTTTTGAGGAAACTCCATACTGTTTTTCATAATGGCTGCATCAGTCTGCATTCCCACCAGCAGTGCACTAGGGTTACCTTTTCTCCACATCCTCTCCAGCACTTGTTATTTGATTTGTTGATAGTAGCCATTCTGACATGTGTGAGGTGATACTTCATTGTCGGTTTAATTTGCATCTCTCTGATAAGTGACTTTGAGCATTTTTTCATATGGCTCTTGGCCATCTGTATGTCCACTTTGGAGAAATGTCTATTTAGGTCCTTTGTCCATTTTTTTATTGGATTGTCTTCCTTTTGTTAAGTTGTATGAGTTTCTTATATATTTTGGATATTAACCCTTTATCAGATGTATCATTGCCAAATATGTTCTCCCATATAGTGGGTTCCCTTTTCATTTTGTTGATGATTTCTTTTGCTGTGCAGAAGCTTTTTATTTTGATGTAGGTCCCATTTGTTTATTTTCTCCTTCGTTTCCTTTGCCCTAGGACAGTGATGGCGAACCTATGACACGCGTGTCAGCACTGACACGCGTAGCCATTTCTGATGACACGCGGTGGCATGCCGAGGATGAAACATTTGCTGCTCCTGAGGATGAAACATTTGCGACTAGAGTCTTGGAGTTAGTTTTTTCCTCAAAGTGACACACTACCCGAGTTATGCTCAGTTTTTTGGCGAAGTTTGACAGACCAAGCTCAAAAGGTTGCCCATCACTGCCCTAGGAAATGTATCCATAAACACATTGTTACAAGAGATGTCTGAGATTTTGCTGCCTATGGTTTCTTCTAGGATTTTTATGGTTTTCCCGACCTATGTTTGAGTCTTTTATCCACTTTGAGTTTATTCTTGTGTATGGTGTAAGTTGGTGGTCTAGTTTCACTTTTTTTGCATTTAACTGTCCAATTTTCCCAACATCATTTATTGAAGAGACTGTCAGGATTTGAATCCTGTTTGTTTGTTTGTTTGTTTTGTTTTGTTTGTTCTAGTTTTATCAGTTGCTGAAATCAGACAGTTTCGGAACTATTTCTCCCTGTAATTCTATATATTTTTGATTCATGTATTTTGAAACTTTATTAGTAGGCATGTACACTTACGAATGTTAAGTCTCCCTGATGACTTGGCTGTTCCATCTGATGAAACCCTGCTTTGTAACTCTGGTATCTCTTGAAATCTGGTTTATCTGACCATAATATAGATATTCCCATCTTCTTGTGCATGTTCTATCTTTTAACCTAATTCACCTTTAGCCCATCTGTGTCTTTATTTTGAGTGAGTTTCTTATTTTGAGACAGCATATATTTATCCATTTTGGGTCTTATTTATCCATTCTGACCATCTCTACATTTTAATTGAAGAGTTTATCACAAAAGGTTTAATGTAGTTATTTATATGGTTAGATTTGTATCACTATTATTTCCTACTTGCCTCCTCTGGTGTTTTTTTTTTCTTCTTCTTCGTTTTTCTTCTTCATTTTTTTAAATGACTAAATATTTTTTAGAATTTTATTTTAGTTTTCCAATTGGCGTTTGAACTAAACTTCTTTGAAATATTTTTATGCTTGCTCTCAAGATTATAGTTAATATGCACTTAACTTTTACAGTTCACTTATAGGTGTTAATTTTATATTTAAGGATTTTATATATGTTTATAACCATAATTTTCCTCTTTCTTTTTTTCTCTTCCTATTTGGATATCTCATTTCCAGCCTGGTTGTTTGGTTGGTTGGTTGGTTGGTTGGTTGGTTGGTTTTATATTAGAGAGAAACATCAATTTGTTGTCCTACTTATTTATGCATTTACTGGTTGCTTATATGTGCCCTGACCAGGGATTGAACCCACAACTTTAGTGTATCGAGACAACTTTTTAACCAACTGAGCTACCTGGCCAGGGCCTACCAGACTGGTTTTTTTTTTTTTTTCTTCTTTTTTATTTTTTTTATTTATTTATTTTTTAAATGAATCTTTATTGTTCAGATTACAATTGTTTCTCCTTATTCCCCACATATCTCCCCACCACCCAGTTCCCACCCCCCCTCTGCCCTTACCTCCCCCCCCCCCGCTGTCCTTATCCATAGGTGTATGATTTTTGTCCAGTCTCTTCCCATACTCCCCACACAGACACCCCTTTCCCCCTGAGAATTATCAATCCACTCCCATTCTATGCCTCTGATTCTAATAAGTTTATCAGTTTATTCTGTTCCTCAGATTTTTAATTCACTTGACTTTTAGATTCACTTGTTGATAGATATGTATTTGTTGTTCATAATTTTTATCTTTCTTCTTCTTTTTCCTCTTTTTAAGGAATACCTTTCAGCATTTCATATAATGCTGGTTTGGTGGTGATGAACTCCTTTAGCTTTTTCTTATCTGTGAAGGTCTTTATCTGCCCTTCAATTCTGAATGATAACTTTGCTGGGTAGAGTAGTCTTGGTTGTAGGTTCCTGCTATTCATCACTTTGAATATTTCTTGCCACTCCCGTCTGGCCTGCATGGTTTCTGTTGAGAAATTAGCTGATAATCGTATGGGAGCTCCCTTGTAGGTAACTAACTGTTTTTCTCTTGCTGCTTGTAAGATTCTCTCTTTGTCTTTTGCTCTTGGCATTTTAATTATGATGTGTCTTGGTGTGGTCCTCTTTGGATTCCTTTTGTTTGGGGTTCTGTGCGCTTCCTGGACTTGTAAGTCTATTTCTTTCATCAGGTGGGGGAAGTTTTCGTTCATTATTTCTTCAAATAGGTTTTCAGCATCTTGCTCTCTCTCTTCTTCTGGTACCCCCATAATTCTGATGTTGGTACGCTTGAAGTTGTCCCAGAGGCTTCTTACACTATCTTCAACTTTCTGAATTCTCTTCTCTTCATGCTTCTCTGGAGGAGTGTCCTTGGCCTCTTTGTATTCCAAATCTTTGAGTTGATTCTTGCAATCCTCTAGTCTGCTTTTGGGTCTCTGTATAATATTTTTTATCTCAGTCAGTGTATGTTTAATTTCTAGTTGGTCCTCATGGAATTTATCAGCCTTTTCCATGAAATTCTTGAAAAACCTTATAACCATGGTTTTGAACTCTATGTCCAGTCGCTTGTTCTCCTCCATTTCTTTGGTTTGTGATCTGTTTCCTTGCCTTCTCATATTCTCTGCTTTCCTAAGTTGGTAGGGTAGTTTTGTGTACTAGGTGTCCTATTGGTTCAACGGGTCAGCCTCCCAGTTACTTGAGGTGGACACTCTTGGTGTACCCTTGTGTACTGTGTGTCCCCCAGCAGGAGCTACAGCAAGGGCTAGTTTTCTCCTCCTTTGCTTGGGCGGTTTTGGAGCAGTCTGACTGGAGCTGCAGTTGGTTAAGCTGCTCCAGAACAGGCCATTTATATGCAAAAGCCGCTGTGTGGAGCCGGGGCGGGTTTGTAGAATGTGCGGGGTGGGGCCTCAGGGCTGGGCGGGGTCTCAGGGCGTCACTAGGCTGGGGCGTGGCCAACAGCGATGGCTGCCGTCAGCCGTCTCTGCCTTTCCCGTTTCCAAGTCCCTGCGCCCCGCGCTCCAGCGCAGTAAACAATGATTGCTGGGCGCACCACCGCAAAAAAGTCACTCTCACTTTCCGACCCGATGGCCGAGAGTCCAGCTTCTCCCCATAGGTGTCTGGGTCCCCCGAGTGTCCCCAGAAACTGGATTTCAGAGTGATCGGGAGCTTGTCTCCCTGCAGGTTGAAGAAAAGCCGCGCACCCAGCCGCCCGCCGCCGGCCCGATTCGCGTGCCTCCGTACCTCAGCTTTTCAGCGATTGTGCTCCTTTCTGTTCTTAGTTGTAAATCTTCCACTCAGCCAGCTTTCCCGTGGTTCTAGGTGGTAGACGTTTTTGTCTTTTAGTTGTGTTTTTGAAATTGTTGTGTGAGGCAGCAGATTAGTTGTTTAACTATGCCGCCATCTTGGTTCTCTCCAGACTGGTTTTTGAAATAGTTTGTTTGAGACAGAGAAAACTTTATATTTAATGGGATAATGTTCATAGTATTCTCTAATGTTTTTAAAATAATCTCAACTTTTTTTAGTTTTTGATCTTTTCTGTTCTGTTTTTTAGTTCATAAATTTATGCTCTTCCTGGTTTCTTTAAGGTTTTTCTCCTAGTTTGCTAAGTTTCAGTTTTCTTTTTTATTGTCATAGTTAATGAAATATATACTGACTTGTATCAAGTTTTGTGCTCACCACTGTTTCTTATATCTGTATATTTCCATCTGGGTTCACTTTTCTTCTTACTAAAGTACCTCCTTTAATGTTTCTTTAAGTTAGGGTCTGTTAGTTGTAAACTCTAAAGTGTCCTGTACTCTTGAATAATAGTTTGGTTCAAGATAAAATTCTAGGTTAGCAATTATTTTCGCTTAGCACTTTGAAATATTAGACCATTAAATTCCCTTTGTTGCCTATGAGCAGTTTGCTGTCAGTATAGTTGTTTTTTATTTGTAGATAATCTGGCCTCTTTCCATGGAAGCTTTTAAGTTGCCTCTTTATCTTTGATATTCTACCAATTCTTTGTAATCTGTTCAACAGTTACCTTGCTTATTCAGCATACTTTTGGTCTAGGAGCTACATTTGTTTTCAATTATGGAAAATTATCTGCAAGTATTTCTTCACATACTGCTTATTTACCATTTTTTTTCTTTCTCTCTCTTTTTAACTCCAAATAGCTAAATTTGGGATTCTAACTATTTATGTGTCATCCCAAAATTTCTACTTCTTTATTCTTACATTCTTTGGTGGCAGTTATGCCATCATTTATGCCTTTTGATAAATTCTTTATCATACTGTCCTACAAAATATTTTTGCCTATGTCTTATTTTATTTTTGTCCATTCTTGACATGTGTTCACATAGAAGGGATTATCACATGTAAATTCATTTGATCATCTTAAAAAATTATAATATGGAAGAAAATAATATTTAAATAATAAGTAGATGCTATCTCCTAGCATAGTAGTTTTCAAGCTAAGTTGTGGATATTTGCAATGGCTACGGGTGGTAGGCATCATAGGAAGTTCTCTCTTTGCCTATTGCCTGGAACAACCAAGAGTTCTGCTAGGGTAGTCAAATTCGTATTGAGGCTCTGTCATGAATCATCTCTTGTATTACATAACTTCCTGCATTTCAGGTTTTTTTCTATTTCTCTTTAACATATTTCTAATAAGAGCATTTCTGAAATAAAACTTCAACTCAAGCTGAAACAAGTTTAAGACTTTAAAAAAAAAAACATTTTCCTTTAAGTGAATGTTTGCAAAGTTATACCTTTTGTACACTCTTCAAATCATTGTTTGTTTGTACCTTGATCAATTAAAATGAGGCACCAGACTCTTAATTATTACCCAGAATTATTGTTGCTGTTTCTCATAGATTAAGATGCCATTGTGTCCCTAGAGCAAATAAATGTTCTAATTTCAACATCAGTAATCTTTTAAGGAACTCTTTTTACAAATAACTTTTTAAAAGCTGATCTCTTCAAGATGTTCATCTTCCCTGGCAATTCAATTGAAACACCAGTGAGATATCAAACTGGCAATGGTGATACACATGCTTATTGTTTGCAACAAGATGGAGAGTTGGGAACTTTGAGGTACTGTTGTAGAATATAAACGGGCTCTCAGCCAGCCTTTCTGGAAACAGGTTAGCAATATGTATCAAAATGTGAATGTACATAGCCTTTGACCCCGCAAACCTTCACTCTGAGAATTTATCCTAAGAATACAGGTGCACAAAATGATGTTATAAGGATATTTATTACATGATTTCGCTCATCTAGGGGAAATGATGAACAACATAGACTGATGAACAAGAACAGAACCAGAAACAAGGAGGCATCGATCGGTCTATCGGGCCTCAATGGGAGGATAGGGGAGGGTGGGGGGAGGAGGGAGAGATCAACCAAAGGACTCGTGTGCATGCATATGAGCCTATCCAATGGTTAAGTTCAACAGGGGGTTGGGGCATCCGTGGGGAGGGGTGTGGGATGGGAATGGGGGGATGAGGACAAATATGTGACACCTTAATCAATAAAGAAATTTTTTTTAAAAAAGGATATTTATTGCAGTAGTGCTTATACTAGTGAAAAAATTGGAAACAACCTAAATTTCCATGAATAGGGCATTAAATACTTTATCCATATTATAGAATGTTAATCATTAAAAAGCATAATATATGCAGTCCTTGTTTTGCACAATTGTGGAGGACTCTAAAAATGACCATATAGCCCTAGTCGGTTTGGCTCAGTGGATAGAGCATTGGCCTGCAGACTGAAAGTTCCTGCATTTGATTCCAACCAAGGGCACATGCCCAGGTTGCGGGCTCGATCCCTAGTGGGGAGTGTGCAGGAGGCAGCCAATCAATGGTTCTCTCTCATCATTGATGTTTCTCTCTTCCTCTCTGAAATCAATAAAAATATATTTTAAAAAAATAAAAATGACCATATAAACCAAAACTGTGCAAAGCAATGTTAGTAATTAAAGGCAAAAGAAACAAGTTACTGTTAAACATTGAAGGAAGAACCTGCCATTGTTCCACATCTGGGTGTTGCTGTTTACCTTCCTGTGTTGAGCCTATGTCTTCATAAGCTTTTTAGCAAGTACATGTGGAACACTTCTGTTTCATCGTCAAGACAGGATCAGAGGCCATGAATACTAACAACAAATTGGTCTGTTTTATTCTGTCTTTTTTCATGACTATATCTACTGCCTCGTCTTGATTTATAAGCAAAACCTAGAAAACCTACAAAAATGTGTTTTGTGGTTTATCTGGGAAAAATACAGAAAATATTGCTGTTATTTTTGGTTAAGAAAGTCAATTTTGTACAGTTTATTTCTATGTAAATAAACTGAATTTGTTTAAAAAAATAAAGGTGAAAAATACGATTGTTCTGTGACCTTTAAAATTTGTCAAACATTAGAAATTCTCTTAATAGTGGTTATAAGTTTATAGGGAAATAAATAGTAAAACTAATAATTATTTAGTACATTATAATTTAAAACAGAAGCATTGTGAATTAAAGTGTCTTATTGCTTTGTTAAAAAAAAAAAAATAAAAAAGTCTTGCCAAGAGAAATGTAAACAGTGCTTTGCTTCCCTTCTTGTCTCATAATTTTCGGTATGGAGGGACCATCTCTCCTTTTCTTTGGTGAATTGTCATACTCTTCCTAAGTTTGTTCATAACAGCTTCTAACACTTTATCCTTTTTATCTGGAATATCATGAAATATCTCCAAGTGTTCCTTCAATGTAAAGTTTTTTGCTTTTGTCACTTCCTCTGAAATATTACTTGTTTATGTCAATAAGTTCACCTTTACTAAGTTCCTCTGGCTGCACATCTGAAGTTTCTCAAACATTGGCAATATAAACACTCCCACAGCCAGCTATTCTATAACTCCACTTACTAGTACATTGGATTCAAATGTCATGTATGGAGTTACCACTTTTTGTTTCTTTTCTGCACTTTAATCTGTAGGCCAATTTCTTCTTTCAATTGTCTGTTTTTGTAACAGATGAGTCCATCTTCATCAGTGGAAGACAAAGAGGCAACACACCTACACACTTTGCTGTCTGTGAACTGAATAATATGTGCAGTGACCAATCACTGACAGACTTGGGAAGAAGTGACATGATTGGTCAGTGATCATTATGGACATCTGTTATTTACTGAGTCATCTGTGGACTGAAGAACTAGAAGTGAAGTTTGTACAGTTATTCCGTTAATATACCAATTTGTTAGGGGAATGGTGTAATTTAACAAAACAGTGATAACTGGAAGTTATACTTATCAGAACCATGCAAAACCAGGGCTACACATATGTATATTCATTGTCATCGAAAGCTCTTCATGTGAACTGGACATTCTCTTTTCCCCCTTCCCCTCCCCACTCACTGCCCTTTTCCACTTTGCTGTGTGCCCTGGGAGGCTAACCTCATGGACTGCATCATCCAGGACCCTTCCCACTGGCTTCTAATTGGGTTTGTCATTGGAAGACACCACAAGGAGATCAGATGAGGGGAGAAGAGAAAGGTCAGGAGAGTTATTTTCCTTCTCTGCTGGGCCACATTTTGGGCCTGGCTTCTCTCTCAAGGTCACAGCTTTTTTCCCAGGTCCCAGGAGCTACTCCCTCTGTCCCTCAGGCCTAGAGGTGGTAATTGCTTCACAAAGTTGCTAGCTCCAGGGTGCTTCACCACCCTAAGCTTCCCAAACCTTTGTTCACGTCTTCTCCACGAAACTCCCTTCAAGCAAACTTCTCCTGAGTGTGCCATGCTTCCCACCAGGTTCCTTACCTAGCCACCAGGCCACACTGTTCATGGCAAATCATGTGTACATATCCAAACATGTGCATGTACTCAGAGTTCTGAAAGGAGATAAGTAGCAACATTACTTTTAACACTTTGCATTTTTCCTATCTGCTTTTTAAAATAAAAAATATATATATAAGGGAAAGAAAAAAATTAATTTCATATATTGAAGGATCATTTTAACTTCAAAGTAGTTATTTTTCTTTTTTTTATGCATGACATTCTTTTATTTATTTATTTTTTATTGTTTAAAGTATTACAAATAGTAGTTCATATGTCTCCTTTTTTTCCCCATTGACCTTCCCCAGGCCTCCTCTACCCCCCGGCACATGCCCTCACACCGCCCCGCCCCCCCAGTGTCTTGTGTCCATTGGTTATGTTTATATGCATGCATACAAGTCCTTTGGTTGATCTCTTATCTTCCCCACCTCTCCCTAACCTTCCCCCTGTAATTTGACAGTCTGATGCTTTACTGCCTCTGTATCTATCTTTTTGTTCAAGTTTATAATGTTCTTTATTATCCATAAATGAGTGAGATCATGTGGTATTTTTCTTTCACTGCCTGGCTTATTTCACTTAGCATAATGCTCTCCAGTTCCATCCATGCTGCTGCAAATGGTAAGAATTGCTTCTTTTTATAGCAGCATAGTATTCCATTGTGTAGATGTACCATAGTTTTCTAATCCACTCATCTGCTGATGGGCACTTAGGCTGTTTCCAAATCTTAGCTATTGTGAATTGTGCTGCTATGAACATAGGGGTGCATATATCCTTTCTGATTGGTATTTCTAGTTTCTTGGGATATATTCCTAGAAGTGGGATTACTGGGTCAAATGGCAGTTCCATTTTTAAATTTTTGAGGAAACGCCATACTGTTCTCCAGTGGCTGCACCAGTCTGCATTCCCACCAGCAGTGCACGAGGGTTCCTTTTCCTCCGCAACCTCTCCAGCACTTGTCATTTGTTGATTTGTTGATGATAGCCATTCTGACATGTGTGAGATGGTACCGCATTGTTGTTTTGATTTGCATCTCTCGGATGATTAGTGACTTTGAGCATGTTTTCATGTGTCTCTTGGCTTTTTGAATGTCCTCTTTCGAAAAGTGTCTATTTAGGCTCTTTGCCCATTTTTTGATTGGGTTGTTTATCTTCCTTTTGTTAAGTTGTATGAGTTCCCTGTAAATGTTGGATATTAAACACTTATCAGAGATAACATTGGCAAATATGTTCTCTCATGCAGTGGGCTTTCTTGTTGTTTTGTTGATGGTTCAAAGTAGTTATTTTTCTAATTTAGTCAAATCTTTATAGTTCTCAAAGTAATTACTTTTTAACATTCTGCCAGCCATATCTGATTGAGGGTCTTTAAAACTGTTCTAATAAAGAAGAGTTGATCATGCAGCAATTCCTATTAAGGAACTGCTGAAGAGAGACAAGTTTCAGGATTTAAATGAGATTAGTTGTCTGCTGTCTTAGAACATGCTGTATGCCCTAACAGACGCCTGCATCTGGGCTGTCGCTGGATCCAATTTAGGATAGCTAACATTTCCAATTGAAGAAAAACCAATGACATACAAAGATAGCTTCATTACTGCTCTGACTGGTTATCAATCAAAGCTCCACATATTCAACTTAATATTTCCTTCAGAAAATTGAAAATTCCACTTGTGAGAAGCATTAAAATGCTAACTGCAAAGTTCCTTTTTGTATTCTTATTGCTGTCACCAGAATATTTAACAAGGCCAGCAGATATGGTGGCCGCTAAATATATACAAATTGGACTTTGAAAATGCTTTTGTGACTTTATCGTTTGAAATGCTTAAGGTGTTTTTTTTAAATGTTAGTTCATGTCTTTATTAATCCATATACAATTAATTGTCTTCCAGTTTGTTGAATCAATAGGTCAGATATTTGTCACAATAGTACTCATCAAAGTAGCTGGCCATGATATCTCCAGCACCACATTCTTCTGAAGGGCACTCCCGACCAAAGCGACCGACTTTGCCATTCTCCTGCCCTGCGGTATTTCAGGACCGCAGCCTAGTCATTTCCTCCCGGGCTTATTCTTCTTGGCGGCGGTGCAAGACTTCTCTTCCTTTTCTTAGCACCACCACGAAGTCTCAACACAAGATGAAGAGTGGACTCCTTTTGCATGTTCTAGTCAGACAAAGTACATCCATCTCCCAGTTGCTTGCCAGCAAAGATCAGTCTTTGCTGACCAGGAGGAATTCCTTCCTTATCCTGGATATTGGCCTTTTTTGTTGTAGCCGAGGGTTCAGCCTCAAGAGTGATTTCACAAAAATCTGCCGCTTGGCAGTGTTTACACCACAGATGGTGGATGGGAAAAGCTGAAATGAAGGTTTGGTTGGTTGGTTGGTTGGTTTGGGGTTTTTTTGTTTTAATATTTTTAAATATATTTTTATTGATTTCACAGACGAAGGGAGAGAAAGAGAAATAGAAACATAAATGATGAGAGAGAATCATTATTCAGCTGCCTCCTGCACGCCCCCATGGGATGGAGCTCACAACCTGGGCATGTATTCTTGACCAGAATCGAACCCAGGGGCCCTTCAGTCCACAGGCCAATTCTCTATCCACTGAGGTAAACCAGCTAGGGCTGGTTTGTTTTAAGGTGGTAAGAAAGTAAAACATTTCTTGAATGTTTTTAAGAAACCTATCATAGAAGAGTACCCTAAAAGATCAGTTCACTGGAATTTGCTCTTACAGTTGCAAAATGCACTGTGGGTTAGAGAGAGATTTCCTCCATAACATTTTTACAAATGCCCCACTTTTTATGACATTCAAAAAGTATAATAATAATAAAATCCTACTTTATTTTTACTTTCCAAGTCTAGAATACATGGAACTAAAATTATTCAACAGAATACTGTGCTAACCTATCTACATGGAGTGCTGTCAGGTTTGAGTGGTTCCTGGGACAGGAGAGGCTCTTACTCAGGTCCAGACTGTGGTTCATGCAGCGGAATTCACAGTTCTAATGGTATCAGTGGTAGGAAAAAGCACCATGTGGAGTTTATAGGAGCCCTATCATAGACCCCTTAGCTCTGGAGCAAAGCTATGCCATCTGCATCAGAAAAGTGTACACCATTCAATAAATAGCCCCTTGCTTGCTACACAGTTCTGGTGGAGATAAAGCACCTGCCGGTAGGACATCAAGTGACCACGTGGCCAGAGCTTCCCATTATGTGCTGAGTTCTATCAGATCCACCAAATTTTAAGGGCCGAAAGCAATCCATCAAAAGATAGTGGTTAGTACATGTGGGGCTGGACAGGAATAGAAAAAAGGCTGGATAATCAGGATTCCCAAAGCCCCTTGTCATTACCCTGTTGCTTCGGTGCTTCTCAGCTTAAACTTATGGCCTGTGCGGGGGTGGAAGGGACAAAGGAGACTCCCTTAGGACCAGCTGTAAAGTTGTGCCGCAGACCCTCTCAAAGAACCCTGCCAGCCCTAGCCGGTTTGGCTCAGCCTGCGGACTGAAGGGTCCCGAGTTCGATTCCGGTCAAGGGCACGTACCTCGGTTACAGGCTTCTCCCAGCCCGGGCCCTGGTCAGGGCATGTGCAGGAGGCAACCAGTGTGTTTCTCTCTCAGCGATATTTCTCTCTGTCATTCCTTCTCTCTTCCACTTGCTCTAAAAGTCAATGGAAAAATATCCTTGGGTAAGGATTAAAAAAATAATTTCCTGTTGAAACAATTTTTCTCCCAAAAATCACCCTCATTTTCATCAAAGAGCCAAATTAAGACCAATTTATTTACTGTATTAAGTCTAGTTACAATTTGACCTGATTGTTTGCATAAACACAACAAGAATAATAGTTAATTACTTAGGCTATTTTTTAAAAAATATGCTTTGCTGGAATTTCATGAGAAAGTTTGTTCCCAGGGCAAAGAAGCCAAGCCACACAGTTGCCACCAGGCTTTGCCTGTAATACCTACAGAATTGGGGTGCATTCCTCAAGTTGAAGTCCCCACAGGTGTCTTGAGGTTCCTTTCATGGCATCTCTCAGGAAAGTAACTTTCGTTCCTTACCTGGAAAAACCACCATGAACCATGTCACCAAGTAAGGTACTAGGCTCTTTATCCAATGGGTTTATCGGCTTCAAAGTCAATCTTAATTCCTTAGAGCTTTCTGGTGACATCCAGAGTCCTGGCATGTCTCTCTTTCAAACATGACAGTCCAGTAAAGTTTTGGTTAATAAAACCACAATTGGAAACTGACTTATGTCCTGTTATGAAGAAGTCAGATTCTTATTGGATTCATGCAAACAAACACATTGCCATGAGAATAATAATACTCATTAAGAGTTTCTAAACTTAGGAGGGGTCAGGTATGGAGAAAAATATAAATTCCTCAATATTGCTTATCAAAGTATAATTTACCAAATTGCTTTAAGAAAAGAAACAAGTTCCTTGGTGTCTGGGAAACAAGAAGGTTAAAAATCAGCAATATTTTCAATAACAATTACAAAAACCATACAATTATTTTTAGCTCATTCAGTCCTATAATCAAATTCTGTTTCTCCTGATTTTTCTTGCCAGTATTTCTATAAATCCAGAGAACCTTTGCTTTCTACTGCAGCAACTCCTGGGCCTCCAACCACTTCAGTATAAAGTACCATTTTTTTTTCTTTACATGGTGGGTACCCCCCCCCCCCCCCCCCGCTGTTGCCACTTCGGCAGCCTATGCAAGGGTACTTCTGCAGCTCCGGCCCTCTAGGATAAATACTTGGGAAGTTTAAACAATTATTTCCCATATTTTTCTTTTTCAGTAGAAACCGAAGAGCAAACTAAGTCCCTCCAAAATAAGAAAGCAAGCAAAGAACATCAGTAACCAAGTTACATTATATACAGACAAGAACTCTCATTAGAAACCAAACAACAAAGAGACACAAAACAGCAATCAACGGAGACACTCTTATATACGATATTGACAGGCATGTACAACCCACAGACAAGAACTTCACACCGTCGTTCCCAAACACTAATCTCCTCTTGTTCCCAGTTTAGAGGATATTTAAGAGTGAAGCCATAAATATAAGAGGACCAATCAGCCAGAATGCAGCCCAGAGGGCTGCCAGGTGGCGTTGCCAGTGCATTT
This sequence comes from Eptesicus fuscus, assembly GCF_027574615.1. Taxonomy (NCBI): domain Eukaryota; kingdom Metazoa; phylum Chordata; class Mammalia; order Chiroptera; family Vespertilionidae; genus Eptesicus; species Eptesicus fuscus. Next base: position 18,056,767 of record NC_072483.1, on the reverse strand, counting down.
CCCATGCTTTCTGAGTTATTCGACACCCACAAACAGAAACAGAAGGTACCTTAAATATGCCACTCCTGGCTTTCAGTGCTTGAGACTTACAGATAATAGGCGCCCAAACAGAATGTGGATTCAACCAATAGCAAAGGTGATGGGGAACGTTTGTAATCACCTAAGGAAAGTCCTAGAGTTAAATAGCTGCTAAGGAGTTTCCACAGGTGCCGGCAAGAAGTTTCCCAAGTCTAGGCAATCCCGAAGGGTCTGACCTTAGGGCTCAGAAGAGGGTGTCCCAGCGGAGTTGCCGAAATATGTTACCAGGAAACCCCTAGTTGGGCTCCAGCTGCCTGTTGCTGTGTCAAATATGGAAGGCAGGGTTGAGTCATATTAGGCGTTTATTGAGAAGGCTAGCCAACCAGGAAGACAGGGCGCTTACAAGCCTTCAAATCCTGTCTTCCCAACAAGGTGTAGGGAACAGGATTATAAAAGGGAAAGGGTCTAGGGTGCTACATGCAGCCCTGGGTGTCTGCAGACATCAGCTATTGTAGTCACCAGGTGATGAGATGATGTTGATGAGATGCTGTTTTAACTCCTGGTGGGTTGGCCTGACCATGCTTATCAGCTCTGCTTGCTGGATTCACAGCTGGGTCACCTCAATTGCTTTGCACAAGCCTTGGAAAGGAAACTTAAGAAAACCTTAATCCCCTATTCACATAAGTATACGTGTTCTAAGATTTAAAATAATATGATTATTTTTCAGATTAATTCAGGTGCTCTATCAGATTATAAGTACCGGTACCCCCCTATCTGGAAGAGAAGTCCCTATAACTTCAGGCTGTAAAAACCACTGGGGGAGGTGGCTGAGTGACATGGAGGCTGCTGGAGTACCAGGCAGTTCCTCTTAAAGGGTCCATGCACAGACTTATACAGACTCACTCACTCTGAGCTCCAGCTCTGGGGCAACAGCTTGAAAGGATACAGGGAGGAACTAAATTGTCTGGCATCAGCCAGAATTCGAAAACAAAGAAACATGTCAGGGCAAGAACTCGGAGGCAGCTTTTTCCCAGATGAAAGTACTGGGACCTCACACACACACACAGAGCTTACTAGCAGACACCATATCTGAGTCTTCATCAACCTGGTCCACACTGTTGGCCTAGCCCTGGTGATTCCCTGAGATCCCACCCCACCCAATTTGCAGCCCCACCTAAGCTGTTTGCAGTATCTTTTCCATATTAATGGCCTGTACTGGCTCAGGCTTCAGATTTTCCTAAAATCTCTCAAACAAGGTGCAGCTGGACTCAGTGTATCTCATACCTCTCTATAAGTGTCCACAGTCCTAGCAGTAACAGCAGCTTGCCAAGGTTCACAGCTTGGCCTCTCCTGGGCACCTCCTAGCCCAACACAAGTAGTAGCCATCTGCAGATTGCTCTGTAGCTCATGCTAGGTGACCCCAGGCAGGGCACAGGCAGTGGCTGACTTTGCACCTCCCAGGAGGCCCCAGAGCCAGTGCACCCAGTGGACAGCTTCAGATCATACCAGATTACAACTCTACACATCCACAAGTAACACACTCAAGGGGCAGACTCAGTGAGCACCAAAGCCCCACTAAATCAAATCCTGCTCCATAGGGGTGTCTCCTGCACAGCAGCTCTTCTGCTGAGTTGCAGCAGGTCTTCACAGCCAATTGGCCTGAGGGGTTAATTCCTCCTAGTGACACCAACAGTAATCAAGGCTCAACTACAACAGGACAGTGCACACAGACCACACAGGAGCACATCTAGAGTGCCCAGTTCAGGTGACTGGGGAGACTGGGCCACTAGGCCCTACAGGACATCTACTACACAAGGCCACTCTACCAATTCCAGGAGATACAGCAGCTCTACCTAATATATAGAAACAAACACAGGGAAGCAGCCAGAATGCAGAGACAAAGAAACATGTCACAAATGAAAGAACAGAAGAAATTTCCAGAAAAAGAAATGAAATGGAAGCAAGCAAACTACTAGATGCAGAGTTCAAAGCAATGGCCACAAAGATGCTCAACAAACTTAATGAGAGTTTCAAGGAACTTAGTGAGAGTTTCAAATAAATTAGAACATCGAAAACATGAAAAAGGACCAGTCAGAAATGAAGGATACACTAACTGAAATGAAGAATAATTTACAGGGAATCAACAGCAGAGTAGAGGATGCCAAGAATCAAATCAGTGATTTGTAATATGAGAAAGCAAAAAACACCCAATCAGATGAGCAAAAAGAAAAAAAAAAAGAATTAAAAAATATGAAGATAGTGTAAGGAACCTCTAAGACAACTTCAAGGGTACCAGCATTTGCATTATGGGGGTGCCAGAAGGAGAAGAGAGAGAGTAAGATATTAAAAACCTATTTGAAGAAATAATGACAGAAAACTTCCCCTACCTGGTGAAAGAATTAGACTTCTAAGTCCAGGAAGCACAGAGTCCCAAACAAGAGAAACCCAAAGAGTCCCACACCAAGACACATCATAATTAAAATGCCAACAGTTAAAAACAAAGAGCGAAACTTTTTTTTATTGATTTCAGAGAGGAAGGGAAAGGGAGAGAGAGAGAGAAACATCAATGATGAGAGAGAATCATTGATTAGCTGCTTCCTTCATGCCCCCTACTGGGGGATTGAGCCCGTAACCCAGGCATGTGCCGTTGACAGGAATAAAACCCAGGACCCTTCTGTCCACAAGCCGATGCTCTATCCACTGAGTCAAACCAGCTAGGGTCAAAGAGAGAATCTTAAAAGCAGTAGTTAGTTACCTACAAAGGAGCATGCATACTACTGTCAGCTGATTTCTCAACAGAAACTTTGCAGGCCAGAAGGGAGTAACAAGAACTATTCAAAGTGATGAATAGCAAGGACCTACAACCTAGATTACTCTACCCAGCAAAGTTATCTTTTTTAATTAAAGGTCAGATAAAGAGCTTCACATACAAAAAAAAAAAAAGTTAAAGGAGGGCCCAGCCGGCATGGCTCAGTGGTTGAGTGTTGACCTATGAACCCAGTTGGGGCACATGCCCAAATTGTGGGCTCAATCTCCAGTGTGGGGTGTGCAGGAGGCAGCCAATCAGTAATTCTCTCTCATCATTGATGTTTCTATCTCTCTATTCCTCTACCTTCCTCTCTGAAATCAATAAAAATATATATTTTTTAAAAAGCTAAAGGAGTATCACCACCAACCAGTATTACATTAAGTGTTGAAGAATCTTCTTGAAGAAGAAAAAGAAGAAGATAAAAAACATAGCACAGCCCTAACTGGTTTGGCTCAGTGGATAGAGCGTCGGTCTGCGGACTCAAGGGTCCCAGGTTCGATTCCGGGAAAGGGCATGTACCTTGGTTGCAGGCACATCCCTGGTGAGGGGCATGCAGGAGGCAGCTGATTGATGTTTCTCTCTCATTGATGTTTCTAACTCTCTCTCCCTCTCCCTTCCTCTCTGTAAAAAATCAATAAAATATATTTTTAGAAAAAAAATAGCACAATAAAATGGCAGTGAATACATATCTATCAACAATTGAATCTAAAAATCAAAATAAACGAACAAGGAATCTAATGAATAAAAAAAACTGATGGATAAAATAGAACTATAGGCATGGAAACATGGAGTAGACTGATGACTCTCAGAAGGAAGGGGAAGAGGGGACAGTAAAAGACTAACTAAAGAACTTATATGCAGTCGCACTTTCCTCTGCCCTTTTAAGGTTGACTCAGTGCCTTAAGAGGCTAACACAGAAGGGTAAAGTTAGTCTCCAAAAAACCCAGAGAACAGATGATAAAACTCCTCTTGGGATCCTGTCCGGAGTCACAGAAAAAAGAAAAGAAAAGAAAGGAAAGGAAAGGAAAGGAAAGGAAAGAAAGGAAAGGAAAGGAAAGGAAAGGAAAGGAAAGGAAAGGAAAGGAAAGGAAAGGAAAGGAAAGGAAAGGAAAGGAAAGGAAAGGAAAGGAAAGGAAAGGAAAAAGGAAAAGAACTTATATGCATATATGCATCACCCACGGACACAGACAATAGGGTGGTGAAGGTCTGGGGTGGGGTGGGATCTGGGTGAAAGAGGGCAATGGGGAGATAAAAAGGGAGGGGACATCTGTAATACTCTCAACAATAAAGATATTAAATAAATAAATAAAATACAAATTTTCAGGCCTGTCCATAGGCTTTCCCTGGCAGGACTCACAGGGGTGAGCTGCCTTCTCCACACTAAGTGGATCACTGGAATTGATGGCGAACAGGGCCACTCCTTCCACCTCTTGAATCTCGGACCCTTGTATTCTACCTAACAGGCACCATGCATGTTACAATGGTTATTGATTTAGGGTTACATTACCACATCCTGGAGGTGATATCTCCAGTGGTCATACTCCTCACATATTTATGTTCATTCTTTCCTAGGTCTCTTTTTCTGAGGCCCTGGGCAGAAGTCTTCTTCAGGTACCTCCTGTGAGACCTCCTTATAGAAGAGAGGAGAGAGAAACCTTGAAGATGCTTTTTCCCACTTGAACTCAGTATCCAGTACTTTTCCACTCCTAGTCATTCCCCTTCACCTCAGGATCTATAACGTTACTGGTGCCCTTTTGTTCGGGGTTCCCTCACCACTGAGATGACCCCCATAGCCACACTCATCATTCCCTGGGAGAAATGAAACAGAGGAGTCGCCCTGGTTTTAGCCTCTTGCTTATCCATTGCACTAAATAATTAAAGGCTTAACTCTTTCATTTCTGGCTTGTTGTTTTAATCAGCTACTTGGCTACTTGACAACTCAGCTCCTTCCAAACTCAGCTGAGCTCCTGACACTGATCCTATCACATAGGATCACCCAGAAGATTCAAGCTTTATATAGAGGGGTCTTTGAAGGTTCAGCCAAAACAACAGAGTGGAGCTACTACTGTGCAAGGAGAGGATATCACCTCCAGGACATGGCATATAATCCTAAATCAACAACCATTGTAACATGCATGGTGCCCGTTAGGTAGAGTACAAGGGTCTGAGATTCAAGAGGTGGAAGGAGTGGCCCTGTTTGTCATCTATTCCCGTGATTCACTTGGGAAATTTATGCTACCTTCCCCACAGCTTGAGACTGGATCTAAAGATCCCGATTCCCAAAAAGTTAACACTTCTACCAGGAGACAAAGTAGAACCACATAAACTTGAAACTACAACTGCTGATCTGCCATTTTATGGTCCTTGTGCCAGAACCCAAGAGATAAAGAACAGTCATGATACTGACAGGTCAGCAGGGGGAGGGAGGGCAGCTGTTACACAGTGGGGGGTAGAGGTAAATATTTGACACCAGATCATCAGGTAGGGTTTCTTCACATACAGCCACTAACCAATTTTAGCCATGGCCTGAGGGAGGTATGATGACTAAAGGCTCAGGCCCCTCAGGAATGAAGGTCTGTGTTACCCCACCAGGTAAGCCACTTAAAACAGTAAAGGTGCTGGCTGAGAGAAGAATCTAGAATGGGTGGAAGAGGAGGGAGTCATGATGAGTATCCCTTGTAGAATCAAGATCAGCTCCAGTTGCAAATGCTGTAATTCGTCCTACTAACCTTTCTCTTGTAAGTTTCCCCAAGAAAAGAGCCAACTAGGATCCTGGAGATACTATTCCCAAACGTAGTGGAGTTAATATACAAAGCAAGTGAATCTGAGAGGTGCAAGGGTGAGCTGTGGTTGATGCTGTTGTTACTGCTTGGGGTTACCAGCTGGGAGATGACAAGAAGAGGAGGTGAGGAGATGTTGGTTTTTGTCTTCTTGAGGGAGATTTCAATCAAGAGACAAAGGGTAGGATGTGAGGGCGATCTGGCTGCGACATCTGTCACCCCATTGATCGCCAGGGTTGATTCGGCTGATCTGGCTGGCTAGGCGGGTGTCCCCCTCCTCCCTCACCGATCCATGTGCGTCCCTCCCGAAGCTGCGCGCTCGGTCGAAGAGGACGACCTTCCCCCCAGAGGAGAGGACCGGTCTTCGGTCAAGGGTATACGAGTAGCTGCGCTCCCCTGCTAGAACCTCCAAACAAGCTCTCAAGAGACAAAGGATAGAAAAGCAAGCAAGAAATTTTTTATTGCAGCAAAAATATACTTAGGAGAGTGAAACAAGGAAGGGCATAGAAGAAGCAACAGGTGAACCTGGGCTGGGCTGCGTTCGGTCACTGGGAAGTCAGAGAATAGGGGGCCTTGAAGACAGGTTCAGGGAGTTAGCCTGGACAAGCTGCTGCTGCCCATTGCTGCCCTGGTTGCAAGTCTCATGAGGTCCCTTACAAGTTAGGGGATACGTTCCTGTGGGGGAAGGAGAAGGGGAAGGGAATGTTCCCTGGAGGGACAGCACCGAGCAGCTGCTGTCCATTGCTCCTCTGGTTGCAAGTCATATGCGGTCCCTTAGAGGTTAGGGCATACATGGGGGGTGAGGGAGAACCTTCATTTTCAGGGGTTTTAAAGGCTGGGCATTTAGGGATTTAGGGGCGGATTAATAGAATATTCATCAACTTTATGTTGATGTACCAAAATGAGATTTATCCTCTTGTCTGTCCTTGGGTGTGGTTGGCAAATAGCACTAATTGTATTTCTGTTATTTGTCTCCCTGAGTAGGGTGATTTAAGCTATCTACCCTCTGGGGAGGAGTGCAAACCATTGACTCTCAAGTGTCCTTGGTTTAAGAAAGATAGGACTTACTAGGTGTCTGCAAACTGCTGTTTAACTATCTGTCCTAGTTTCCCCATTCTGCTTGTCCTGGAATTTTTCTAGCTTCTTACTATTCTATAACACTGTGATGTGCCACCCAGATACTCTCTTCAGGAGTTCATTGCCCACCAGCCGCTGGGAGTGTTGGCTGTTGAAGGCTAAAAGCCATAGCCTCGGGGAGAGATCAACCAAAGGACTTGTGTGCATGCATATGAGCCTATCCAATGGTTAAGTTCAACTGGAGGTTGGGGCATCCGTGGGGAGGGGTGTGGGATGGGAATGGGGGGATGAGGACAAATATGTGACACCTTAATCAATAAAGAAATTAAAAATAAATAAATAAATAAATAAATTCCTCTTCCTGAAAAAAAAAAAAAAAAAGCCATAGCCTCTGGGAATTGCCTTTGACCAAGATAAGCTGTTCCACTTACTTACACTTCTTCCCCAAGGGCATCCCGCAGTCAATAACTGGTTGATACGGGAGTCAAAGGCCCGGTCCCCATACCTTGATTTTCCCAGGTCAGCATTACCAGAATAACTATGGCAATTCTCCCCTGAGTATGCATCCCAGTGGGGATCAAGCCTGCAACCAAGGTACATGCGCTTGACCGGAATTGAACCCGGGACTCTTTTTTTTTTTTTTTAATATATTTTATTGATTTTTTTTTTTTTTTACAGAGAGGAAGGGAGAGGGATAGAAAGTTAGAAACATCGATGAGAGAGAAACATCAATCAGCTGCCTCCTGCACACCCCTTACTTGGGATGTGCCCACAACCAAGGTACATGCCCTTGACCAGAATCGAACCTGGGGCCCTTGAGTCCACAAGCCGACACTCTATCCACTGAGCCAAACCGGTTAGGGCTAGGCTCTTTTCGTTTTTACCGGCTGGTGTACAGTTTACTTCCTCCAATTAGACAACTCAAGCAGGAGGTCTAAATCTTACTTGTTTTTCTCTTCCACAGAGCTTTACGCCTACTGTTCAATTGATATAAGTGGAATGATTTGAAGAACATTTAAAAAACCACCCAAATAAAGATCCGGCCTTGCTCTATAAACCAAATTCCCCAGGGACCCGACCACACTGCGCAGGCGCACAAGCTGAACTCCCGCTTCCTTCGGGTCTTTGCATTTGGCGCGAAATCCCCGCGACGTGGGCGGGGCTGGGGAAGAAGCCGAGCTCATTGGGCAGGCTTGGCGCGAAATCGCCAATTCCTGCGCCAGGATTGGCTCCGGCCGACGAGGAGGCGGGGCCGAGACGGCGGCGGCGGCGCGCGCAAAGCGGCGGCGGGGGAGACGCGATTAGAGGCGGCCGAGTGTGACTGCGGTGGCCCCTCAGCGCTAAGCAGCGATGGACCTCGCGGCGGCCGCGGAGCCGGGCGCCGGCAGCCAGCACGTAGTAGTGCGCGACGAGGTGGCCGAGAAGTGCCAGAAGCTCTTCCTGGACTTCCTAGAGGAGTAAGTCGCGGGCTGCCCTTCTTGGCGGAACTTCCCGAGCCGCCCCTCTCCACTTCCGGAGCCCGGGGAGCCCCATGCCCGGCGCGTGGGGCCCGCGCGAGTTCGGAACCGAGGGGTCGCGCGCCTCGGGGAGCGGCCCACCGCCCACATGGTGCTTAACCGGCCCTCGGCGAGGCGCCTGGGGCAGGCCGGGCTGGTTTCCTGGCGTGAAACCGCGGCGAGCCCTTCCTCCAACTCTTCCTGTGCCCAGGGCCCGTGCTGAGCGCTTTGCTCCCGTCACTCATTCCCGCCTCGGCGGCCGTGCAGCCCTAGGTTGCCTGTGCAGGAACAGGCGCGGCGGGGACAAGTACCTGTCCAGCTGGGCCACACGTTGGCAGGCTCGAGCGGGAGGCCGAGCTGGCGTTGGAAGCCTGGCAGAGGCCTGATGGGACCGGACAGCCAGGACCCCGGTGTTAGGGGCCCCGAGGACCTTGGCAGCCCGTGGCGCCTGGAGATGAGAGGACTAGAGTGGACCCTGTGGTTTGGCAGGTGCTCGGGTGCGCCCTGCCCTGCTGTAAAAGTAGCTGAACATGCTCCCGGCTCCCGCCATCCCTCCTCCTCTCCAGCTTCTCTCCCCACCTTTTCCATTCCCTTTCTGGGCTCCTGGCCTCTCCTAACCCCCTCCCGGGCTTTCCGCCACCGCCACCAGTTACTGCTTTATGGATAGTGCAGATACTCCCTTTTAGAGCCTGGCCGCCTCCGGGATGACGTGTAAACACTGTGGAATGTCCTATGAAATTCTTTTTATTACTGTTATTGTTATGTAAAATGTGCATAGCATAAAGTTTACCACTTTAACCTTTTGTAAGCGTGGAGTTCGGTGGCTTTCACTTTATTTGTGCAGCCATCATCGCCATTCTCCAGAACTCTTTTCCTCTTCCCACAGTCTAACTCTGCACCCATTAAACAACAACTCCCCTTTCCCCCACCCCCAATACTTGGCAACCTCCATTCTACTTTCTGCCTGTGAACTTGACAGTGCCTCAGATGCTTGCAGTCACACGGTATTTGTCTTTTTGTGACCAGCTTATTTCACTTAGCGTGATGTCGTCAAGGTGCATCCATGTTGTAGCATGTGCCAGAATTTCCTTTTTATTTATTATTTTTTTACTTACTTATTTTTTAAGTATATTTTTATTGATTTCATAGAGGAAGGGAGAGGGAGAGAGATCGAAACATCAATGATGAGAGAGAATCGCTGATCGGCTGCCTCCTGCATGCTCCCCAGCGGGGATGGAGCCTGCAACCCGTGCATGTGCCCTGACTGGATAAGGAACCCTGCCAGCCGGGCCAGAATTTCCTTTTTAAAACTGAATAGTATTCCATTACATGTATATAGCATGTATATACACATTTTGTGTGTCTGTTCATCTGTCCATGGACACTTGGGTTTTCACACTTTGACATTCGTGAGTAAGTCTGCTGTCCTATGAAGTTCTGATATATTTAAAACCGTAATTGTATTTATACTTCCCTACCTGTGGCAGTGTTATTTTCTGCCTGGCAGGTATTCATCCTGCAAAGCACAGCTAGACTCATAGACTCACATCTCCTGTGAAACTGTATAAACCTTTCAGGCAGCGCCAGTCCTTGCTTCCTTTATGTTCCCAATCTACCGTTTTCCATTATATCTGCTAGTAAAACTTCTTATATATATCTTTACCTGTCAGCCACTTCATCTTCATTGTAAATCCCATCCTTAACCCCACCTAGCCACCACACCATATTACAAAGATTAGGGTTTTGTTTTAACAAATAATATAATTGCCTTCACAACCTTGCAGTTAACATACACCTAGGTGCTGGGGATAATGATGAACAAGACAGTCCTTGTACTTTGTTGGAGAATAAAATGTTACTTCCTTTCAAAATACCAACTTTGGTTTGCCATTGCTTATGGAAAAAGCTCAAATTCTTCACAGCTCTTTTTCCGTTTCATCTTCCCCATCCAGACTGCTGTCCACGCTCCTCCCATACCTTTTCTGACCACCATGTACTTGCAGACATCTGTAGCTAGTCTATCTACCACGTCTTTTCCTTTCAGATTTTAAGTCTGTCAAGGCTTAATTTCCATTGCCACCTTTTATATGCATGAGGCCTTTCTAGATGTTAGGTAGGATTAGTTAATAATCCCCTATCACATTTCTTGTACTTTTTTTTTTTCTTTTTCTCTCTTTTATTTTATTATGGAAAGAACACACGAGATTTACCTTCTTAACAAATTTTTAACTATACAATATCTTATTGTTGAATATAGGTACAATGTTAGATCATATTCATCTTTCTTGACTGAAACTTTATACCTGTTGATTAGCATTTTCCTCTTCCTTCATCCCCTGGCAACCACCATTCCAGTTTTTATTATAAATTTGACTATTTTAGATATCTCGTAAGTAGAATCAAGCAGTATTTATCTTTTTGGTGATTGCCTTATTTCACTTAGCATAATGTCTTCAAGCTTCATGCATATTGACACATTGCAGAATTTCCTTTTTTAAGGCTGAGTAGTATTCCAATGTATGTGTATACCACATTTTCTTTAATTATTTGTGATGGATATTTAGGTTGTCCAGTACCTCTTTTTAGTAGGAGTATCTCTTATGAAACTGTCAACCCTAGGATAGGAACATTGTCATTTTCATCTGTAGTTACTTCTGGTATAATGCTTTGCAGATAGATGATGTTCAGTAAATATTTAACAGAACATGCTGTATTTGAAGGAGGAATTGATTTTTGCTTCAAAAACTAATCTTCGCCCTAGCCAGTTTGGCTCAGTGAATAGAGTGTCAGTCTGTGGACTGAAGGGTCCCAGTTTGATTCCATTCAAAGGCATGTACTTCAGTTGCAGGCTCCTCCTGGGCCGGGACCCTGGTTGGGGCGCATGCAGGAGGCAATTGATGTGTTTCTTTCACATCGGTATTTATCTCTGTCTTTCCCTCTCCCATTCTCTCTAAAAATCAGTGGAAAAATATCCTCGGGTGATGCTTAAAAAAAACAACTAATCGTGTCATGTTAAAAGAACAAAAAGCAGGCCCGGCTGGTGTGGTTCAGCATCGACCCAGAAATCAAGAGATCACCGGTTGGAATCCCAGTCAGGTCACATGCCTGGGTTTCAGGCTCACTCACTGCAGTATGGGGTGTGCAGGAGGCAGCTGATTGATGATACTTCACTCTCATTGATGTTTCTATCTCTATCCCTTAATACTTAAAGAAAAATATTTTTATTGATTTCAGAGAGGAAGGAAGAGGGAGAGACAGAAATATCAATGATGAGAGAGAATCATTGATTGGCTGCCTCCTGCACGCTCCACACTGGGGATCCACACTGAGGATCGAGCCTGCAACCAGGAATCGAACTGTGACCTCCTGGTTCATAGGTCAACACTCAACCACTGAGCCATGCCAGCCAGGTGATAAAAACATTTTTTTTTTAAAAGAACAAAAAGTAAATATGTTTGTATGATACTCCTTTTAGAAACAAAAACAGATTTATTTTGTGTGTATATATTTATTTTCTGGTTCATAAACCAAAAACACACCTATCAGTTTTCCCTATAGAAATTGAGTTTTTAGATTTTGACCTGAATTTCTTGGTTGAACATTTCCTCATTTTAGTTATACATAACAATAATAAAAGAATAGTTAGCATTTGTTGATTAGAAAATATTAAATCAAGAAATTCATGTTAAAATCTGTAGACCCAGTTTTTCTATGTTCTAGGCTCTGCATAAAACATTTTATAGGCATTTTCTCATTTAATATTCACAGTAATCTTATGAGATAAAGTGATGTCATTATCTGCTTTATTTCATTTTGTTTTAATTTTTTTCAAATAGGAGAGGGGCAGGTTTAGGAGGATAAGTAAGTAACTTGCCCCAAGTTACACAACTGTGAAAATGGGCCTGTCTGACCCTAAAGCTGATGATCTTTAATCAATACACTGAATTACCAGGCATTTGGATTCTTTTTTTTTTTACTGCCTAGTTCTTCAATTTAATCTGATTTGCATGTATCTGCAGGTTCCAGAACAGTGATGGAGAAACTAAGTACTTGCAGTTAGCAGAAGAGCTAATTCGTCCTGAGAGAAACACATTGGTTGTAAGTTTTGTGGACCTGGAGCAGTTTAATCAGCAACTTTCCACCACCATTCAAGAGGAGTTCTATAGGTATGGTATATTAATCTTCTTTCTGGGAGGCCAGTTCTGTTTGGACTGGAAGTGTTCATTTGTGAGGCAGAAGGGCAGCTGTGATAGAGGCCCTTTGATACAGCCAGTGGTCATGTTAGTATTGCTCTGAACTAACTTAGGCCCGAAGCTGAATATTTTTCACATGCATATGTTGAAAACCTTTGCTTTCTATATAGTTTTCCTAAGTTTTAAGAGGACCATTTACTTTGTGTCAGGTATTCCGTGCTATTGCTGTCATTCGATTCCCCACCGCTACCCACCCCATAGGAGTTTTGAGAAAGTGTGTGGATCCTGTTCGTTCTTTCTTTCTTTCTTTCTTTCTTTCTTTCTTTCTTTCTTTCTTTCTTTCTTTCTTTCTTTTCAATTTTTTTATAAATCTTTATTGTTCAGATTATTACAATTGTTTCTCTTTTTTCCCCCATAGCTCCCCTCACGTGGTTCCCACCCCACCCTCTGCCCTTACCCCCCAGCACTGTCCTCATCCAGAGGTGTACGATTTTTGTCCAGTCTCTTCCCGTACTCCCCACACCCCTTTCCCCCCAAGAATTGTCAGTCCACTCCCTTTCTCTGCCTCTGATTCTATTATATTCACCAGTTTATTCTGTTCATCAGATTTTTAATTCACTTGATTTTTAGATTCACTTGTTGATAGACGTGTATTTGTTGTTCATAATTTTTATCTTTACCTTTTTCTTCTTCCTCTTCTTAAGAATACCTTTCAGCATTTCATATAATACTGGTTTGGCGGTGATGAACTCCTTTAGCTTTTTCTTATCTGTGAAGCTCTTTGTCTGACCTTCAATTCTGAATGATAGCTTTGCTGGGTAGAGTAATCTTGTAGGTTCTTGCTATTCATCACTTTGAATATTTCTTGCCACTCCCATCTGGCCTGCATAGTTTCTGTTGAGAAATCAGCTGACAGTCGTATGGGTGATCCCTTGTAGGTAACTAACTGTTTTTCTCTTACTGCTTTTAATATTCTCTCTTTGTCTTTTGCTCTTGGCATTTTAATTATGATGTGTCTAGATGTGGTCCTCTTTGGATTCCTTTTGTTTGGGGTTCTCTGCGCTTCCTGAACTTGTAAGTCTATTTCTTCCACCAGGTGGGGGAAGTTTTCTGTCATTATTTCTTCAAATAGGTTTTCAATATCTTGCTCTCTCTCTTCTTCTGGCACCCGCATAATTCTGATGTTGGTACGCTTGAAGTTGTCCCAGAGGCTTCTTACACTATCTTCAAATTTTTGAATTCTTTTTTCTTTTTGCTTTTCCTGTTTGGTGTTTTTTGCTTCTTCGTATTTCAAATCTTTGACTTGATTCTTGCGGTCCTCTATAATCTGCTGTTGGATCTCTGTGTATTATTTTTTATTTCAGTCAGTGTATGCTTAATTTCTAGTTGGTCCTTTTTCATATCCTCGAGGGTCTCACTAAATTTATCGGCCTTTTCTAGAAAATTCTTGAAAAACCTTATAACCGTGGTTTTGAATTCTATATCCAGTCGTTTGCTTTCCTCAATTTCTGTCATTTGTGACCTGTTTCTTTGTCTCCACATTTTGGCTTCTTCCCTGAGTTGATAGAGTGGCTTTGTGTGCTATGTGTCCTATAGGGCCCAGTGGCTCAGCCTCCCCAGTTACCTGAGGTGCACACTCTTGGTGCACCCCTTTGTGGGCTGTGTGCACAGTCTTGTTGTAGTTAAGCCTTGATTGTTGTTGGTATCACTGGGAGCAATTGACCTCCAGGCCAATTGGCCGTGAGGATCAGCTGTGTCTACGATGGGAGAACTTCTGTGCTGGAGACAACCTTATGAGACAAGACTTGCTTCAGTGGGGCTTTGGTGCTCACTGAGTCTGCCCCCTGAGTGTGTCCCTTATGGATCTGAGGAGCTGTGATCTGGATGGTCCCACTTTGATCCCTGAGTACACTGGCTCTTGGATCTCCAAGGAGGTGCTAATTTAGCCTCTGCCTGAGGCCACCCTGCAGGAGCTACGGAGAGATCTGCAGATTCCTCTTCTTTGTTTGGGTTTTGGAGGTGCCCAAATGAGGCCCAGCTGTGAAGCAATGCAAGCTGCTGTGGGGCCTTGGACCTTCTTTTGGATGTTCTGGGTCTCACTGACTCAGCTACAGTCTGTTAGGTAAAATTTTAGATTTTAAAGGACCAGGCCATTTATATGCAAAAGCCTCTGCGCACAGCATGGATGGGGTGGAGTCTCAGGACGGAGCAAACAGCAATGGCTTCCCATCATCCCTGCCCTAAGAGGCCCCGGGGTCTCAGTGTCCCTTGGTAATTGCTGCAAACACCTCTGAGAGAAAGCCGCCCTCGAGTTTCACCCGCTGCCAGACAGTCCAGTTTCTCCCCATATGAGTCTGGGTCCCCAGAGTCTCGCCCGGAACTGGAGTTCAGAGCAGTCTGGAGTTTGTGTCTCCCTGCAGGTTGAAAAAGACAGCCGTGTACTCAGTTGCTAGCCCTCTCCGCGTGCACGTGCCTCCGTACCTCTGCACTTTACTTCCGCAGCTCCTGAGTCTCAGTGTGCTTTTCTCATTCCTTCTAGTTGTAGAATTTCCACTCAGCCAGCCTTCCTGTGGTTCTGGATGATGTCCGTTTTGTCTTTTAGTTGTAGTTTTGAAGTTGTTGTGCGAGGCAGCAGTTTGGGTGTTTACCTATGCCGCCATCTTGGTTTCTCATCCTCTGGATCCTGTTCTTGATCAGAGACGTCTTTACAGCAGTAACGTTGTTCTCTTAAAATTTAAATTTTTTTTCTGATTATAAAAGTAATATATATTGTAGAAAATTTAGAAAATAGAGAAAAGTAGGGAGAGTAAAATCATCTGTACATTTGTAATCCGCCACCCGTAGTTAACTATCATTAACAGGTCTGTGCCAACAAAGTTCCAAGAGCCTTCTAGGTCTTCAAGTGCAGAGCTTCCTAAGGATCTCTTGACACATTTTTATGTATTTCTGCGTATCTATAATTATTTGGATCATACTATCGATAGAGCATCCTGTCCTTTTCACTTAACAGTGTAACATTTTTCCATGTCATATAAAATCCTTTGAAAATATTTTAAGAGCAGATTGATATTTTTTTAGTAGAAATTAGTTATATTTAATAATGTAGGCTTTAATTTTGTTTTTGATTGCTACATAAAACGAGAAGCATTTTCTAACACATACCTTTTTATTTGGATTAATAAATGTGACAGTCTGTATAAATAAAATTGGGTTAAATTAAACATTGTGGACCATTGTGAAAGAAATGGAGGCCCAGGAGTAAGGAGACACAGCCCTGTTCCTTTACCTGGTGAACTATGAAGTGGTGGAGGACTTGTCTTCATGTTTTTAGTCATATCTGACCATGAGGAATGGTTGGAGAGATAAGCAGCAGTTTAATGTGAAAGTATGCAGCAGTAAAGTTGTACTGACAAGTAAGAGGGAGGTAGAAAATCAGGGCTGGTGGTAGAAATACCCACGCCCATACCTCATGCACGGGTCATGCAATAATTCTGTCTCACGAAAGCAGCTAATTTTTCAAAGGACTCCAGGTCCCTCCTTCAGCCAGGATGCAGCAGCTGTTGGGACTTCTATCAAGAGGACATGGGCCACTTCAGTCTAACCAGTCAAATGGACCATTTCTGCTGATATTTGATGTACACACATTCCTCCCCTGACCTCATCCATTTTTTTAAAAAATATATTTTATTGATTTTTTACAGAGAGGAAGGGAGAGGGATAGAGTTAGAAACATCGATGAGAGAGAAACATCTATCAGCTGCTTCTTGCACACCCCCTACTGGGCAACCACGGTACATGCCCTTGACTGGAATCGAACCTGGGAACCCTTCAGTCTGCAGGCTGATGCTCTATCCACTGAGCCAAACCAGTTAGGGCTCATCCATTTTTTACCAATCAAGAATTAAACCTAGAAAAATTAATTGTGGCCTCGACACCAAATGAAAAGCTGCCGTGGTAGATTGTAACTCCCTCCTTCCAGATTTTTCAGATAGAGTCTTCTTGGACAGAGAAGTGGCCTACAGTGTGGTTCTAAATAATTATTTAAAGATAATGAGTATTCGGGCACAGCATTTTATCTTTGGTGTTTCTACTGTCTTAGATCTATTTTTGGAGGGATAAGAGAGGATTGAAATAGGCTCTCAAACCTGGACTAGATCATATAAGTATCCTGTGTAGTTAAATTCTAAGGCTTGGGTGTAACCAGATGAAATGACTTAGTCTCAGCTGTTGGCAAGCCTGAAGGGGAAAGGAGGCCTTGGTAATAATAAGCCTCTTGAAGATGTCAGTTGATCTTTTTTTTGTTTGCTTTTTAGAGTTTATCCCTACCTATGTCGGGCCTTAAAAACTTTCGTCAAAGACCGTAAAGAGATTCCTCTTGCCAAGGATTTTTATGTGGCATTCCAAGACCTACCTACCAGACACAAGTAAGAAACCCTTCTTTGGAAGAAAAGAAATTTACCAAATAGTATAGGCATCACTTAATTGTCAGAAAACTCAGGAGGTTGAAGTCTTAGATTTGTAAAGTTTTGCCCAGTTATCAAAAAAATTTAGTTTTGGAGAAATGTATTTTTCTAGGGAGATAGGATGAGAAGTAAGTTAAGTGAAGCAATTTCTGAGTATTGTCTTATTTTAGGATACCTTTGAGGGATATTTGGGGGGAAATTAGTCAAGTGAGAAAATTTGAAAACAGTCACAGAAATTCATGAATCTGTGGAAAATTTTGTCAGAGCTTAAATGGCATACCGTTTAAAGAACTTAAATAATTGTTTAAGAAATCGAAGTGATATTTTGAAAATAACTACTGAAATTACTTATAAAGTTAACAAGTTATTTAATATAAAATGGGTTTGTGCAGTAAAATGTTTCTGAACTTCTGAGTCTAAATTTTTCCCCCATGATAACTTTATTTTGAAAATACTTTAATACATATTTATTTAGAAATTGTAAATAAGCAAAAAATATTTGCATATAAATAAAAATATGATTATCCCGTTTTCTAATTACTTATTTCTTTGGTGTGCTTTGTTCACCAATGGGACATTTATCCTTAAACAGAATTCGAGAACTCACCTCATCCAGAATTGGTTTGCTCACTCGAATCAGTGGGCAGGTGGTACGGACACACCCAGTTCACCCAGAGCTTGTGAGTGGAACTTTCCTGTGCTTGGACTGTCAGACAGTAATCAAGGATGTAGAACAGCAGTTCAAATACACACAGCCAAACATCTGCCGAAATCCAGTTTGTGCCAACAGAAAGAGATTCCTGCTAGATACAAATAAATCAAGATTTGTTGATTTTCAGAAGGTAATTATTAAATTTTTGTTAAGTTCAGATTTAGCCTATGCTAATAATTCCCTTCTAGGCACCTGTAATTATTATTTAAAAGCTTATTTAGACAGTGTTAAACTCGGTTTTTATTTTAAGTCAAGGATCATCAAATGTGACCACAGATTTAAGCCAAAAACTCTTAATGCAAATTTTGGTTATCAGTTTATAAATGTGTTTTAACCTTTAATAACCTGGATTGGAAGCCTCTTCAGGCTGTGACAAAACGTATTTGTTAAAGAATAAATAGTAATTATTACCAATATTAACTAGAGTTAAGAGAACTTTGGAGAAGTACAGACTTGTTGGTGTAAGACTTTGAGTAGGTGGTTAGGAGAGAGACGGCATGAATAATAGGATAGGTGCAAACGGACATGTTTGTCAGTAGCAGTGAGGATTACCATGATTGAAGTAGAGGAGCCAAATTGGAGATTATCTAAGAGATGATTTGGTATGAGGCATAATGGTACTTGGAGCCTTAACTCTCAGCTTTGGACCTACCTTGATAAATAAGGGAAATATATTTCAGAGGATATGATTTATTTTTATTTTTATTTTTTTAAGGAAGATTAATGGGACACTGGTTTGTAGTATTTAACAAGAGACTAGTAATTAGGCAGTTGTAGTGATTTGGGCAATAGTAGGATGGTAGCAGTAGGTGTAGGGCTCTTATCTCTGTAGGACTTAGTAACTGGGACATGCAAAGGGGAAAAAAAGTTGTAGCAGTTCAAGCATTAGAGCATGGAGGAATGAGTACCAGTCTAAAATAATATTTAATTCAGTTTTCAATCCTCACTTAGTAAGTATTTCTAATATTCTTATACTTGGTTTTTAAGAAGTACATACTCTATCAACAGCTTTTGATAGGAGATACTTTATATTTAAAAAAGAACATGATAACAACCCCATTGGGTCTTTGTTTGAAAAGAAAACAAAACACCTGTAATAAAGGATATTTTTGACAATTGGCGAAATTTATTTATTTGTTTGTTTGTTTGTTTATTTTTAAATATATTTTATTGATTTTTTACAGAGAGGAAGGGAGAGGGATAGAGAGCTAGAAACATCGATGAGAGAGAAACATCGACCAGTTGCCTCCTGCACACCCCCTACCGGGGATGTGCCCGCAACCAATGTCCATGCCCTTGGCCGGAATCAAACCTGGGACCTTTCAGTCCACAGACCGATGCTCTATCCACTGAGCCAAACCGGTTTCAGCGACAAATGGCAAAATTTAAAGTTGGACTGAATAATAGACATGGAATTAAATATTATTTAATCCTCTTGGTGTGATAAGGATATTGTGGTTACATAGGAGATTGTCTTTATTTGTAGGAGCTGAGTGCTTAAATACTTAGGGGTGAAGTATCTTGGTACTTACATTTAAAATCTATACTAATAAAAGGGTAATATGCTAATTAGACCGGACATCTTCCAGACGTCCTTCTGGACAAAGCCACGGTGGCAGGGGCCGAGGCAGAGGCAGTTAGGGGCGATCAGGCCAGCAGGGGAGAGCAGTTAGGGGCGATCAGGCCAGCAGGGGAGAGCAGGTAGGGGGCGATCAGGCCTGCAGGGGGGGCGGCAAGGGGTGATCAGGCCGGCGGGGGGCAGTTAGGCAATCAGGCTGGCGGGGAGGGGCAGTTAGGGGATGGTCAGGTCAGCAGAGGGGCAGTTAGGAGGTGATCAGGCCAGCAGGGGAGCAGTTAGGGGCGATCAGGCTGTCAGGCGAGCAGTTAGGAGCCAGTGGTCCTAGATTGCGAGAGTGATGTCTGGCTACCTACGGGATCGGGCCTAAACCGGCAGTTGGACATCCCCCAGGGGGTCCTGGATTGGAGAGGGTGCAGGCCAGGCTGAGGGACACACCCCCTGTGCACGAATTTCCTGCACTGGGCCTCTAGTATAATAATAATATAGTAAAAGTATGGGTGTCTAAGTAATGTTAACAGTTGCATTGAGATGGAGAGTATAAATTATGAAACACAGAACAGATATATAACTACATAGTCAATTTGAACAAAGAGGAAACAAGAAACTGCTTTTTAATGAGAGAAAAATGAAGATTTTAAATAGATATAATCTTGCCCTAGCCGGTTTGGGTCAGTGGATGGAGATTCAGCCTGCGGACTGAAGGGTCCCAGGTTCGATTCTGGTCAGGGACACATGCCTGGGTTGCAGGCTCAATCCCCACTGGGTGGAGTGCAGGAGGCAGCTGATCAATGACTCTTACTCATCATTGATGTCTCTATCTCTCATTCTCCCTTCCTCTCTGAAATCAATAAAAATATATTAAAAAAATAAATAAATAAATAGAATCTTTTACCAAATTGAAAGGAGTTTTAGGGTAGATAATTTTTATGCTAAATGATGGCACATGTCAAAAGTGCAAATTGTAAGATAGTTTAAAATATGTAAATATTTGTGGCATTTAATTTAGATTGTATGACATTTGAACAAGATCTCTTATTCTTGGCCATTTGTCTTTGTTATAGGTTCGTATTCAAGAGACTCAAGCTGAGCTTCCTCGAGGAAGTATCCCACGCAGTTTAGAAGTGATCTTGAGGGCTGAAGCTGTGGAGTCAGCTCAAGCTGGTGACAAGTGTGACTTTACAGGGACGCTGATTGTTGTGCCTGATGTCTCTAAGCTTAGCACACCAGGTTGGTAATCTGAGGCTCAAATCTAACTAATTCTGTTACCTGAACTACAGAGTATCTAGCTTCTTTTTTTTTTTTTAAATATACTTTTATTGATTTCAGAGAGGAAGGGAAGGAAAGAGAGAGAGAGAGAGAGAGAGAGAGAGAGAGAGAGAGAGAGAATGATGAGAATCATCGATCGGCCACCTCCTGCACGCCCTCTACTGGGGATCGAGCCTGCAACCCAGGCATGTGCCCTTGGCCGGAATCGAACCTGGGACCCTTCAGTCCGCAGGCTGATGCTCTATCCACTGAGCCAAACCAGCTAGGGCATCTAGCTTCTTGTATCTTCCTTATCTTATTTTGGGCTACCAATCAAAGGGTAAACAGGGAAGTATGATGAGATTAAAGACTAATGGATTTTGTTATAGAAGGTAGTGATCTGAAAAAAAATCAGTCTAAATGAAATCTTTGGATTTATAGGTTTTGTGTATTTGAGCAATTTTTACTTAGCACCTTCAATATTTGAGCTGTGAAACTACTTATCATTCAATCTTTCAGGAGCACGTGCAGAAACTAACTCTCGTGTCAGTGGCGTTGATGGATATGAGACAGAAGGCATTCGAGGACTCCGGGCCCTTGGTGTTAGGGACCTTTCATACAGGCTGGTCTTTCTTGCCTGTTGTGTTGCACCAACCAACCCAAGGGTGAGTCTTAGTAGAATAGCAAAGCTTGAGAAAGATGTCCCCCAAGGCTGCCACAAAGTTATAGGTTTCTGAAACCTCTCAGTTATCTAGTTAATGTTAGAGATATGGGTTGTTGAGATTTGATTTTTTTAAAATTTTAAAATCAAACTTTTCATGTCTCTCTGACAAGGAAAAATCTTGTTTTCATGTAAGAGCTCATTGCTTTAATAGCACTGGTACAAGAAATCCATGGTGGTGGTTTATGTTTTTCAATTATCATGGTTCCTCTCATGCTCTTGGAGAAAGTGCAAATAGAAAGATTTAGTAATCTGGAAAGTAAAGTAAATTGCTTTCTGAGAGTGATGGGCTCTGTGTGTTATAGTTGTTCAGAACTTGATCCTGTGTCCTGAATGGAAAAGCAGGTAGAAAGAGTTTGGAAAATCATCCAGTTTTGGAAAAAGAAATGAACATAATAACTATTCTGTCACTTCTTTTTGTTGTTGTTATATTTTTCCATTGATTTTTAGGGAGAGTGAGAGAGGAAAGACAGAGAGAAACATTGATGTGAGAGAAACACATCAATTGGTTGCCTCCTACATGCCCCAAACTAGGGCCCAGGCCAGGTAGGAGCCTGCAATCAAGGTACGTGCCCTTGACCGGAATCGAACCCAGGACCCTGTGGTCCACAGGCTGACGCTCTATTCACTGAGCAAAACCATCTAGGGCTGTCACTTCTTTTTGATCTTTGCATCATTAAACTAGCATTTTAGTATGGCTCATCTCTTGCCCATTCACATAAATTTAGATAGCAATATAAAACAGTGGTGGTGGCTTTTGTTTTTTTAATTCACAGGACAAATGACATACTCTCTTAATTAACTTAGAACTTACTAGTTGAGGATTTTTTAAAAACCTTTATAGTCAACAGATTCTGCAGTTGACCTCCCAGACTATAATTGTTTGTAGTGCAGTGTCTTCTCTTTCACATTATTTGACTGTTTCTGTACTAATATTTTTCCTTTCTCCTCTATCCCTCAGTTTGGAGGGAAAGAGCTCCGAGATGAGGAACAGACAGCTGAGAGCATTAAGAACCAAATGACTGTGAAGGAATGGGAAAAAGTGTTTGAAATGAGTCAAGATAAAAATCTGTACCACAATCTTTGTACCAGCCTATTCCCTACTATACATGGTAAGAGTTCTATCCATTTGTGCCATAAACTTGAAATTCAAGATAATGATTCAAGATAAAACAGCAACATATGATTTCTTAAAGCATACAAATCAAATCATGAAAGTTTTCTTGTAGGTTTAGAAGGGTTCTTTTTAAGTCATTTATGAAAGGAAAATATATGACTTCACTTAAAACGAGGTACCTAGAATAGGCAAATTCATAGAGACAGAAAGAGGTTACCTGGGGGAGAGGAATGGGGAGTTACTATTTAATGGATAGAGTTCCTGTTTGGTAAGATGAATAGCTCTAGAAATTGATAGGGATGATAATTATAAAACATAGTGAATGTACTTAATTCCACTGAAATGTACACTTAAAAATGGTTGAAATGGGGGGAAATGGTTGAAATGGTAAATTTTATGTTGTGTATACTTTACCACAATTTTTTTTAAAAAGAAAAAGGGATCATGTAGTCTTTTTCTGACTTTAGGACAGAACTGGACTTCAGTATACTCCAATATGCTAGTTTAATATCTGTGGGGCTTTTTAAATTTTTAGAGCTGGAGATTTCTTGATGTTTCTTGGTTACATGTACATATCTGTACATTTGGTCGTTTCTTCTTTCATGTTTTTTTTGACTCTTGGTTGCTAGCTGCTCGCTGTTATTAAAATCCTCTTGTGTGTTGAAGAGTATAACTAAATTTTTAGGTCTCATAATATAGTGGGTTTTTTCTTAGGTATATATTTTTTAATCATTACAATTAACCTGTTTTTCTACCTAAATATTTGATAAATGAAATTGAACTGAAATCCTCTATGTTAATAATTGTTTATGGATTTTAGAGTGTCTTCCTTTAATAATGAATAGGGTAAAAAATGTTATGCTGCTTCACTTTTCCTGTAAATTATTGCTTTGTAACAAATTACCCCAAAATTTAGTGGCTTAAAATAGCAAACATTATCTCATACAGTCTGTGGGTCAGAGATTGACAGGGGCTTAGCTGGGTGGTTCTGCTCAGTCTTTCAGGAGGTTGCAGCCAAGACATCAGCTGGGGCTGCAGTCATCTGAAGGCTTTTCTGGGGCCAGAGGATCCACTTATGAGTGGCTCACTTAGGTGGCTTATAGGTCAGAGTAGTGTTGGTTGTGGAATGGGTTTTTTAATTTTCTATGTTTAAGAAGTGGTTTTTGTAAATCTGCCTAGCACTTCATTGATGGAATTCGTAGAAAGTCATAATAATTAGCACAGAAAAATATTTCTAAAGATCCATTGTTTTCTAATTGTGCATTTCCTTCTTATATTGGATTTATATAGTTCTTTGAAGCATTTTGTCTAATCCCTCTGAGTTCAGTTAGCATGAATTTATATTCAGCACTGGTCACTGTTGGTAACACAAGAGAAGTAAGTCATGGACCATTTCTCAAACTGTTGATTTGCATGCCATTAGAAAGAACTAGCAAATATGATAGATAAGTTGAGGGGGACGTAGTTTATTTATGGGGAGAGATATTTGAAGACTACCACATAGAGAAAAGCTTTGTATAAGGTAGTGGGACTTGTGATCAAGGAAAGCCTCTTAGAAGGGTGAACATTGGCTGGCACCTGTGACACCTGCAGTATAGGTGAACAGTGGGTACATTGGAATTCAAGTTCCAGAGCAAGAATCAAGATTAGGAGCCAGGTATTTTACTTCAGTCTTGTGCTTTGCTTCACTTCTATCTGCTCTTGGTTGATAAACATGCCTTTGGAATTTCCTGTGATATGTTTAGCTTCATGTTGAAAAATACCTTGGGTTTTTGTTTCAGGCAATGATGAAGTAAAACGGGGTGTCCTGCTGATGCTCTTTGGTGGTGTTCCAAAGACAACAGGGGAAGGAACCTCTCTTCGGGGGGACATAAATGTTTGCATTGTTGGTGACCCAAGTACAGCTAAGAGCCAGTTTCTCAAGTAAGTGTTTGCCCATAGAAGTGCAGCAGGAAAAACTGCATAGCTCAGGCTCTGTGCTGCCAGGAGTGCAGTCAGTGTGCCTGTACTAGAGCAGGAGTATAAATTAGGACTGTGTTGAATATGTAACTCACTTGGATTCAAAACACCTTAATTTTTTTAATAGAATGTAACAATATTTTATAATTTTGGAATAGGGAAAAAATTGCCTGCAATCCTGTTCCCACGTAGAACTCTTTTAATCTTTGTATAATGTCTTTGTATAATCTTTGGATACATAAATATGTATTTTCATTTTAATATACCCTAAATATCTTTTTATCTTCTTTACTTTCACAATTTTTTTTGTGGGTGTACTATAACTTACAAAATCATTTCCCTAGCCTGTCGTTTATTTTAATGATTATATAGATATTGATACAGTGAGTACCATGATGTGTAGAACTTTTTATTTAAATTTTTTTTGTTTCCTATGAGTAAATTCCAACTATAGAATTGATGAGATTAAGAATACAAATATCTTTAAGGTTCTTAAACAGGACACACTTTGCCAAAGCAGTGCTATAAGCATGAGACATTGTTTGCCAACCTTATCAGCATGTGTATTGCAAGAACTTGCTTACTTTTAATTTTTTAAGAAACTTAGAGGTCAAAATAATAGCAACCCGTTTTGAGCACTGTCTGTGTTCTTGGTGCTGTATATATGTGTATATTATGTCTTATTTAACAATACCCAGACCGACATGTATTGTCTCTTTTTTCAAGGAGGCAAACAAAACCCTCATATTATGTCTATTCTTAGACCAGGCCAACACTATCTTGAACACTAAAGCTTTGTAATAAGTTTTAAAATCAGAAAATGTGAGTTGCCCAACTCTTCTTCCAGATTGTTTTAGCTATTCTGGTCCTTTGAGTTTCTACATGAGTTTTAGGATCATCTTGTCAGTTTCTACAAAGAAGCCAGTTGTGATATTAATAGGGGTTGTGTTGAATCTGTAGATCAATTTGAGGTGTATTGGCATTTTTTTTTTTTTTAAGAGGGAGAGAAGGAGTAGCCATGGCGGCCTTGAGCTTGCTGCGGCGGACTTCGGTCACCGCTGACCGTGCTCTCTGGCCACCGCCTGGGCACAGGGCTTGGATCCAGGGCCTTTCTCACTTGTGGCTTTCCAAAGGCTATTGCTCCTGTAAGACACAGTGGAGACCAGGAGAAAAGACTTATCAAACCTTCTGGATTCTATGATAGGCGTTCTTTGAGTTTACTGAAATTCTACATTCTGTTGACTGGGATTCCAGTAGTAATTGGCATAACTCTGGTGAATGTTTTCGTTGGTGAAACAGAATTAGCAGAAATTCCAGAAGACTATATCCCAGAACACTGGGAATATTACAAGCCTCCTATATCAGGATGGATTGCCCGAACTTTCTGTGATAGTCCTGAAAAGAATTATGAATGAACAATAGCTATCCTTCACATTGAAGCTGAAAACGCTGAATTATGGCTAAAGGAGCTGGAAGTATGAAGATTAATGCGTATGAGAGACAATGGTCCCTGGTATCAGGAACTAATCATTGATAAGGGACTTATTGATGATGCTCCAAAAACAAATTCTAACAACTGATTTTTTATTTCTCTAAATACAAAGTACATTTTCTTTATGGGAGAATAAAATAATAAATATATTCTGTACTTTTGCTCAGAGTGATGAATAAAATACTTCCATTGCTCTGTTTCCCAGTGTTGGTTCAGACTAAGGCTTTTTCTATAGTTGATTTTAATTTTTTCAGCTTTGTGAGGCATAACTGACAAAAATTGTAAGGTATTTAAAGTGTACATTGTGATTATTTGATAATATGGGTACATTGTGAGTGGCAGATTAAGACTTTTGATTTGGGAGTTTCAGCTTCCTCCTTTTTTTTTTTTAATATATTTTATTGATTTTTTACAGAGAGGAAGGGAGAGGGAGAGAGCCAGAAACATCAATGAGAGAGAAACATCCATCAGCTGCCTCCTGCACACCCCCTACTGGGGACTCTCCCGCAACCAAGGTACATGCCCCTGACCAGAATCGAACCTGGGACCCTTCAGTCCGCAGGCCAACGCTCTATCTACTGAGCCAAACCGGTTAGGGCTCAGCTTCCTCTTTTAAGAGGTTTAAACAATTTTTTAAAGTTGGAGAAATAGGAATTTGTGAACTCCTTAAAGGTGTAACTTTGAAAGGTTAATGTTTTACTTAGTTGATAAATGGAAGTTAGAGAAATCTGAATATGTTAAGTATCAGGAAGTATAGTAGTTTATGTCAACATTATGGACATCTGGATTATTCAGGGGCAACTCAGAGTTTTAAATTCTACAAATATTGAACCAACTAGATAAAACAATAACACCTTAATAAACATTTTCAATGAACAAAAAAAGAGAGATTTATTGTTCTACTTATTTATGCATTCATTTGTTATTTCTTGTATGTGCTCTGACCAGGAATCAAACCTGCATCCTTGTTGTATCAGGATGCTTCAGCCAACTGAGCTACCCTGCCAGGGTGTATATTGGCTTTTAACAATATTGTCTTCTGATCCATAAACATGGGACATCTTCCCATTTATTTAGGTCTTTAATTTCTTTGAACAATATTTTATAGTTTTCAGGGTATAAGCTTGCACTTCTTTTGTTAAACCTATTCCTAAGTGTATTAATCTTTTTTATGCTATTGTTTTCTTTTCATTTTGGGGTTGTTCATTGCACATGTATATGAATGAAATTGATCTTTTGTCTCACAACCTTATAAGAACTCTTTTATTAGTTGTAACATTTTTGTAGATTCCATAGGATTTTCTGTCTATCAGATCATGTTATCTGCAAATAGTGATAATTCTTTCAAACTGGCTGCCTTTTGCTTTTCCTTGCCTAATTGTACCTGCTACACCTTTGAGTATAATGTTGAATAGAAGTGGTAGAGTTGACATCTGTGTCTCATTTTCCTAATCTTAGGGGGAAAGCATTCAGCCTTTAACCTTCAAGAATGATGTTAGCTGTGGGTTTTTATAGATGCTATATCAGGTTGAAGGAAAGTCTCTTCTATTCCTCATTTGTTGAGTTTTTATCATGAAGGGTGTTGGATTTTGTCACATGTTTTTTTCTGAAACTATTGAGATGGTTTTTATCTTTATTAATGTGGCATATTATTAATTGTTAGCTGTTAAACCAACCTTGCCTTTTTACAGTAAATCTCACAGCTAGTTATATTTTATTTTTTAAGTCCAAGGCCTTCTAATAGATCATTATTGCTAAACTTTTATTATTAAAGACTTTTTTTATATATATATTTTATTGATTTTTTACAGAAAGGAAGAGAGAGGGATAGAGAGTTAGAAACATCGATGAGAGAGAAACATCGATCAGCTGCCTCTTGCACACTCCCTACTGGGGATGTGCCCGCAACCAAGGTACATGCCCCTTGACCGGAATTGAACCTGGGACCCTTGAGTCCGCAGGCTGATGCTCTAGCCACTGAGCCAAACCGGTTTCGGCTATTAAAGACTTTTAAAGTTGATATTTTTGTCATGTATGAACTTCATCTTACATTTGACAGGAATGGATTTAAATCTATCTAAAAGGCCAAAGGAGAAAGGCTTTATGTTCAGTCTGTGGTTTCATATTCAGTCTATTAGAGGTATCTCTGGATTGCTTATGATTAATGCCTTTCTCAGTTTTTAAAAAAATAAATTTAAATTCTTAATTGACAAATGCTGTTAGGTGATATTCCTGCACAGAATGTTTTGTAGTCACATATTAATGAATATGATAACCTTGAATAGGCATGTGGAGGAGTTCACCCCCAGAGCCGTCTACACCAGTGGCAAAGCATCCAGTGCTGCTGGCTTAACAGCAGCTGTTGTGAGAGATGAAGAATCTCATGAATTTGTCATTGAAGCTGGAGCTTTGATGCTGGCTGATAATGTAAGAACATTTTATACTCTTGGATATAAAGAAATCAGAATATTCCCTACCATGTCAGTAAAGTTCTATAAGTTTCTATTAAAAAGATGTCCTTTAAAAAATAATAATAAAAAAATTAAAAGATGTCCTTTAAAAGGGGCATTTTTAGTAAATAATCTGTATTTGACATTGATTAATTAGATCTGTAAAGGCATGTAAGTTGTAGCTATATCTATATATATAAAAGGCTAAGTGATCATCTGACCAACCAGTAGGTATGATGTGCACTGACCACCAGGGGGCAGATGTTCAACACAGGAGCTGCTGAGTGACAGCAACTTTGCAGAGTGCCCTCTTGCACTCCGGGACCCCTCAGGGGATGTCAGAGAGCCGGTTTTAGCCTGATCCCTGCAGGTCAGGCCAAGGGGTCCCACCTACCAGAGGCACTCTTCAAGCTGCAGCGCTGCCCCAGGTGCAGCTGGCCAGGGAGGGACCATGGGAGGTTGGCTCCAGGGTGTGCGTGTCCGGCTCTTCTCTCCCAGTCCCGCCCCGCTGGCCACCTTCTAATTAATTTCCATCTGCACAAATCTATGCACTGGGCCACTAGTGTGCTTATAAACATTATGTTTCAATTTCACTCTTCACTTCTGCAGCCAAAAATCAATGTTGAAGTGACCCAAAATATTTTGATCCTGAGATTTACACAGTTGTTTTTTTAATATATCTGTACTGATTTCACAGAGGAAGGGAGAGGGAGAGAGAGAGAAACATAAATGATGAGGGAGAATCATTCATCGGCTGCCTCCTGCACACCTCCTATGAGGTCAGGCATGTGCCATTGACCGGAATCGAACCTGTGACTCTTCAGTCCACAGGCTGACACTCCATCCACTGAGCCAAACCAGCCCGGCAAGGCTTTTATGTTGAGTAAAAGTGCAGTAAATGTAAGTTTTTCGTTTTAGTCTAAAACAAGTCAAAAGCACATGGTTCCTTCTAGCTCTGGGGATCTACTGTACTCTAGTAGAGGGAATTAGGATTGCTTGTTTACCTGTCTTACAGTATAGGTGCAAACTTAGACTTTACTTGCCATTTGACACCTAAAAGGCAGTTCCTTATGCTAGATTTGTTTGGTTACAGGGTGTATGTTGTATTGATGAATTTGATAAGATGGAAGTGCGGGATCAAGTTGCTATTCACGAGGCTATGGAACAGCAGACTATCTCCATCACTAAAGCAGGCGTGAAGGTACATGTGTCCACTTCTGTTCCACTGCATCATGCCTTGTAGATTGATGTAGCTCTAGAGACATTCACCTGGATAAAATGCATTATTTCAACATAAAATGTTATTCGTTGAAATGGAAAACACAGCCCTGAGGATTATTAATCCAAATTATAGGTACTGTGAAAATGTGACGCTATGACAGAAAGTAGGGGGTATTGGTGAAAATTTTAGCATTTTACAGCTTAAAATTTTCACAAAGCTTCTATATTTTTTGATAAAGCAGGTTTTCAATTATAACAAAAACTAGAGGCCCGGTGCACGAAATTCGTGCACTGGGAAGGGTGTCCCTCAGCCCAGCTTGCACCCTCTCTAATATGGGATCCCTCTCACAATCCGGGACTGCTGGCTCCTAACCGATCACCTACCTGCCTGATTGCCCCCTAACTGCTCCCTTGCTGGCCTGATTGCCCCCTAACTGCTCCTCTGCAGGCCTGATTGCCCCCAAATACCCTCCGCTGCTGGCCTGATCACCCCCAAGGCTTTTATTAGTATAGATATGACCCTGCACAGAAAATTTTACTAACCCTGCTTTACAATAAGGGCTTGACGATTGAATCATTAGGACCAAACACCAAGATTTCCTTTCTTTGAATAGTGGAGGGAATACTTATCTTGTCTTTAAGTTGCCCGGAAATTAAAATGAGATAATGACTTAGAAAAGTATAAAAGCACCATATAAAGACAACTGTCTTTTTAATGAAGTGGCAAAATGAAAAACACTTTTTATTCTCCCCTTCCTTCCTTTACAGCTTTTATTTAAACTTTGAAATTTATAAAAATTTCACTCCAGTTTTCATTTCTTTACATTCAACATTATTTTGTATTGGTTTCAGGTTTTATATTAGTTACAGAATAGTGGTTAGACAATCATATACTTTACAAAGTGTTCCCCGATATTTCTAGTACCCACCTGGCATCATACCATCATTACAACACTACTGACTATATTCCCTATTTAAGTGACAATGGGTTCAGTCTTTCTTTTGTGTTTCTTGTCCTTCCTTTTCTTTCTCACTTCTTCCCTCATTTTCTTTGTATAGTATCTCAATTGGCCATCAAAGCTCAGTGAAGGCACTGGGACACGCTTCATCCATTTTACAGACCAGGAAACTGAGGCCAATTCCAGTTGGCTGTGGAACTTGACTCAGCACACAGGAAGCCCTCAGAGCCATGCTCTTTGCGCTTCCTAAGGGGCAGCCGCCCAGCAAACAGAACAAACCTTCCAGTCTGGCTTCCCAGCCTCTTTCTCAAGCACCTCTTCATTGCTGATGCTCCACATTCTTTCCTCTCCCCCCATTCTTTACTGCCCCCCACTTCTCCGAAGCAGGTGGAAGGCTTCCCACTCACTGCCTAGGCATGCTCTGCCATGGGGCAGGGTGTAGCAAGCTTGCTTTTGGGTCAAGGCAGGAGCAGCAGTCACTGCCTCTGAAGTGTGAAGGCTGCCTGAGCGAGGCCCATTAGCACTGGGAGCTTCTCTGAATCATGTCAGTCAGTCCAGTACCCTGCAGTGCAGCACCCCTTCACTGAGGTGGCTCCATCCCTCAACCCCCGCCTCAGGGGTGAGGGTCCTTGCCCCTCTGCCAGGAGTCCTTCCATGCCCCTTGATGCCTGGCTGGGCCCACCCACGTCTTGGGGGCACTGCAGAACCTCTGTCTCTCTGCAGATGAGGCAGATCCCTGCCCTAGGTCTCTGCAAAGCTATGAATCTGTGGCCAGAGGCCTGGTCTGGGTCTCAGCAACCACATGCCTGCAATGTTCCCAGGGACCCTGGGAGTGGCTGGGCGAGTCCCGCCTCACCTCCCCGGGGTGCCGATCTCCCCAGGGACCCCCGGGGAGCACCTGGCTCGGCCCAGCCACGCCCCCCCAGGGTGGTGGTCAGCCCCGGGAGCGCCTGGCTCGGCCCGGCCATGCCCCCCGAGGGTGGCGATCGGCCCCGGGATCCCCGGAAAGCGCCTGGCTCAGCCCGGCCATGCCCCCCAGGGTGGCGATCGCCCCAGGAGCGCCTGGCTCAGCCCGGCCACGCCCCCCAGGGTGGCGATCACCCCCGGGACCCCCGGGAAGCTCCTGGCTGGGCCCGGCCACGCCCCCCCCAGGGTGGCGATCACCCCCGGGAGCGGCTGGCTTGGCCCAGCCACGCCCCCCCAGGGTGGCGATGGCCCTGGGACCCCCGGAACTAAGAGGATTGGGCGCCGCCATCTTATTCTTCTCAACAGCGGGATAGGCCACCCGGAGTCCCGCCCCCAGCCTCTCGCAGGTCCAATCATGGGCATAGCGGAGGTGCGGTCAATTTGCATCTTTCTCTATTATAAGGTAGGATAATCTATTTAAGTGAAAATAATAGGTACAGTCATGTTCCACATAACGTTTTGGTCAAGGATGGACCACATATGTGATGGTGGTCCCATGAGATTATATTGGAGCTGAAAAATTCTTGTCACCTAGTGACGTCTTAGTCATAGTAATATCTTAGCACATCACATTACTCACATGTTTGTGGTGATACTGGTGCAAACAGACCTACTGTGCTGCCAGTTGTATAAAGTAGAGCACATACAATTATGTACAGTACATAATACTGAGTATTATTGTTTTAGAGTGTTCTTTTTATACTTATGAAAAAAAGCTATAAAACGGTAAGCCATACTACTCAGGCAACAGCCTCGTACATCTTGTGTTTACATCTCTTTTTTTTTTTAAATATATTTTATTGATTTTTTTACAGAGAGGAAGAAAGAGGGATAGAGAGTTAGAAACATCGATGATAGAGAGCATCGATCAGCTGCCTCTTGCACACCCCCTACTGGGGATGTGCCCGCAACCAAGGTACATGCCCCTGACCGGAATCGAACCTGGGACCCTTCAGTCCGCAGGCCAACGCTCTATCCACTGAGCCAAACCGGTTTCGGCGTGTTTACATCTCTTGATTGCATCATCTTCTCATGCTTGATTGAATCTCATGTTGTTTTATACAGTAGGCTATACCATCTAGGTTTGTGTAAGTGCACTCTATGATCTTTGAACAACCATAGAATTGCCTAACAACTCATTTCTCAGAACCTACCCCCATCATTAGTAATATAAGACTACAATATTGTGACTTAACATTCGAGAGAATCGAACTTTTTAAATAAAGTAATACATTCAAGTAGTGAGGAAAATTTAAGCAGTACTCTAAAATATAAGGAAGAGAAATCTTCCCCTGCAACTCCCAACACTAATAAATACCTGCTGAGTTTATGCCCCTTTTAGGAATATTTCATATAGAAACAAGCATAATACATATAGTTTTGTTCCTTACTCATTTAACGTCATAATTTTATTTTGGCCATCTTTCTATATTGGCACATATTATATCCACTTTGGATTGTTTTTTTTACTGCATGGTTTTCAGTTGTATGTACCCCAATTAGACACCTACAGAGTGATATTTGGGTCCTTTCCAGCCTTTTGATTAAAAGCAATATTGTAGGTTTCCTTGAACACACATCTTCTGTACCCAGCTGCAAGGTAAATTTCTCACAGGAAATCTCAGGCTTAACCGGTATGCACGGCATTTCGCCATCATCATATGGGAGTACCTGTGCGCTGTGTGTTATTAGATTTTATTTTTAATGATCCAGTAGGTGAAAAATGATATCTTAGTATTTTGGTTAGCATTTATTTCATTATGAAAGAGATCAAGCATTTTGTCATATGTTTATTGGCCGTTCCAGATGTCTTTTTAAACCTATCACAATTCTTTCTTTTGTGGTCAGGCTACTCTGAATGCCAGAACATCCATTTTGGCAGCAGCAAATCCAATCGGTGGACACTATGACAGATCAAAGTCGTTGAAACAGAATATAAATTTGTCAGCTCCCATCATGTCCCGATTTGATCTCTTCTTTATACTTGTGGATGAATGTAATGAGGTAACCAACATTATCTATCACTCTTAGCTTATTTTGTTATTTCCAATATGAATAACTGAGTGAGTCAGGCTTGAATGTATAATCCTGAACATGTGTTTGCACTGATCTTTCGTTTCTCACCAATTGGGCAAAGGTGTATTAAGCAGTTCAAAATAAATAAAGTCACTTGAATTGCTGGTTCCACTTAATTGTTTTGAGGAATATAATGTCTTGTTTTTGCTACTGTTTTTTTTTTTTTTTAATTTTCAAAGGAAAAAGGACATGGTGCAATATACAGATCTTATAACAGAAACCCACACCTGAAACCTGTATGTTCATGTTGACCAGTGTCACCCCAATAAATTTAACAAGAAAAAAGGAAACATTATAATTAATTCTCAATCATTCTCTTTAAGATTTTTATAAGAATTTTTTGTTTTGTTGGGGATCTTTTTAGTAAGCATGAAAGAATTGGAATACCAAAGAAATTTCTTCTTTTTTTCTCCTCCAAATCAGGAGTCATTACTCTTCCTATATTTTCTCATAAAGTTGAGTGTGTATCACTTTTTTGCCTTGATTATAGAATAATTTGAAGATTGAGTGTAAAGTGGTGGATGTAGTTGGATTTGGACATGTTAACTATTAGAGTTATTTATACTTAATCTTAAATATTTAACAATACTGCACAGCTCAGATGGGCATAGGACTACAAAGTGGCATTCTGTAGAAGCTAATATTATAGGCTGTACTGTTAATTACTGAGCATGGGGGTCCTGTATTGCATTAGGCACAATGCATACTCTTGCTTACAGCAAAACTTTAAATATAATCTAAATAAAAGCTGCCTTCCATTAGTTTTTTATGTTTTGGTTTGTTTTTATCCCTTCACAAATCCATATAAATATTTAACCCACCTACCCATAGTTGGGAGTTATCTGATTTCATTTATTTCTGTTGGTACATGATCCATTAAATTAGTTTTTTAACTGTTGGAAATAATTTCAGACTTACAGAAATGTTGCAAGAAATATAATAGTGCACATGGTACCCATATACCTTTTATTCTATTCACATATTAACATGTTGCCCTATTTGCTGTATCATTTGTTCTCGTTACATCTACATGGTTTTTCTGTATCATTTAAGAGTAAATTGCTTATTTTTTGTATGATTTTTTTCTCAATATTAATTCTGTGATGATTACCTTTACATATTTACAAATGGTAATACAATGTAGTGACCAAGACCATGGACTCTGAAGCTGGACTGTTCAAATCTTGGCTCCATTTCTTGTTGTGATATTGGACTAGTGATTTAACCTCTCTGAGCCTCAATTTACTCATCTGTAAAATAGGGGTAATAACTACCTACGTAATAAGGTTTTGGTGAAGGTTGTATGAGTTAATGCTTCTATACACACTTAGGCAATAGTGGCTGGCATATACTAAGGGCCCTAGAAATCTGCTATTGTTATTAAAGTCAATTAATTCCTTCAGGAATATTCTTGGAGTGGAGCAAAAGTAAGCATTTTAATTTGGTTTTAAATGAAACTGGTACCAAACTTTCCTCAGAAACGTTGTACCTCTGAATACATCTTTCAGTGGCATATTAGAGCTTATTTTTGCTATGAATAATTTCTAATGCCTAGGATAGTCTGGAGTGGATATTGATGTGACTGATCAAAGTGATTTTGTTTTGTTTTGAATTAGGTTACAGATTATGCCATTGCAAGGCGTATAGTAGACTTGCATTCAAGGATTGAAGATTCGATTGATCGTGTTTATTCCCTTGATGATATCAGGAGGTATCTTCTCTTTGCAAGGCAGTTTAAACCAAAGGTAACCTGCATTTTTTTATACTAGAATAGAGCATCATGGGTATATTTTAAATGGCATTTAGACAGAAGGGTTACATGGAGAAATCTGAACCTGTACTTGTTTGGGTTTTTTGTTTATTTTGGGGGTTTTGTTTGTTTAGAACTGTTTGTTTCTTCAGAGAGTTGAGAAAAGGGCATTTTAAAAATATCTGAATAATTCCATTTCTTTTCCTTGTTAGGTGCTAATAAGTTTTTGTGGGTGAAGAGTTTTATTTTGTTTCTTAATATATTTTTATTGATTTCAGAGAGGAAGGGAGAGCAAGAGAGAGAGAGAGAAACTTCAATGATGAGCGAGAATCATTGATTGGCTGCCTCCTACACACCCTCTACTGGAGATCAAGCCCTCAACCTGGGCATGTGCCCTGACTGGGAATTGAACCTGCAACCTTATTGGTGCATAGGACAATACTCCCAACTGAGCCACCTGGCTGCGGCAGACATTCTTTTATTTTAACCATTCCTAAGAATCATAAAACTGTGTATGTGTTTAGTAGTCTACTGAGTGCTCTCATGTCTTTCTCTGAGGAAAAACTTGGATTCCTCTGGATAATTGTGAATGAACATGATTGTTGTTTTTTGTTTTTTGTTTGTTTTTTTATAAGAAAGACTGTTAGTCTTTTTTTTTTTTAATATATTTCATTGATTTTTTACAGAGAGGAAGGGAGAGGGATAGAGAGCTAGAAACATCAATGAGAGAGAAACATCGACCAGCTGCATCCTGCACACCCCCCACCGGGGACGCGCCCGCAACCAATGCACATGCCCTTGACCTGAATCGAACCTGGGATCCCTCAGTCCGCAGACCGACGCTCTATCCACTGAGCCAAACCGGCTTCGGCCATGATTGTTATTTTATAGTAGTTGATGTAGTTCATTAGGTTGAATCTGCACTGGATCCAGGATAGTTACTTAGACATTTATTTTTAAAATAAGCCTCCATTTAATAGCCCAGCTGAAGTGGCTCAGTGGTTGAACCAGGAAGTCACAGTTTAATTCCTGGTCTGGGCACATGCCCAGGTTTTGGGCTCGATCCCTGGTAGGGGGCATACAGGAGGCAGACAATTAATGATTCTTGCTTATTGATGTTTCTATCTCTCTTTCCTTCTCCCTTCTTCTCTTTGAAAATCAATTTAAAAAATAATAATAAATGAATAAACCTCCAGTTGGCAGTTTCCTAAGATAGAGTATGGAAAGAAAAAAATTCTGGTTGATTCTAGGTTTTTACACATTATTGTCTAGCTTGATTTTTGGAAGTTATTCTTTTTTTTTTTTTTTTTTTTAATATATTTATTGATTTTTTACAGAGAGAAAGAGAGAGGGATAGAGAGTTAGAAACATCGATGAGAGAGAAACATCGATCAGCTGCCTCCTGCACACCCCCCACTGGGGATGCGCCCGCAACCAAGGCACACGCCCTTGACCAGAATCGAACCTGGGACCTTTGAGTCCGCAGGCCGACGCTCTACCCACTGAGCCAAACCGGTTTTGGCTTCTTTTTTTTTTTTTTTTTTTTTTTTTTTTAATGTGCCCTAAAGGTTGCGGGAATTGAACCAGCAACCTTTTGGTTAATGGGATGATACACCAACCAACTGAGCCATCCGGCCAGGGCTTAGAAGTTATTCTGAGATTTTAATTCTTTATCACTTTCACTTAGTTATCCTATATATAAAAAAAAAAGCCTAGTATGCAAATAGACCAAACTGCAGGTGGAACAACTGGTTGCTGTGATGTGCACTGACCACCAGGGGGCAGATGCTCAATGCAGGAGCTGCCCCCAGCCTGCAGGCCCCAGGGCAGCCAAGGCCGGTGACAGTGGCAGGGGGGGTGGGGGGAGCCCTGATTGCCCTGCCAGTCACCCCACAGAGGGAGGCGACCAGCGGCGGCGGCGGTAGCGGTGGGGCGAGCGGGCAGTGCAAGGCCGGCCAACGCGGGTGCCAGCGGGGGCCCCCCAATTGCCCTGCCAGTCGCCCCACAGATCGGCCCTGATTGCCAGCCAGGCCTAGGGACCCTACCCATGCACAAATTTTGTGTACTGGGCCTCTAGTTTATAATATTGGGATTGACTCTCACTGTCCCAAAAGAAGTTTAGTGAGTTTGCTCTAACTGGTTTGGCTCAGTGGATTGAGCATCAGCCTGTGAATTGAAGGGTCCTGGGTTTGATTCCGGTCAAGGGCACATGCCCAGGTTGTGGGCTTGATCCCCAGTAGGGGCCATGCAGGTGGCAGCTGATCAATGATTCACTCTCATCATTAATGTTTCTCTCTCTCTCCCTCTTCCTTCCTCTTTGAAATCAATAAGAATAATCCTCTTATTTACTTATTTATTTATTTTTTAATTTATTTTTTTGATCGATCCTCTTTAAAAAAACTAAGGGTTCTTTGTTATTATTTGAAAAGTAATACTGAAATAGCTAGTGTATAATATATATATGTATTGTCCTTTGTTCTTAAAGACAACATAAATTAATTGAATAGCCTGAGCATTAATTTGTTTAATGGGCTCTGGCATCTTGGGTGAAAAGATTACATCCTATCCCATTGCTTCAGCTTGTTACATATCTTCTATATATATAAAAGGCTAAGTGTCTGTCTATCTGACCAGTAGCTATCTTGCGCACTGACAACGAGGGAGCAGACACTCAACGCAGGATCTGCCATGATGCACACTGGCCATTTAAAAATAAATGGCACCATGGACCTGGTGCTGACAAACCAACACTCGGCCTCTCCCAAGTGGGACACAGGCCCTGCCACCACCACCACCCCCTCCCCCCCTCCCCCCCCATAGCACAAAATGCAGCCCAAGCCCAGCCCAGTCTGGAAATGGTGGCTGTGGACGCTGTGTAATGACGTCACATAGCAACATCCGGCTTCCTCTCCCTAGCGACTAGCATCCTTGGAGTTTCTTCAGCCCAGGAACACGACTTGCTTTATAGCCAGGTGCAAACATTTTACAGTTTAACCAAATGTTTGTGAAGCGTTTTCTCATGCCTCATCTCATTTGATCCTCAGAGAAGTCCTGGAGTAGGTAGATAGGAGACTCAGTAGAATCCTATTTTCTTTTTTTTTTTTTTTGTGGTATAGCAAAGGTGGATATTTATTGAAGAACAAGTACAGACTCCCACGTGGGGAGGGGGAAAGAGTCCCACAGAATGGACTCCCATGTGGGGAAGGGGAAAGGGTCCCCAGAATCCTATTTTCTTTTCATTAGCAAGATGTGAATAGCAATATTAAAATATTTCTTCTAATTAATTTCCTTTCAATGTGCTTGAATCCGTGCACCAGGACACTAGTCTTTTAGAAATTGTCATTTTCCTTAAATACTAATCCTGCTGCCTTCCTGTTTATAAAATAGTACATGGAATCCACAGGCCTTCTTAGTTTCTGTTGAAGGGCATTTCAGTGTTAATTCCTTGTCATTGGCTTCAAAGTTTTGGCTTTCTCAGTTCCCCTAATGTCTCCACCTGGAAGGCTCTTAAACCTCTCATTAATACAGCTCCCATCAAGTAGAAATGCTCTGACGTAAGTGATGTTCTGAAACAGATTTCCAGAGAGTCGGAGGACTTCATTGTGGAACAGTATAAACGTCTCCGCCAGAGGGATGGTTCTGGAGTTAGCAAGTCGTCCTGGAGGATTACAGTGCGGCAGCTTGAGAGCATGATCCGTCTCTCGGAAGCAATGGCTCGGATGCACTGCTGTGATGAGGTATCAAAGTCACTTTAACATAATGGATGGAAAGAGAAATTGATTTGTCAGCTTATAAGCAATTTTTTATCTTTGGTTTGGGACATACTAGCATTATATAACTGTTGAGTGCTCATAAAATATGTGACCTTGGGATTTCTCCCTTGAAGAAGGTTGCTGTTGAGCATTTATTGAGTGTAGTTAAATAGTAATGAGGTAATCATGTTATAGATTATATAATACTTATAGAGTGAGTTACTGTTAATGCTATTCATTCAAGAAACTGCTTATATATGCAGTTCTGATATCCAGAAAGTTTGTATTTTATTTTAGTGGTAACTTTTATTATTATAGCTTTATATTATGCCCTTGCTTATCTATTGGTTCCCTACTGTGAACAGTGATAAAACCAGCATGTTTCATATTTCCTACTCCCCTACCTCTCAACCATCTAATTTTAGAAAATAACGTCTTAACTTTACCTTTGTGCAGTCAGATATGCTTACCTATCACTTGGTTTATCATATTTTGACTGGTACAGATGAGAGGCAATCAGCACATTTATCTCTCAGGTCTCCCTGTTCTCTTCTGTTCCCTTCCTGTTTCTATATATCATTTTATCTGAATAATGGCCTGGCTTGATATACAACCTTTGGCTCTTATTTTCTTTCTTTTTTTTGTGAATTTTTCTACTGTATCCTGACATTAACTGTTGCTGTGGGGAAATCTGAGGCCAGCCTTGATTAATTTTGCTCCCATAAATAACTTGATCTTTCTCTTTTTCCTAGGTGTTTTTTTTTTTTCTAGGCCAGTAAGTTTATTAGGATACTAGAGGCCCAGTGCATGATTGAATCATGCACGTGTAGGGTCCCCTACACACTTTCGCTTTCGATCGCGGGGGAGCTGGGTGCCTGTCCGCTGGTGCACCAGGCCTTTCAGAAGCCTCCGGCTCGGTGGAGGCTTCCGAAAGGCCTGGTGTCGGAGCAGACAGGCACCCAGCTCCCGCGCTTTGGATGGTCCGAGGCGGGACGTGAGCTCGATGCCCCAGAGGCCCCTTCTGTTCTGCAGCACAGCCATGGCTCAGTGTCCCGCTGGCCCAATCGGCTACCCCGGCCACCCCAAGTCCCGCCCCCTGTGCCTCCCTCTGGCCCAATCCTGGGCCTAGCGGAGTGATAGTAATTTACATATTACCATTTTATTAGGTAGGATAGAGGCCTGGTACGGGGGGGGGGGGGGCAGCTGGTTTGCCCTGAAGGGTGTCCCTGATCAGGGTGGGGTTCCCTTGGGGCGTGGGGCAGCCTGAGCGAGGGGCCTGTGGTGGTTTGCAGGCCGGCCACGCCTCCTGGCAACCCAAGCGGAGGCCCTGGTATCTGGAATTTATTTTCCTTCTACAATTGAAACTTTGTAGCCTGGAGCGGAGCCAAGCCTGGGGCTCCCTCTGCAGCGGCAGCCATTTGTGTTGGGGTTATAATTGAAACTTTGTGGCCTTAAGCGGGTGGGCCCGGCCAGGGTGTTCGGAAAGCTTTGCTTCCCCTGTTGCCGGTGGCAACCCTGGCCTGCTCTCTCAAGCTCCATTCTGACGCCATTTCTGTTTGAATTTGTTTACCTTCTATAATTGAAACTTTGTAGCTTGAGTGGAGGCTTAGGCCTGCAACGGCTGGCGGAAAGCTTATTTCCCTCTGTTGCCTGGGAAACCTTGCTCTCTGTAGCTGTAGCCATCTTGGATGGGTTAATTTGCATACTCGCTCTGATTGGATGGTGGGTGTGGCTTGTGGGTGTGTCAGAGGTATGGTCAGTTTGCATATTTGTCTATTATTAGGTAGGATGCCCTGATATTGACTGTTCTTAAATGACTTAGTGTCTTTGTTAATAGTTTTTTGTCTTTTTAAAAAATTGCTCTGCTGGGTTTATCTTGTTATGGGGCTCATCTGGTTAGGGAGGGAGATTTAGAGAGATTGTAGGTTATTTAAAAAGTACTTGAAGCAATCACCCCCCCAAAAAAAAACAAAAACATGGACATGTCATTTTTCTTTTAAATATTTTATTGATTTTTTTACAGAGCGGAAGGGAGAGGGATAGAGAGTTAGAAACATCGATGAGAGAGAAACATCGATCAGCTGCCTCCTGCACACCCCCCACTGGGGATGTGCCCGCAACCAAGGTATATGCCCTTGACCGGAATTGAACCTGGGACCTTTCAGTCTGCAGGCCGAAGCTCTATCCACTGAGCCAAACCAGTTTCGGCCTCATTTTTCTTTTAAATAAGCTTTTTTTATTAAAGCAGAACATATGTATAGAAAAGTACAAAAATTATAAGTGTACAGCTCATTTAACTTTCAGTGAGCATGCCTGTGTAACCTAATTTCACTTAGCATAATGTCCTCAAGGTTCATCAATGTTATAGCATGGATAGGATTTCCTTCCATGTAACATACCATTGTATGTATTTACCACATTTTTTTAGGATAAATATCCATCTATCAGTGGATATTTGGGTTGCTTCCACACCTCTTGGCTATTTTGAATAATAGTACAATGGGTATGAGTATACTTTATTTATGTTTTAGATATTAACCCCCATCGTATCTATCATTTGCAAATATTTTCTCCCATTCTGTAGGTTGCCTTTTTTATTCTATTATTTCCTCAACTCAGAAGTTTTTGAATTGGATGTAGTCTCATTTGTCAACTTTATTTTTTGTTGCCTGTGCTTTATTTTTATTTTTATTGATTTCACAGAGGAAGGGAGAGGGAGATAGAAACATCAATGATGAGAGAGAATCATTGATCGGCTGCCTCCTGCATGCCCTATACTGGGGGTCGATCCCACAACCTGGGCATATGTCCTGATCGGGAATTGAACTGACCTCCTGGTTCATAGGTCAATACTCAACCACTGAGCCCCACCAGCCAGGCTGTTGCCTGTGTTTTTGATGTCATATCCCAGAAACCATTACTAAATCCAATGTCATGAAGCTTTTCCCCTGTTTTCTTATAGATTGTTTTTTATAGTTTTAGGGCTTTAATTTATTTTGAGTTAATTTATTATTTTGAGTTTTATTCTTCTGTATATGACACCCAGTTTTCTCAGCACCATTTGTTGAAGAGACTATCCTTTCCCCAATGGGTGGTCTTGACACCTTTGT
Organism: Eptesicus fuscus; assembly: GCF_027574615.1. Taxonomy (NCBI): domain Eukaryota; kingdom Metazoa; phylum Chordata; class Mammalia; order Chiroptera; family Vespertilionidae; genus Eptesicus; species Eptesicus fuscus. The sequence continues at coordinate 18,014,822 of NC_072483.1, read as the reverse complement.
CAAAGATTATTTGACCACACACATAGGTAGTTCCATTTTCATTGCTATGTGATCTATCAATGAATATATCACAGTGACTCACCAATTATTCTGTTAATGAACACTTAGTTTCCAATTTGGGTTCTTATGGGATATACATATCTTTTGATCATATGATGTATATATGTATACATTTCTGTTGGGTATATATATATATTTAGGAGTGGAATCGTTAAGTCTTAGGTTGTACATGTGTTCAGTTTAGTAAAGATTGCCAAAAGTGGTTTTCCATGGTGCTTTTATCAATTTATATTTCCATCAGCGACGAATGAAAGTTGTTCTACATTTTTTTCCAACACTCAATATTGTTGGTCTTTTTAGCCATGTTGGTGATTTTATGGTACTATGCCATATTTTATGTCTGTGAGAGGGAGGGAGAGTGTGAGTAAACCAAAATATCGCTGTGATTTTGTCCGGAGAAAAACTGTTTGCTAAACCAAGGAGACTGACTTACTGATTTACCTCATCTTGATTGGTTTAGGTCCAACCTAAACATGTGAAGGAAGCTTTCAGGTTACTGAACAAATCCATCATCCGTGTAGAAACACCTGATGTCAATCTAGATCAAGACGAAGAAGTCCAAATGGAAGTCGATGAGAGCCCAGATGGCATCAATGGTGAGACACTTGTTTATAAATCTGTTCTGGAATTAGAGTCCAGAATGCCCTCTGAGATGCCATGGTGAAAGTGTACTTGTTGATGGTTTTGAAGTCTCTGTGGCAAAAGGGGAAAGTGGATATTGAACTGTAATTAACTGTTTACAAGTTAAAATTTAAGTAATTAAAATAAAAATGTATTCTTACAAGACAAAATACACCAAAATGGTGATAGTGGACTTAATTCCCCAGCCTTATTTGTAGTGTTATTTTGCTTTTGAATTAAAAACATTTTCTCAAATACATTAAAACAGAAAATTATCAGAATTTAAAGTTTTACATAAAAGAATAAAATAAAAATTTGCATATAATACTATAGATGGATTTTAGATCATGAAATCTTTTTTTTTTTATTGATTTCAGAGAGAGAGAGAGAGAGAGAGAGAGAAACATCAATGATGAGAGAGAATCATTGATCCGCTGCCGTCTGCACACCCCTTACTGGGGATTGAGCCTGCAACCTGAGCATGTGCCCTTGACCATAATCAAACCCAGGACCCTTCAGTCCACAGGCTGACTCTCTGTCCACTGAGCCAAACCAGCTAGGACTAGATCATGGAATCTTTATATCTCTCATCCTTCCCATTTCTTCTAACTTAGTTGTCTTTACTAATAGCACTTACAAATTTGCCCCTTTTTTTGATTGTTAATCCTCACCTGAGGATTATTTTTCCATTGATTTTTAGAGAGAGTGGAAAGGAGGGGAGAGAGAGAGAGAGAGAGAGAGAGAAACATCAAAGTGAGAGAAAGACATCAATTGGTTACCTCCCGCATGCCCCTGACCCAGGCCAGGGAAGGAGCCTGCAACTGAGGTACGTGCCCTTAATCGGAATGGAACCTGAGACCCTTTAGTCTGCATGCTAAAGCTCTATCCACTGAGCCAAACTGGCTAGGGCTGCTTTTAATTTTTATTTGTAAAATTACTAAATACCAAATATACCTATATGTTTGCTTTGGAATTAGTATTACAATATTAGTATCTGTATAAACATTTGATGCGGGAGTTTTGGAGGAACAGAAGGAAGACTCAGGTGGTTGATGTTTCCCTTAGGTCACGCTGACAGCCCTCCTCCTGTGAATGGAATCAACGGCCACAGTGACGACACAGACCGCGATTCTGTTCCGAAAGCCTCCTTAAGGCTGGGCTTCTCCGAATACTGCCGAATCTCTAACCTTATTGTGCTTCACCTCAGAAAGATGGAAGAAGGTGAGGCACCCAGGCTCAGTCATTTACATAAACCACTTCTGATTGCTAAAGATTGTGTTTTGTCAGGAGAGATGATAAATTGTTAGACAAGCTTACCTTGGCAGGGTGTCAGCCTGTACTTTTCCCCACAAGTTCATTGTCAGACAAGATTTATGGTTTATTCTTATTAAATTGCCAATTTTAATAGTTTTGAAGCAGAATTTGGGATTCTGTAATACAAAAAGAAGTCCTTTATAATGTTTTTACAGATGCAAAATCACTATTCCTTAACTATAGCTTTATTTTAAATGTATGAACTGAACTCCTAGGTTATTTATATTTCATAGGCAAGTAATTGAACTCAAAAGACTATATCAGCACAAATACATCCCAGACTAGGAATGAACTCATTTCTCCATAGATAAAGTGTGATATCTGGACAGTCGTGCATTTCTTACCCGTAACTGCTTTCCCACAAGGTAGAAGGAAAAATAATGAAATCAAGGAGTCAGGCTTAAAACTTTAATTTGGTGATTGACCATCAGACATTTCTTATGTAAAAGTTCCAATATTCCGGCTTTTGGACAGATGCTGTCATCACAGCATCCTATCTGAGATGGAGTAAAGGGAGACCACAGACTGTCTTGGCTTACTAAAGGTGTGAGCCCTGTAACCTCTGCTCTCTTTCCCCTGATAACTGGCCAATGGGCGGGAGGAGAGAAGATAGTAAAGAAGCCACGAGGATAGACAGATGCTCCCTTTTCATTTAAAAAGATTTGGGAGCTTACATGTTCTTGTGTTCACATTATACTTTATTCTAGTTCTCTCTCGCACAACAAGTTTTGAACACGGCAGACCATTGATGGGGCAAAGATATGATTAGCACCCAGATAGTCTGCATTCCATAGGTAAATTCTGCTAGGTCTTCCTTTCTTAAAAAAAAGAAAAAAAGTCACTGTTCACCCGGCCAATTAGATGTTGTTTTAATTAAAATTGCAGAACCTATTGATGATGTTAAGCGAGTACTTACTGTATAGCCATAATAAACTTCAAAGACAGTTGTCAGTAAAGCTAGAATTTTCCAATTTTTATTTTGCATTTGATTAGCAATTGCTAGAATCAAGACTAAGTAGACTTTTTTTTTTTTAGGTTATATGTACTATATGTATATATATTTTTTTGTATTTTACTGATTTCTTACAGAGAGGAAGGGAGAGGGATAGAGAGTTCGAAACATCGATCAGCTGCCTCCTGCACACCACCTCACTGGGGATGTGCCCGCAACCAAGTACATGTCCTTGACCGGAATCGAACCTGGGACCCTTCACTCCACAGGCCAATTCTCTATCCACTGAGACAACCTGGTTAGGGCTAGGTTGTATTTTATTTCTGTGTTATAATATTATGCAGGTTCCAACTTTTCTTGGTGAATTTAGAGTTCTGCTTTGGACTCTTAGCAGTTCAGTCAGTATGAATAGACCTTGCTGGGATAAATTGTTAACTTTTTATTTTGAGTAAATTCCTATGGTTTTGTTTTGTTTTTTTTAAATGTTTTTATTGATTTCAGAGAGGAAGAGAGAAGGAGAGAGAGATATATATAAACATCAGTGATGAGAGAAAATCATTAATCGGCTTCCTCCTGCACATCCCCTACTGGAGATCGAGTCTACAACCTGGGCATGTGCCCTGATCAAGATTCAAACCCGTGACCTCCTGGTTCATGGGTTGACGCTCAACCACTGAGCCACAACGGCTGGGCAATTCCCATGGTTTTTGCTTCTCAGTTGACCTCAATTCCAGTCTTTCTTTTTCCAAAGAAGAAAAGTTATATTTAAGAAGTTTTACTTGCTGTTGTTTCATTCCTAATTTATGCCTTCAGTTGCTGTTGGCAGACATTCTCTTAGATGATGAAGCATACAAAGGTGAAGGAAACACCTTATACTCTGAAATATTAGTAGCTTTAAGACTTGTTTCTTATCATCTTATTTAATTTGATTTTTCTCTTCAGGATAAAGTCAAGCATACAAGTAATATGACAGGTTATTTCAGGCTTATGCTGGAACATTGCAAATTTACTTCGGCAGATGTACTTTCTGACTGGTTGGTGGTTATCTAATCTGTACATATCTTGTGTGTGCAAACCCCCAGGATTGACAGTACAATTTGCTAGAAAGATAATTTAATCCTTTTTAAATGTATTTTTTGTTGCAGAAGAGGATGAGTCGGCATTAAAGAGGAGTGAGCTTGTTAACTGGTACTTGAAGGAAATTGAATCAGAAATAGATTCTGAAGAGGAACTTATAAATAAAAAGAGGATCATAGAGAAAGTAATTTATCGACTCACCCACTATGTACGTACAGAACTTCGCTTGCTTGGGTTTTAATGAGGGAGGGAGCTCATGCCTCTTGTGTAGGTTCGTTAGATGTTCATTTATTTTGAACCATTGGGTCTAGTGAGAATTATGAATTGTAACAGAATTAATAGCATTTGATTGACTTATTTACTCTAGAAGCAGAATGTAAGTCAAATCTGGGAAGGTGGATTTAGGGTCTTATTATTTGAGTGTTTTTTTAACCTTTGTTTTCTCTCTCATTACTACAAACTTTCAAGCATCAACCACTATTACCTAATTTTTATATTTCACCTTCCTCAGATCCTTACTTTCATTATCCAGTTTACATTCTCATAATCACTCTTTTCTTTTACCTTCAAGTTCATTCTCTGTGTTACTTGTTTGGCCAGACCCCGGTCTAGGTTAAATCTAATTCTTTCTTTATATCCATATCCAGGCATTTAAAAATATCTAGAGAAAAGCATGCAACCATGTGCCCATTCTTATTTAAATGCATGACCACAAGTCTCCAGTGGACAATTCTGTATCTTATAGACTTTACAGTAGCCCTGCCGGTGCTGTTACTTTCCCTAGTCACTTCACTTTCCCACTCTGTTAAAGGACCATTATATACATACTTTCTCTCTGCTCAAATTAATTGACCCTTCTCAGTATTCAACCTGTCAGCAGCATTTGTCACAGTTGGTCTTTCCTCCTGGAAATACTTGTTCCCTTGGCTTCTGAGTCACCATATTCCCCTGGGTCTTCTCCTGTCTCACTGGTTATTTCTCTTTAGTCTCTTTTTCTGAATCTTTTTCTTTGTCACTTTTTAAATGGAGAACTGTGCTCATTCCTCAGACCTCTTTTCTATTTACATTAACTACCTAAGTGATCTCATTTAGTTCTGTGAATTTAACCCTTTGCACTCGCTTGCTTTCTTCTCGATTCCTTTATTCTAATGCTAACCGTGCCGAGTCACACTCGACATCCGAGTGCAAAAGGTTAAACCCAGCTGTCGATGATTCCCAGATATAAATTTCCAGCTCTCACCTTTCCTCTATACTCCAGATGTACGTGCCAGCTGTCTATATGCAAAATAATAGGCATCTCCCATTTAATGTGTTCAAAACAATCCCCCTTCCCCGCCCCCCCAATTGATCCCATTTACTCGGTTAGTTTAGGCCAGACACCTTAGAATCATTCTTGATTCCACTTTTCCCTCAAAACTTCTCTTTTAGCAGCAAATTCTATGAGCCTTGCCTTCAGTATGTGTATTTTCTGTTCTATGTCACCACCTTATATCTGTCCCCCTTTCTGCCCAGTAGCTAGGCATCTTTTAACAAGTCCAATTATTTTAGTGCCCTCCCTTCCAGTTCTTCCCTTCCATTTAGAATAAAATCCAGTTGCCAATACCATGGCCTGCAGAAGCCTACACAGACAAGCGTCTGTCTGTCTTGTTCACTTCATTTTATTGCCCCCTTTCTCTTCCCAGTCTACTCGGTGACACTGGCCTTGTCACGGTTCCTTTGACACACCAAACATGAAGGCCTTCGCACTCGCCCTTTGCACTTGCCCAGATCCCCTCCTCCATCCTGAAGGAGGCTTTTATTGCCCAGCCTGTTGAAATAGCCTCCTTGCTGTCACCCCCTTGCCCTGCTTTGTGGTTCTTCATAGTGCTTATTGCCTGGTAGTATATTCCTTAGGTGTTTCGTTTGTCTCTCTCGTTAGAAGGCAGGCACCATGAGGGCAGGGACTTTGTCTTGTTAACCACAGTATCCTCAGGTTCTACAGTGTTGCCTGGTGCATAGAGGGGTCAAATATTTCCTAAATAATTGAAATTTTCTGTTCAAATGGCAGAAATTCAATTGTTCTGCATTTCACTTCAGTGCTCACTATATAAATATTGTAGGTATCACATCTGAGGGTCGTCTTATCTGAAAAGCTGTTTACCTGTGAGAGCAGATGCAAATGAGTGTATAATTTCAGGGGTTGGGGGGGATGATGAGAACAGCTATTCATATCAGAACTTAATAAATAATATATATGAAAATAAAGCTAATAATCACTCTATAACCGAGAATTGTCTTTCAAATAGTGGGCAGTGTTTTTGCACCAGGCGAGCCCTTCCCTCCCTAGAGCCCCCTGGGATCAGTGTAAGATAAAATGATCCATGCGGAAATCCACATTGGGACACATTGCGAAATTAACTGATCTACACTGATTAATTTGACTCACTGCCTGAGCTAATTCACTGCAAAGACTAGAGAATTTGTACGGTGCTGATCAAGTGTTCTTCCTCTAAGGGTGTGTTAGTACATAGAGTGCTTGAAAGTGTCCAGTCCCTCTTAATGGCATTAGTGCTCATTCTGTGGGACTTTGCCACCTTCTTAGGATCAAATCACTATTCCCTGAGTCCCTCCATACAGGCTTGGCTAGGAGTCCTTCTCATTTGTGGATATTTTAGGTTGATGTATAGGTACATCATAGGCTTGAAATCTGTCATCAGTATTTTTAAGCCACATGGCATGTTCTTTTTTTATTATTAGCTCATAGATCAGAGTGAAATTTATCTTCAGATTCTACTTCTGATTTATGAATGGGTAGTAAAGAAAGAGTTCAATGATCAGTAATTAAAATTATCAAAATATTAAGTGAAACTAAATACTTTTATCAGAGTGATAAACATATCAGAGTATTTTACACAATTGCAAATCTTAAAATTCATACATCTTGCCTTTTGAAGTTATATTTACAAGTACTTGATGTAGTAGGCCAGGAAACCTTATTAAAATCACAATGACTGTTGAGCTTACTTACATATTCCTTAATTTTTCTTTTTTAAAAAATATATTTTTACTGGTTTTCGAGAGAAGAAGTGACAGAGGGAGGGGAGGGGAGAGACAGAGACAGAGATACATCAATTGGCTGCCTCCTGCACAACCCCCTGTTGGGATTGAGCCCAAAACTGGGCATGTGCTCTGATTGGAGGTCGAACCGGCCACCTCTTGGTATGACGCTCAACCACCCGAGCCACATCAACCAGGTCCATATTTCTCGATTTTTCAAAGGAGGCTTATGGTGTGAAAAGGTCTATATCTTAATGGGGACAGGGTTAGCAGATCCTTAATAATGACTCTAAAGTATGGTCCTTTTTCTAAGAGTGTCTGGAGGGGAAATGAAAGAAAATGCTAGTAGCAAACACTCAGGAGAAGGGTCAGGTGCTGTGTATCTGGCATGTCTGTAATACTGTGGAGACCTGAGGACGAACGTTTGTGCTTCACAGGATCATGTTCTCATTGAGCTCACACAAGCTGGATTGAAAGGTTCCACGGAAGGGAGTGAGAGCTATGAAGAGGATCCCTACTTAGTAGTGAACCCTAATTACTTGCTTGAAGATTGAGATATTGAAAGCAACTAACCGAAGAAACTGCGGCCCTCTACCTCCTGGCCTGGAGCCTGGGGTCTGAATGGAGCTCTGCGAGGGAGAATGTTTCTGGGAGCAATGCTTCGGGAAGGTTCATGGTTGAGTAACGAACCAAGTTGAAGGTCCTGTGTGCCGCATTCCCGTCATACACTTCTATGCCACTGTGGGCTTTAGCCTTTGTTTAGTGTGCTTCTTATCTAAATGAAGTTGGAACCCAATAATGTGTGGTTTCGGTAACTAAGACCTTTGCTTTCATTTGTAGGAAAATGGTCCATTACTTTTATGGTATGTAGTATTTTATTGGGGAAATAACTTTCAATTGCTAACTATTGCAGTTTTTCATCAAAATAAAATAACTTGTTTTGCATTTGTCTTGAATTTATTTATACTCTTACTAGAGGCCCAGTGCACGAATTCATGCACAGGTGGGGTCCCTCGGCTGGCTGGTGACTGTGGGAGGTTGGCTTGGCCATGGGAGGTTGGCTGTGGAGATTGGCAGGCCACGGGTTGGTCGTGCACCGGTGGGGTCCCTTGGCGTGTCCTGCAGGGATTGGGCCGAAACCGGCAATCCAATGCCGCCTGCTGCTCCTGCCTGCAGCTCCTGCTCATCCCAGCCCTGCTGCGCCTGCCACGGGCTTGCGCCCAGTCCCGATCAGGAGAGGCTTGTGCTGTAGCACTCGCCAGCCATGAGCCCTGCGTCTGGCTCCCATTGGTCAGCTGAGCAGTGTTCCTGCTGTGGGAGCACACTGACTACCAGGGACCAGCTCCTGCATTGAGCATCTGCCCCCTGGTGGTCAGTGTGCATCATAGCAATTGGTCAGCGAGTCGTTCGGTCATCCAGTCGCTTAAGCTTTTATATATATATAGATTGTTTCCATCTACTTGTAACTATGAGTCTTTTATTATTTTTAAAATATATTTTTATTGATTTCAGAGAGGAAGGGAGAGGAAGAGAGAGATAGAAACATTGATGAGAGTGAATCATTGATCGGCTTCCCCCTGCATGCCCCCTACTGGGGATCAAGCCCCCAACCCGGGCATGTGCCCTTGACCGGAATCAGTCTGCAGGCTGAAGCTCTATCCACCGAGCCAAACCAGCTAGGGCATCATTACTTTGTAATAGTTTAACTTCTGTGCCCTAGGAGTTATTTTCTAACTTTTTTTTTTTAAGGGAAATGTGTGATTTTATATATTATAAAACCATTTCCAAATTTTATGGTTTTCTTCCAGGTAAAAGTTATTGCTGTTTATGATACTAACTTCCTGAAACTTGGTTATGATCAGTATACTGATGATGCAGTTACTATTGTTGCAGCTTTTACCAGATGTCATTCTTGGCCTGTAGGGCCAGTTAGGGCATGTTCATATGTGGTATGTGAGTTCAATCATAGTAATTTCACTCTCCATTGGCTTGAAAAAGATAGGGTGGGGACGCTGGGAATAGAGAACCTGCACAGTTAGCAAATACAGGGTTATAAGCTCCTTCAAAAGTATGTTCCTAATTAATGAGGGTATTAGAGGCTGTTGGGATGAAGATACCTTGGGGTCTCAGACTTGCTAGTGAGGCAGCTATGAGATACTGGTGTGAAAAATGGACAAATGTCAGGCAGGACATTCAGTAACAGGTGTTAGGAAGAACATTCTAGAGAAAAGCTAGGAGACAGCAAGAAAGAGCCCTTCTCTGTACTGACTCCCACTTGATAAAGAAAATGGTGTTAAGAGGTCCTGAAAGAAGAGAAACAGCCTGACAGGAATTTGAACTTAATTTGATCCAATATCTGCCCAAAGGAAAATTTGATGCTTAGGAAACATGAGTTCTGTTTTGATGAATCTCATCCCCTTCCCAATTCTACCATTAGTGGGAGTGCAGGCTCCAGAGCAAGTCGAGGTAATTACTACAAATGCAGTCAGAGTTCTTTTTTAATATATATTTTTATTGATTTCAGAGAGGAAAGGAGAGAGAGAGACATCAATGATGAGAGCGAATCATTGATCGGCTGCCTCCTGCGCGCCTCCTATTGGGGATTGAGCCCGCAACCTGGGCATGTGCCCTTGACTGGATTTGAACCTGAACCCTTCAGTCCACAGGCTGATGCTCTATCCACTGAGCAAAACCAGCTGGGGCTACAGTCACTTTTTGTCCATCTGAATGAGTGCTTACATTTCCACATCACCCCCTTCCTCCACATGTTACTTGTCAGGAAGGTGAAATGGACAATGGCATACAAGATCTTTATGAAGAAAATTAGACAAGTGTTTAGTAAGTGGGTAGATACAACATATTACTGAATGGGACTACTTGAATGTTGAAATTGTCAACTAATCTATAAATTTAATGTATTTTCAAATCCCAACAGATATCCATCAACAAGAGGGGAGTTAATAAATTTTTAGAAAAATACAACTTACCAAGACTTAATCATGAAGGAATAGAAAATCTGATCAGACCAATTAATAGTAAGGAGATTGAATCAATAATCAAAACCTCTCATCAGCCCTGCTGGTGTGGCTCAGTAGTTGAGTGTCGACCCATGGACCAAGAGGTCACCAGTTTGATTCCCGGTTAGGGCACATGCCTGGGTTGCTGGCTCGATCTCAGTAGGGGGCATGCAGGAGGCAGCTGATCAATGATGATTCTCTCATCGTTGATGTTTCTATCTCTCCCTATCCCTTCTCTCTAAAATCAGTAAAAACATTTTAAAAAAACAAAACAAAACCGCTCAACAAAAAAAGTCCAGGACAGGATGGCTTAAATGGTGAATTCTACCAAACATTTAAAGAATTGATACCAATCTTTCTCAAACTCTTTAAAAATAGAAAAGGAGGGAACATTTCCAAACTCAGTTTATTAGGCCATTATTACCCTGACAACAAAACTAAAGGAGGTCGCCAAAAGAAAAGAAGATTACAGGCCAATATCCCTGATAATAGATGCAAAAACCCTCAACAAATTATTAGCAAACTGAATTCAACAATACATTAAAAGGGTCATATACCGCCGAAACCGGTTTGGCTCAGTGGATAGAGCGTCGGCCTGTGGACTCAAGGGTCCCAGGTTTGATTCCGGTCAAGGGCATGTACCTTGGTTGCGGGCACATCCCCAGTAGGGGGTGTGCAGGAGGCAGCTGATCGATGTTTCTCTCCCATCGATGTTTCTAACTCTCTATCCCTCTCCCTTCCTCTCTGTAAAAAAGCAATAAAATATATTTTTTTAAAAAAAGGGTCATATACCATGATCAAGTAGGATTTATTCCAGGGATTCAAGGATGTTCAGTGTCCACAAATCAACCAATGTGATTGATACTCCACATTAACAAAATGAAGGCTATCCTATGACTCAGAGATTTCACTTCTGGGTATACGTATATCCAAGGAAACCCAAAACACTAATTTGAAAGAATATGTTCATTGCAGTGTTATTTGCAATAGCCAAGATTTGGAAGCAACTCAAGTGCCCATGAATAGACAAATGGGTAAGAAAGCTGTGGTACATATATGCAATGTAATGTTAGCCATAAAAAAAGTGAAATTTTACCATTTGTGACAATATGGATGGACCTAGAGGGTATTATGCTAAGTGAAATAAGTCACACAGAGAAAGAAAAATACCATATGATTTCACTTATATGTGGAATCTAAAGAGCAAAATTAATGAACAAATAAAATAGAAACTGACTTATAGATACAGAGGTCAAACTGATGGTTGTGCCCTAGCTGGTTTTGCTCAGTGGATAGAGCATTGGCCTGTGAACTAAAGGGTCCTGGTTTTGATTCCGGTCAAGGGCACATGCCCCGATTGCAGCCTTGATCCCCAGTGGGGGGCATGCAGGAGGCAGCCGTTCAGTGATTCTCATCATTGATGTTTCTATCTCCCTCTCCCTTCCTCTCTGAAATCAATAAAAACATATATTTCTTAAAAAATCAGCTTCGCCGAGACCGGTTTGGCTCAGTGGATAGAGCGTCGGCCTGCGGACTCAAGGGTCCCAGGTTCGATTCTGGTCAAGGGCATGTACCTTGGTTGCGGGCACATCCCCGGTGGGGGGTGTGCAGGAGGCAGCTGATCGATGTTTCTGACTCTCTATCCCTCTCTCTTTCTCTCTGTAAAAAATCAATAAAATATTTTAAAAAAAAGAGGGGCAAGGGAGCACGGGGTGTTTGTGCCTCACCTCACCGTCAGCCCTCTTTTAAAAGCTGGCAAAGCAAGAGTTGGAGAAAGCCCTTCAGCCATGGAAGGCAGTGCCACATTGAAAGCACAATGACTAACTGAACATACTCTTCCCATGGGACCCAGCGATCCGCTCCTTGGGATTTCCCCGAAGGAGTTGAAAACCTATGTTCACATAAAAACCTGCTCGTGGATGTTTCCAGCTTTATTCATCATCGCCAAGACTTAGAAGCAAGCCAGATGCCCTTCCGCAGGTGAATGGGTAAACTGGCACATCCAGACAACGGGATACTATTGAGCACTAAGTCAGACTCCTCGAAGTGCTCCTAGGGACAGACAGACATCGCTACTGAGCTTGCTGGAGGTCTTTCTGGGCTCTTCTGGATGATGTTTCCCTTCCTCCTGTCTGTCCTGAGCATCTGGATTGACTTCCTGCTGAAAAGTGGAGTCTGCCCTGGGCTCAGGGATCTGGAGCAGAGACCCCAGAGAGATGCCTCGCCCCTTCCCCTGTGTAAGGACATGGCGACATGTTGGCGTCTGCAGCACAGAAGGCGGTCCTCACCAGAACCCCACCGTGCCAGCACCTGACCTCAGCCTTCCAGCCTCCAGAGCTGTGAGAAGCAAATGTCTCAATGTCTGTTGTTGATCAGCCTCCCCGGCTGTGGTATTTTGCTATCGCGGCCAGAATGGACTAAACTAGGTCACAAGATTTTAGCCAAAACTTAATCCTCTGCCCAAATCTGTCACTCCCATGTGTTGATCAGAGTAAGCCATGCCGGAGCCAGTGTTTCTCAACCTTAGTTCATTCTGACAAACTTCCTTGGCCATAAACTTGAGGGGCGACATGTAATGGTGCAAGGGGAGAGACTGGTGAGCCAGGGGAAATGAAGAACACACGGTGACCTGGCCATAGGCGATTTGTTTGCATGTAAACTTGGATGAAAACATAGCTAGTCAGGATTTACCTATTGATCTTTGGATATGGAGACCGTTCCACCTGATATCCTGTTGTTGACTTCATTGCAGAAAGTCCCTATGGTTGGCATTCCTGAGGGATGAAAGGCCCAATTGAGTGAACAACAGAGAGTCACAATATATGGAAAAAATTGGAAACTTACTCACTTTTCACAAAACGCAACATTTCAATAAAGCTCTTATTTGGACAAAAAAAAAAAAAAAATCAGCCTCATTTCAGCAAAACCTAGATTCTGGTTGTTCTTTGAAGGAGTTGGGGATGGCCAGGATCTTGATGTGAAACACTTATCTGTAAAGATACTAGTATATGTACCCCTATGTTCATTTCAGCTTTATTCACAGCGGCTGAGACATGGAAACAGTGTCCTTTGATGGACAATTGGATACAGATATGCTACATATATTCAATGGAATATTGCTCAGCCATTAAAAAATTGAAATATTGCCAGTTGTGACCACATGGATGGATCTTGAGAGTATTATGCCAAGTGAAAAAAGTCAGATGGAAAAGGATAAGAACCACATGATTTCACTCATATGTGGGATGATACACAAAAAGCAACAAACACACTCATTGATAGAGACAACAGAATGATGGTTGCCAGATTTGAAGCTTGACGTCAAGGCCATCTTTAAAATTCCAGTAAATGAAATAAAATTGTTTCTATTAAAAAAATAGGGAAAGAGTGAATGTGTGTGTGCACACCAAGAAAACTCCAGGAAAAAGAATGAAAGGAGAGGCTATGTCCTATCATAAAGTGAAAAGTACTACACAGCTATAGAAATTTAAATTGTGTGGTATTGTCACAGGAATGGATAATCAAGCAGTAGAAAGTCCCGAAATACCTATGTCTTTATAGATATTTTGTTCCTGATAAGGTAGCATTTCAAATAGTGGAAGAAGATGGCCTATTCAATAACATGTTAGAAATTGATAAGCCATGCCACACAATATACATACAGTTAAAATTCAAGAGGAGCTAAAGATGTAAAGATTTAAAACAGGATAAAGAAATACAGTTTTGACATGAGACTTAAACCATGGTACCAGGAATGTACTTTAAAAGACACCATAAACCATATTAAAGGACCGGGGAAAATTGTTTCCTATCATGTTTTGTTTGTTTGTTTGTTTTTAATCCTCACCTGAGGATACAGGAGAGAGAAACATGATGGGCTGCAGGATTGGCACATGCCCTGACCCGGGAACTCAACCCACAACAACCTGTGGGTGTACAGGGGGATGCTCCCCGGGAACTCAACCCACAACCTGTGGGTGAACAGGGGGATGCTCCAACCAACTGAGCCACCTGGCCAGGGCTCCATCATGTTTTAATATATGATATCCAAACTCTATTAAGAGTTTTTATTTCAGTAATAAGTTAAAATAATAAAAATGTACAAAGGGTAGAAACAAATCTCAGAAGAAAAACAAGCAGCCAATTAACATGAAGAGCTACATTTTAAGCAGAAAAATAAGAAACCAATAAAGATAATATTTTCACTTTTCCAAGTGTCAAAAATGTCAAGTTTTATAACAAGTGTTAGCAAAGCAGAGGGATTTAAGCACACTTCTGTCGGTAGAATTTAAATTTGAAGAAGCCTGTTTTGGAAGACTATTTGTATTTCAATCAGAATTCTAAACAGGTATGCCATTGGGTCAACTTAATTCCTAAGAATCTATGTTAAAGAAATAGTCACACATGTGGACAAAGATATGTAATGTATAGGTATAAATGTATATCTATATACATTTGCAACCAATTAAAATTAAGATAGAACCAGTGTTTAATATCAAGAGGTTAACTTATGTTACCTCCTTTCTACGGAATGAATGCTGAAAAGAGGTGGGTCTGTACATTCTGATGTAGGCAGAGCTCCAGCAGCTATTAAGTGAAGAGAAGAAAGAAAGCTGAGGAACAATCACAATCCTGTGTTATGTATAATACGTTAAATTATATTATACATTTAAAATGTTACACACCTACTACATACGTTTGCATCGAATATATGCAGTAACAGCTACCACGGAGCTGCATTGTTCTAAAGAATGACCCCATTTCATTCTCACTACCATCCACTTCCATTCTACAGGCGAAGAGGCAGGCACCGAGAAACTAAGTGGCTTCCTCCGGTGAGATTTAAACCAGCTTTCAGACTCCCGAATCACCATTCGGCTGCACAGAGAGGGAAAGCGGGGAGGAAGCAATGTTGAAAGAATTTACAGGGGCATTTCATATGTTTCTATATTATTTGAATCTTTTACAAAATGTTTCATCATTTACTTACATATTTTAAAGGGGGGAAAAGTTTGGCAAGGGACTAGTTTTTGTTGTGTTAAGTAAACACATTTTAAAATGCTTTGTAAGACACACACACACACACACACACACACACACACACACAAATGTGGAGAACGTGTTTTCCTGCAGACATTTTCCAGGTCCCTCGGCTTAAATCGTGTGAGGCATCTGAAGTTTGGCTATCTCTTACGGCGTTTGCATTTTTCCATGTTACATTGGTGAGCCATGCACCGATTGCATTATCACAGATCACCAGTTAGATATTAAGTGTTAATAATCACGTATTTTACAGCCTCTGCTGTGGTTATAAAGTAAGGATTCCGCAGCCTCCCAACACGTCCTCGAAAATGGAGCTGACCTGGAATTTAGCCTTTTTGGTTTTCCTCAGGTTTCCGTGCTGCGGGTTGGGCTGGGAGCCCGGTGGAAGTTTCATGTCGGCGGCCGGTCCTCTCACTACGGACCCCGCCCCGGACGCCTGTCCGCGGCCGCTGCCCGCGCTCCTGCCGCGGCACCTGGGCCGCCTCCGCGCCGGCGGGGCCACCCACTACAAGGTGTTCCTGTCCTGGGCCCGGCTGCTCCCCGCGGGAAGCCCCGAGGCGCCGGACGCCGAGGCGGTGCGCTGCTACCGGCGGCTGCTGGGGGCCGTGCGGGCGGCGGGGCTGCGGCCGCTGGGCGTGCTGCACCGCGGGCTCCCGGGCGCCGGGCCCCGGGGCGGAGCCGCCGCCGACCGCTTCGCCCACTACGCCGCGTTCGCCTTCCGCTCCTTCGGGGACTTGGTGGACGTCTGGTTCACGTTCAGCGACTTGGAGGAGGCGATCGCGGGGCTCCCCCGCCGGAAATCTAGCCCCGCACGGCTGCAGACCCTCGCCGACGCCCACAGAAAAGCCTATGCGATTTACCACGAAAAATACGCCCCGCCCGGTGAGTCCACGCCACCCCGACGGCTGGCGCCGCAGCCTGTGTCACCCCTGCCCGCCCCCATTCCTCCTCCACGCGGGACTCGGCTCCCTCCCACTCCTCAGTCCTCCCGTCATCTCATTCATAGCGAGACATCCCACTGTGTTGAGGTTCCCCGTGGAGACGGGCAGGGGCTCCCCCGCACAGCGCCCCGCTTCCCTCGGAAGCACCCCTGGCCCGGCCTGGCGTCTTTCCGTCATCCCTCCTCCAGCCCCGCCTTCCTGGCCATCCGAGGCCTCGAGGCCGCCCAGCCGCCCACCCTCCCACCCTCCCAGCCTCCCACCCTCCCCGCCGCCCACCCTCCCCGCCTCCCCCTTCCTTACAAAGCGGGGAACAGAACACGGTCAGGTTGAAGCTTGCTTCCCAGGTCCCAGGTCCCAGGTCCCAGGTCCCAGGGGGAGACAGACAGATTCAGACAGACCAGGATGTGCTGACAGGGGGTGAGGAGAGCATGATCCCATTGTCCATATTCTTGCTTCGTAACTACCTTGAGGTTCTGATTCAGCGGGTCTGGGCGGGACCAGTTCTCTGGGTGAATCTGAGGAACACCAGTTTTGAGAACCAGTTCTGGGTTATGAATGCGTTCTTGTTTTTATTATATACCTGTAGTACGTACTATATGCATCCCTGTATATTCTACTTTATGAGTATCTTCTCATTTTATAGGAAGCCTGATTTTCAGTGGTCTTATAGGTTCCCTCAATATGAATGGATCATAAAGTTTAAAATATTGCGCTCATTTTAATATGTGTTTAATTTTTACTATTGCAAATTATAAACATGCCTCTATATAAACGCTTGCCTAGCTTCTGACGAATTCTTCTTTCTGATCGATTCCTAGAATTGAAATGACTAGATCAAGAGATGTACATTCTTTCAGACCTTAGAGCATGTGGCTAAACTACTTCCCGGGAAAGGTGTAATGGTTTATACAACAGTTATAAAATAGTTTAAATGCGATTATTTTTATCACTGATACTTTGACAGCTAAAAACTGTTTTCTCCTTACAGTCTCCGTTTGCATGTATTTGACTATGGAGAGGTTAACTTTTTTATTTTTCTGTGAAAAGTGAAAGGAGCGTGAGTGTGGAAGGGGCTGTTTCCTATAGGATTGCGAGGAAGGCAGACCTCGGGCCACCTGGGGGCAGCCTGGAGGGAGGCGGGGGCGGGGTGGGGGGGGGTGAGGGTATGACGGGGGCGGAGGAGGGTGAGGCCCCAGCCGTGGGAGCAGCGCCGCGAAGGCCTGGGACCCGAGGGTGGGACGCGGCGTGTAGATTTGAAACTGACCCTTGGAAAGCACACTTAGGGGTGGGTGAGCGATAAGTGTTCGCTGGCTGCCCTTCTTTCTGCTGAAGAAACTGAGTAAAATGAAAGAAGGCAGCACTGAACTTGGATCCTCTCAAATAAAGGGACATCTGTCTTACCCTGAGGTCAGATTCCATAGAATTACTTCTATTATGCAATTATATATACATGTTTTACAGATTTCGTTTTTAATTTCCATCAGGTTCCTAAAGACTGTTTCTTGGTTTCTTTTTTTAAAGATGGTTTCTTTTTTAAACTTACATTTTCCTTCTTTTCCTCTTGTGCTCATTTTCCCCATTCTTTACTTTCTGTTTCATCACTATCACTAGATGATCTGCCCCCAGTATAATATGGGAAACAAAATTCTCTTTTCAATTTCTTTACTATTTTAAAAGGTGGTTCTCTCTCTCTCTCTCTCTCTCTCTCTCTCTCTCTCTCTCTCTCTCTCTCTCATTCTTTTTTCCCTCTCCCCCTCCTTCTCATTCTCCACTTCCTCTTAAGTTTAATCCATAGCCTGTTGTTCTTTTTAAAATATATTATTTAGTATACACAAAAAGTTGTATAACTTACGTTGGTTAAAAGCAAACTACAATAACAAATACCCATGGAGTGGCCACTCCATCCAACAATAAAATAGAACACAATACCACTTCACGTCAACTAGGATGGCTGTAATAAAATAGACAGTAACAAGGGTTGGCGATGATGTGGAGAAATTAGAACCCTTATGCATTGCTGGTGGGAATGACTGACGGTGCAGCCGTTCTGGAAAACAGTCTGGCAGTTCCTCAAGTTAAACTTTAGAGTTACCAGGACCCGACACTGCCTCTCCTGGGTATATATCGGAGAGTAATGAAAACAAATGTCCAGGCAAAAACTCGTTACCAACCTTTATAGCAGCATTATTTATAATAACCCAAATGGTTATAACAGCATTATTTATAGCAGCCTTATTTATAATAACCCTAATGTCCATCACCGATGGGTAAACGAAATGAGACATAAACATACACTGGAATATTATTCATCCTTAAAAGGAGTGAAGTACTGATACATGCTACAACATGATGAACCTTCAGTCGCAAAAGACTGCATATTATGTGATTTCCTTTATACTCTATGTCCAGAAGAGACAGCTCCGCAGAGACACTGAAGTAGATTAGCAGTATCTGGGGCTCAAAGAAAACGGTAAGTGACTGCTACTGGATACGCGGCATTTTTCTTTAAGTGACTAAAACATTTTGGAATAGTGCCTATGGTTGCACAGTTTTGTGAATATATTAAAAAACCACTGAACTGTATACTTTAAAGGGGTGAATTTTTTCAATTAAAGTTGACATTAAATATTACTTTATATTATTTTCAGGAGGGGTGATTTTTTTGCTACATGAATACATATTTTAATTTTAAAAATGTAAAAAAAAAATAAGTGGGAGGGTTGAGGGTTTATAAAGCAAGGCAAAACAAACCACAACTTACATCTACTTGAATATTCCCCCATCCCATATTTTATTTTATTTTTTTAATCTTCACCCGAGGATATGTTTTTATTGATTTTTTTAGAGAGAGAGAGAAACATCAGCTGGTTGCCTCCCGTACGTGGTCTGACCAGGGGTTGAATCTGAAACCTAGATATGTGCCCTGACAGGGGGAATCGAACCTGCAAACTTCCCGTGCACAGGACAGTGCTCCAGGCAGCTGAGCCACCTGACCGGGACCCTATCCCGTCTTTTATTCATCCCCTCCCCACCCAGCTTACCACTACGCAGCTGTTCTGTTTACCTTTTATTATTTGATAGCCGTCTCCCCGCCCCCCGCCCCCCGCCCCCCGCCATTTGGTGTCCACAATGACTTAATAGTACAAGGCCAAACATTTTAAATTTAAAAAATGTTTAGTTACAGAACAGGTAGCAGTTTAGCAAATAAAGCACATTCCCAGTGTTTTTAAAAAATATGTTGAAGAAGTAAATTTCCATTTACTACTGATTAGAAAATACAATATTAAATGCAGTTCTGATACTTTTCTAAGAATTATTTTTATCAGAGTATGGTTTACATATAGTGAAATGCGTGATCTTAATTTTACAGTTTGATTAGTTTTGGCAAACACATCCATGTAACCCATACCCTTACCAAGATAAGACTTAACTGCCCGGCCGGCATGACTCAGTGGTTGAGTGTCAACCTATGAACCAGGAGGTCATGGTCAGGACACATGCTCATGTGCAGGAGGCAGCCAATCAATGATTATCTCTCATCATTGATGTTTCTATCTTTCTCTCTCTCCCTTCCTCTCTGAAATCAATAAAAAAAATATTTAAAAAAATATTTTAAAAAAGGCAGATATAATCTGCAAAATTGAAAAACACTCTGCTGTGTAAGAATTTTTTTCTTTTTAATCAACACTTCAACAAACTAACAGGCTTTATTTTATAGAACACTTTTAGAGTTACAAAAAATTGAGCAGATAATACAGTCTCCAGATGCCCCTCTCACTGAACCCAGTTTCCCCAATATTAACATCTTACATCAGTATGGTATATTTATTACAATTGATTACATTATTGTTAACTAAAGTCCATATTTTATTTAGAGTGCCTTAGTTTTTCCTTAATGTCCTTTTTCTATTCCAGGATCTCATCACATTCCATTTAGTTCTTATGTTGCTTTAGGCTATTCTGAACTGTGACAATTTCTCAGACTTCTCTTTTAAATTTTTATTTATTGATTTTTAGAGAGAGAGAGAGAGAGAGAAATATTAACTTGTTGTTTCACTTATTTATGCATTCATTGGTTGATTCTAGTATGTGACCTGACTGGGGATTGAACCCGTAACCTTGGTATAGCAGGACGATGCTCTAACCCACTGAGCTACTCGGCCAGGGCTCTCAAGCTTTTCTTGTTTTGATAAACTGATGACAGTTTCTGGGAGTCCTGGCCAGGTATTGTGTAGGACACCTGTTTTTAAAAATAGCTTTCTTGAGATATAATTAATGTACCACGCAATCCACCCATTCCAAGTTTTTAGTACGGTTTTTATTCTATTCATGTATGTGCAATCATCAACATGGTCAATTTTAGAACATTTTTATCACCTCAAAAAGAAAACTTGTAACCTTTAGCTATAACATTCCTACCCCCACATTGTACTCCCCCATCCCAACCACTAATTAACTGTCTCTATAGAGTTCTGTTCTGGACATTTCACATGAATGGAATAATATAATATGTGGTCTTTGTGATTGTGTCTATTGGAATTTGTCTGATGATTTCCTCAAGGATAGACTGGGATTATGGGTTTGGGGGAGGAAAATCACAAAATAAAGTGTCATTTTCATCACATCATATCAAAGGTACATACTATCAACATGATATATGACTATCGATGTTAATCTTGAACACCTGGCTGAGGTAGCGTTCGTCAGATATCTCCCCTGTAAAGTCTCTTTTTCCATCCATTCTACACTGTCCTCTTTGGAAGGAAGTCACTACACACAGCGCATACTTAAGAAGTGGAGAGTTATGCTCCCTTTATAAATACTTCTATTTTGAAACTAGTTACAAGTAGAAACCCCGACTTTTTTATTTTTATTTTATTTTTTAAAATTATATATATATTTTTTAAAATATTTTTATTGATTTCAGAGAGGAAGGAGAGGGAGAGACAGAAACATCAATGAGAGAGAATCTTTGATCAGTTGCCTCTTGCACGCCCCCTACTGGGGATCGAGTCCACAACCTGGGTATGTGCCCTTTGACCAGAATTGAACCCAGGCCCCTTCAGTCCACAGGCTGATGCTGTATCCACTGAGTCAAACCAGCTAGGGCATACATACTTTTTAAAAGTTCTTTTCTAAACTTAACCAAGGAGGTAAAAGACTTGTACACTGAAAAATATAATACATTGCTGAAAGAAATTAAAGGGAAAAAAATAAATAGAAACATATTCTTTGTTCCTGGACTGGAAGACATAATATTGTTAAAATGTCAATACTACTCAAAGTGATCTACAGATGCAATGAAATCCCTATCAAAATTCCAACGATAGAAAAATGCATCCTTAAATACATATGGAATCTCAAGAGACCTCAAATAGCCAAAACAATCTTGAAAAAGAAGAACAAAGTTGTAGGACTCACACTTCCTGATTCCAAAACTTACTACAAAGTCACAGTAATCAAAATAGTATAGTACTGGCATAAGTTTGGATGGACATATTAAAAAATGGAATAGAATAGAGAGCCCAGAAAAAAACAAAAAAAAAACAAAAACACCTCACCTATATGGTCAAATGATTTTTGACAAGGGTGTCAAGACCAGTCAGTGGCAGGAGGGAAGGAGGGGAGGCAGTCTTCAACAAATACTGGGAAATCTGAATACCCACATTCAAAAGAATGAAGTTGGACCCTTACCTTACCCCCTATACAGAAATTAACTCAAAATAGACCAAAGACCCAAACATAAGAACTAAAACTGTAAAACTCTTAGAAGAAAACATCGGGACAACATTGTGTGCTGTTTTCTTAGCTATGACACTAAAAGTGCAGATAACACAAAATAAAATAGATAAATTAGACTTCATCAAAATTAAAAAGTTTTGTGCATCCAAGAATACTATCAACAGAGGGAAAAGCAACCCAAAGAATGGGAAAAAATATTTGCAAATCATATATTTGCTAAGAGATTAATGTCCAGAATATATTTTAAAAACTTCTAATTCAACAACAACAAAACAAACAACTGTATTAAAAATGGGCAAAGGCCCTACCTGGTTTGGCTCAGTGGATAGAGCATTGGCCTGAGGACTGGAGAGTCCCAGCTTCAATTCCGGTCAAGGGCACATTCCAGGGTTGGGAGCTCCATCCCCAGTAAGGGGTGTGCAGGAGGCAGCCAATCAATGATTCTCTCTCATCATTGATGTTTCTATCTCTCCCTCTTCCTTCCTCTCTGAAATCAATAAAAATATATATTTAAAATAAAAATGGCAAAGGACTTGAATTGATATTTTTTTCCAAAGAAGTTATGGCATGGCCAATAAGTACATGAAAAGATGCTCTATATCAACAATCATAGGAAATACAAATCAAAACCTCAAGATTTAAAAACACACAAGATTCCACTTCATGCCCATTGCGTACATGGCTACTATTAAAAACAAAGAAAGTCACAAGTGTTGGTGAGGTTACAGGGAAATTGTAATCCTTGTGCATCATTGGCAGGAGTGTGACATGATGTGGCCACTGTGGAAGACAGCGTGGAAGTTCATAGAAATTACCATATGACCTAGCACTGTGGGTATATACCCCAAAAATGGAAAGCAGGGATTTGAACAGATATTCGTACACTCATTTCCTAGCAGCATTATTCAACAGCCAAAAGGTGAGAAAAACCCAAATGCCCGTGGATCGATGAATAAATAAACAAAATGTGGGATATACAAACAATGGAATATTATTCAACCCTGAAAAGGAACGACATTCTGGCACATGCTATACCATGGATGAACCCTGAAGACATTATACTACATGAAACAAGCCAGACACAAAACATAAATATTATATGATTCCACCTAGATGAGGGACCTGGAATGAGCGAGTCCACAAAGGCAGGGGGGCGGGTAGTGGTTACCAGGAGCTGGGAGGAGGGGAGATGGGAAGCTACTGTTCAATGGACACAGCGTTCCAGTTTGGGGTGGTGGGCAAGTTCTGGAGATAGATGGTGGTGATGGTTGCACAACAATGTAGATGTACATAACGCTACTGAACTGTACACTTAAACGTGTTTCATGGTGAGTGTAAGTTGTTTATATTTTGCCACAATATTTGAAAAGTTCTTTTCTAACCTTCCTCTGTCTTGTAAGCCTGGCATTGGTGTGTTCAGCGTGCCCAGAGGAGCACGCCACAGAGGATTCGGCGGAGTTGGAGGGAGGGGAGGAGAGGGACCGTCCCTCTCGCGGGAAGCGTGGAGTTGCACACAGCGTCCTCCACCTGCACAATCTGGGCGCCATCCAGGGTGACACCAGTTCCCCACCCACCCCTGGCAGGCGCGGCTGGACGCACTGGCAGCTCAGCACTGCCAGGTCCCTGTATGGAGGCATCGGCCCGAAGGGAAAGGACCTGTGTTGTGTGGAGAACTGCAGTGGGTTTTGGGGGAACCCCTTCTCTTTACGGCGGAGACAGAAATGAGCTGACCCTTCAGAGGTCTAGTGATGCCTCGGGGGGACAGGAGTTACACAGAGCTATGCAGCGACGTACCCCGGCTTAACACCGTCAATTCTCAACCCACGGCAAATGCTGATTCTGAGTCCCGTGGGCGTCAATACCTATCTGTAACCACATTCAGCACAAACTACAGGAGAAATCCTCTTCCACCAGAGAAGCTGCTCCCCTTTCAGTCCCATAGAAAACATGAGCTGCCAGCTTAGAGTGAGGATCTCGTCGTGAGGAGTCTGCATCTTCCATTGTTTTAAGAAGCGTGGTTTGTGCTAGCACTGGGAGCAGGGGCAAGCATAGCTATGCTGGGGAAGTTTAATCATTTTGTGTATGAGAATTTCTGGACCTTCAGGTGCATTTGTTCAGTCTAAATTCCAAAAACAGTTTGCAAAGTCAAACAGAAATGATTTGTGGGTTAATTGTGCTTAGGGGTTAACTGTACCCTTGTTTCGTTTCATTGGTCAAGAGATAGTACTAAACTGTACATTTTATTTATTTTTTTAAATATATTTTATTGCTTTTTTACAGAGAGGAAGGGAGAGGGATAGAGAGTTAGAAACATCGATGGGAGAGAAACATCCATCAGCTGCCTCCTGCACACCCCCTACTGGGGATGTGCCCGCAACCAAGGCACATGCCCTTGACCGGAATCAAACCTGGGACCCCTTCAGTCCGCAGGCTGACGCTCTAGCCACTGAGCCAAACCGGTTAGGGCTAAACTGTACATTTAAAGTGTGGAGCACAAGCTGAGAGCACATGTTCCGTGTGTGCTGGCGTGACGATAGACCGCAGCGTGAAAGGCGACGTGGAGCCGTCGGCACAGTCAGTAAATTCCTGGAAACAGCGTTATCTTATCGGGACGAGCACTAAATGTGTCTGGGCGACAGTCCCTGCGCAGAGGAGTTCAAAGTCCCATTGCGCTTGTCGAAAGAAGCACTGGGGAGCTGGCAGCGGCTGCCAGTGGTGGTTCCGTTGGCTGGAAGAACTTTCTCCCGTGCAGCACTCGGGTGAAAGAGAGAGGGCAAGGCATGTCGTCTCGAACTGTGGCTCTGCTCCTTGTTTATTTGGCGTTTTCACGTCATAGGCCTGAGCACCTGTCATGCACCAGTCCCCAGCGAGATATTTGCAGGGACTGAAGACGGGTTTAAGTTTTGCTGGTCAAGGAGCCTCCACTCCATGGAGTGAGAGGTAAAGACGCGTGCGCACCTGAGCGTCAGAGAGCAATGCAAACAGCGAGGGCCCCAGCCCACGGCTTGCTGGATGCCCGGTTCCTGCCGGCAGGTGGTCCTGATGCACACAGATTCCCGCCCCACTGTTAGGTGATCGAATGTCAGAGCCAGTGGGTGCAAGCAGCATATGTTTGTTTCTATCTCCTTGTCGCCCCCTCGGGACACGGGAGGGGCTGAGCTGGTGTTTGTACAGGGAACAGGGCCAGGGCCAGCAGCTCCCTGAGAGCTCCTGCCTGGGGAGAAGCTGAGGAAGCAGCGGAGGCCTGCATTCCTTGGAAAGGCTTTTACAGCTGAAACCGGTTTGGCTCAGTGGATAGAGCGTCGGCCTGTGGACTGAAGGGTCCCAGGCTCGATTCCAGTCAAGGGCATGTACCTTGGTTGTGGGCACATCCCCAGTAGGGGGTGAGCAGGAGGCAGCTGATCGATGTTTCTAACTCTCTGTCCCTTTCCCTTTCTCTCTGTAAAAAAAAATCAATAAAATATATTTTTTTTTAAAAAAAGAAAAAGTGAAAGGCTTTTACAGAGGCCCAGTGTCCACGGAGCATTCTCTAACGGGGCATTTGTAAGCTGCCTTATTTTCTAAAACCTTCCAGCTGGGGTTGAGCCGTGCGAGTGCAGTTCTTTTCAAATGGGTGGACGTGGAGTAGAAAGTTGATAGGAAGCGAGACCCCGCGCGGCCTCCGTGGCCACGGGCTCCCGCCTCGCTCACCTGCTCTCCTCCCCGTCGGTTCCAGGAGGAAAGCTCTCGGTGGTCCTGCCGGCCGAAGCCGCCTCGGAGCTCCTGCGAGAACCCGCCACAGCCTCCCTGGCCCAGGTGAGGACAGACCTGCCCTGCAACAGCCCAGGAAAGTGCCATCTCGTCCCAGACAACGAGCCGGGCGTCTGTCGGCTTGACTTTGGCATCGTGCCCTGTGGAGTCCGCTCTCGGGACTCACAGTGACGTTCGGTGAAATCCCCTTGTTGGAGCCTCCCTCCTGCTGGTCAGGTGTCAGCTTCTGCCGCTGCTCGCTCTGATTTCTTTACTGAAAGAGTCAAAACAGCGTATTAGGAGGGAGGCCAGCTTATAGCCAAGCAGGTACCGGGGCGGAGGGTTAGTTCTTACCAGTATAAGTAATGTGCCCCTAGAGTCCCCATCCAGGTTTCTACCTCCTCTAATATAACTTCTATTTTTTAAACCTTATTTATTGCCTTTTTTTTTTTTTTTTTCCTAAGAGAGAGAGGGAGGGAGGGAGGGAGAGAAACATCAGTTTGTGGTTGACTCCTGTCTGTGCCCTGACTGGGGATGGAACCTGAAGCCTTGGTGTAGCGGGATGGCGCTGTAACCACCTGAGCCGCCGGCCGGGGTAAATACAACTTTAAGCCGGGGCTTGAAGAGGAACAGTGACACCTGAGAGGGAAGCCGCGTGGGCCCTCGGAAGGCTGGCTGACAGCGTGGCACGCCGGCAGGAAAAGGCCGAGTCGGCAGTTCTTTGGCCCCCAGGGCGCGGCCCGTGCCAGACACCGGCTGGTATCTGCGCCACGGGGAGGCCCCGCACTCAGCGGCCGGCCTTGGGGTTTACGAGCTCGGAAACTTCCAGTCCAGACAGATAAGCTAGAAATGCCTGCTCCAAGGCCGAGTGTGCGGCGGGGCGGGGATCGTCTGAACGGATTTACGAGGGGCAATAAGGGCTGTCGGCCCTGAGCTCGGAGACCAAAGTGCTCATCGGGGAGGTGCTGGCGGAGCAGCAGCCTTCGCCCTGGGCTCCCGGCCCAATCCGTGCAGGTCGGAGTTACCTTCCGAAAGCGCCGTGTGGCCCGGTCCCCTGCTGGGAGGTCGCACTCCCCTGAACTGGAGCGAACCCCGCGGGGCCCTCCCTCGGGCTCTCCGCTGCCCTCTGACCTCACCTCATTTTCCCAGCCTGTGCCCCACTTCCTTCCTGTCTCCCGCACCCCTTCTAATCCTCCAGCCTTCCTCAAAAATCCCCCCAACACAAGTCTCCCCATGGTTAACGTCCGTCCGTGGGAGGGTGCTCTTCACCAGGAGGCCGGCTCGGCCTGCTGTGGCCTCTCCCACCTGAAACCCTTGGCGGGCTGTTCAGCCAGCAGCTCCCGGGTTCTGGTGTTGATCCGAATCACCTCCGTGAGGTCCGAAAGGTGGGCGACCCTGGCCTGGAGGCTAGTACCAGAGGCTGAGGACAGTCCTGGGCCCTCAGAGGCCGCCCCCGGTCCCAAGTGACTGTAGCCGCCGCCAAGGTCTGAGGACCCGGGGTGGACTTTCCTCTGACCCTGCTGCGTGTCTGCCTTTCCTGTGTCATCGGTGCGTTTGCTAACACGCTGCATTAAGTTGTCTGCTTCTGTGAATGTGACTCCCCACCCATTGTACCCAGCGCAGTGACTTTCGAGAGTAGAAACTCAATGACGACAGGTTGTGAGGACTGGACAAAAGCAGGAGCTGAGCGGACGGGGAGCGGGAGGTTGGGGGGTCCCACCAGGCGTGGGACGTTTAGTAAACACCGATGAGAACATGATGGGGGAGCTGTAGGGCTCCCGTGGGAGGCAGGTGTCCGAGCCCACCGCTCACACAGTGGTCACCAGGGGCCAGGACCCAGTCTTTGTTCTTAGGGACAGATGATCCGTGGGCGGGGGGGGGGGGGGGGGAAGAGGGGGGCAGGAAATGGCGTGCTGAGAAGGGTTGGGGAGGAATCACAGTGTCTGTATGTGTTTAGACTGTGAATCTGAAGCTCTTAGAGTGCATGCAGGCCAGAGGCAGGGCGGAGGGCATGTCCTTCCCTGGGCGAGGGGGGATGGGGCCGACCAGGCGTGAGAGCGGTGTTCTCTGGGGGGAATAGCATGGCCAGGCGAGGGCCGCCTGGGGCGGACTTGAAACTGCGGCTGGAAGTAGCCAGTGGCTGTAGCCTCCGATGGAAATAAAGCTCAGTGCGCAGGGGGGTCTGCGGAGATCCCGGCGGGAGGGGCCGTGGGTGGCAGGGGGCTCCCCTGCCTCCGTCCTGGCAAAGTGGGGCCACGTGGAGGAGGTGCGGCCCAGGGCAGCCCTGGCCTCCGACTCCCTCCTGGGGCTTACCTGCTGGGTGGGAGCCCGCCCTGTCTGGCATACAGTACTCCGTGCACTCGTTCGCTTACTCATATGCGATTATTGAGCGCTTACTGGGTGCCAAGCACTTTGCTGAGTACATAGGTGATATCCCCAGCGGCACCCAGCTCCTCCCAGAAACACACACACACTCCTTCCCCAGCTGCTCCTCCGCCCGCTTTTCCCTTGGGAAATCCCACTTGGGAGTATTCAGCTCAGAAACTGAAGAACGTTTCTGAGCAGTTCTTCATCTTGAAATCGCTTGTCTCTGATGACCCTGTTTCCTCCTTTCTAAGGACGCGGTGGATTTCCTGTCTCTCGATTGGTCTTACGATTGCCAAGGAGGGCGGAGTTTGCTGCAGGAGCTGAGGGAGCTGCAGGTGAGTCGGACGAGTCCCCTCCGACGATGAGCGGCAGCGGCTCCTGCATGTACCGCTCGGGCTGACGTGTGCACTGAACGGCCGCTCACACTCGGCGGACCTGCTGCGCTGCATCTGGGGAGCTTCCCCCGAGAGCGTCGCTAGAGGACATGCGGAGGCTAGTCTTCCCGGGAAGGATGGTGAGGGTTGGCTGTTAAGGTAAATATTTACATGCGAGTCCTGCTTTCCCGTGTAGAAATCCACTGAGAATCCAAATTCTAGATTAACAAAAATGGTTCCTGGGTTTGGCTCCTGGTTGCACAACAATGTGAGTGTGCTTAATGCCTCTGAACTGTACTCTTACACCTGGGTAAGATGGTGCAGTTTATGTTATGTGTATTTTACCACAATTGTTAAAAAACGACATTTGACACCCAGGTCTGCAAAATCAGATACCAGCTTTCTGGACTTTCTTATAACCTCTGACCCCTCCTTCCTGCCCCCGGTGTTGTTTTTCTCAAGTCTAACGATTCTGACTCCTTAGAGAGAGTATGTCAGGCGTCTCCTACCCAACTGTCAGCTCCTCTCCTGTGCTTGGTCACTGCTGTGCAACGTCCTTGCTTAATTCCTGGAATCCCGACTGTCCCCCGTCCTGGCAGAGTATAACGGACTACATGCCCAGCAGTTTCCCTCTGGACCTGCCGAGTCCTGGCAGTGTTCCTGCCCTTACCCCCGAAGAGCCAGCTGCCCTCTTGCAGGCCTTATTCCAGCCTCTGCAGGTTCGGGCACAAAGCCACTCGCCTTGCCCTATGCCTCCTGGTTTTGGTCCCACCACCTCCACCACCACGGAGATGGATTGTCAGAGGAATTATTCATTTACAGGCCGCACACATTAATGTGAAGGCTCAGTGCTGCAGCCAGGCGGGCCTCCATTTTTCCCGAGGCAGGAGGCCCGCATGGACAAACCAGCATCCGTCCCATCCCCATATCTGTTTCCAGCTGGCCGTGTCGATGCTGCTGCTTTTGTTACCTGCACACAACATGATCTCCTCAGAATAGCAGGTGCCTGCACAAGACGTTTGAGTGCTAGCTGCTCGGGTTTCAGGGCCTGCTCTACCCCGGGCACCGGGCGGGCTCTTTTCCTCACATGACCTCCCCCTCTCAGCACACCTCACATGACCTCCCCCTCTCAGCACACCTCACATGACCTCCCCCTCTCAGCACACCTCACATGACCTCCCCCTCTCAGCACACCTCACATGACCTCCCCCTCTCAGCACACCTCACATGACCTCCCCCTCTCAGCACACCTCACATGACCTCTCCGTCTCAGCACACCAACGTCAAACACTGGGTCGGGAGCCCGAGCTGAGGTTGGACCTGGGCTTCCCCAGGACACCACAGCGCCTCTCAAAAACCAAAATAAGCCCAAAGTGTTGGGACATGCTCATCGGGGTGGCCCTTTTGAAAATCACATGTGACCTTAGTCGTTTTGTAAGCACCTCCTAGGAGCCCGGAGCCTGCGCTGTGGGCCTGCTGCCAGGTTTCTGGGCCGCAGGCAGCTCCGTGGGGTCTTCGAGGCCTGCAGACGCCTGTGATGACTGAATCCGTGTCTCATCTTCCTCCAGGAATTCAGCCAGGGCTTGTTGCTCAGCTCGGGGCTGAGGCGCGGGGGGGGGGGGGTGGGGTGGGGGTTGGAAACCCCGGGGTTAGCGGGCGCAGCACTCGGACACGCAGCAGAGCCCGGCTCCTCTGCTGCTGGCGGATGTGGGGTACAGTGTCCCTTTGTACGTGGAAACATTCTCCGGGGCCCTGCTCCCACAGTGGCTGGACAGAGCTGTGAACCCTCAGCCTGTAGCCCACCAGCCAGATAGTAAGCCTCCCTGGACACCTGCAGCGGCTCTTACTCCTCTTGTCCCCTCAGGCAGGAATGACATCAGATGTGGCCTGGCAGCTCAGAAGCTGCCCTAATGGTGCAGGATGACCACTCTGGCCACGCAGTGGTGGGGGGAGAACCGAGCAGGAGAGTGGTCCC
Source organism: Eptesicus fuscus (assembly GCF_027574615.1). Classification (NCBI taxonomy): domain Eukaryota; kingdom Metazoa; phylum Chordata; class Mammalia; order Chiroptera; family Vespertilionidae; genus Eptesicus; species Eptesicus fuscus. Next base: position 17,984,574 of record NC_072483.1, on the reverse strand, counting down.
CTCTGGGGCCGTTAGTTGCATGCCTGGTAGCATTTCCCAGTCACCCCACCAGGACAGGAAGGCAGTCGGGTTCTCCCCACGAGAGGGGCTGACGTGTGTCCACAGGAGCCGGAATCAGCTGCCTCCTGCACGTGACCCACTGGGGATCGGGCCCACAACCCGGGCACGTGCCCCGACTGGGAATGGAACTGGTGTTCTCTTAGTTCAATGGTCAGTGCTCAACTACTGAGCCACACCGACTGGACTCCTTTTATCTTTTTATTATGGAAGATGTCAAACATATCCAAAAGTGGAAAGAAACATATAATGAAGCCACCCCTATTTCAAAACCTAGCAACGTGTGGTTGATCTGGTTTCTTCTGTACCTTCCCTTCCCCCAAACCAGATTGTCTTAAAGCAAAGCCCAGGCATCCATCAATACCGTGATGGTGGCACCTGACTGAGCTTCTTGTAGGAACACAGCCCCTGGCCAGGGCGCCCTGCCTCGTTCCTGGTCCTGACACAGTGCCTGGCTCCAGGCGGTGCCTCGGAGCCTGAGACGAAGTCAGATGAGCCTGTCTGCTTGGTGGGGGTCAGTGGGGAGGTGGCCTGTGGTGTTGAAAAGTTAGCTCTTGTCCTGACTGGTTTGGCTCAGTGGATAGAGCGTCGGCCTGTGGACTGAAGGGCCCCGGGTTCGATTCCAGTCAAGGGCATGTACCTTGGTTGCAGGTACATCCCCAGTGGGTGGTGTGCAGGAGGCAGCTGATCGATGTTTCTCTCTCATCGATATTTCTAACTCTCTATCCCTCTTCCTTCCTCTCTAAAAAATCAATAAAATATATTATTAAAAAAAAAAAAAGAAAGAAAAGTTAGCTCTTTCTCCCGCAGAGCCTGGAGTCAGCTCCCTGTATTAACTGGGGTGGCTAGAGGTAATTTCCAAAACCAGACTGAGCATTCGTAGCTTCCCATCTTGAAATAGCGGTCCCTGTTATCAAAAGACGTACCGTTTCGGTTCACTTGCTGGCCTTTATCTTTTCAGAGTATTGAGCCAAAAGTGAAAGTTTTCATCTTCAATCTAAAACTCCAGGACTGCCCCTCCACCAGGAAGAACCGGTCTGAGCTGCTCTTCAGCCTTTTCCAAGGTGAGTGGACCATCACTGGAGAGGCTCTGAGTGACGTTTGGTGCACTGATTCGGGGTGGTGGGGGGGTAGCAGTCTTGAAAGTCTGGGGTTCCAATAGGAGGAGGACCCAAGGAGAGTTGGTGTGAGAGCCCATCCCTGATGGCTTTAGTGCCCCTTGCCTTCCTGGTGTTGGTCCTTAGCTCCCATTGGCCCGAGAAAGGTGACAGGTTCTGTTGAGGATGCCAAGGATACCTTGATCTTATGGAATAAAGACCACCGGGCACCAGGCGTCTGGTGTAAGCATGGGAACTGCTCTGTGTCTGTCTGTCCACTCCCATTACCTCTCTCTCCAAGGTTTCTCACCTCTGCAGCCCTTGGCACGGCTGCCTCTCTGCCCCCAGCCAGTCCCCTCTGCTTACCCTTGTTCATTTCCCCACTACCTCAACTTGCACTTGGTCCTGGTGGGTACCTGAGCTGTAGGTCTAGGACCACCTCCTCAATAGCTCTGGTTCTTAACAGTGAATCTGATTGGTTGGCATGGTTCAGGAGGTTGCTCCTGGTCCAGTCAGGTCCAGGGAAAGGTGGGGTCTATTAAGGCATCAGGGGCTGAGAGCCACTAGACACTATAGGAGGGGCCAAGGGGCATGTTCCTAGTGCCCTGATAGTCAGTCCAGTCACCCTAAAGGTCAGAGTATGGGACAAGTCACTCGTGTCCTTCCCACCACTTGTAGCCAGTGCTGAGCTGGCTTCACAGACCTCATGAAACTTACCCGCAGATGCCACGTACTAACCCTCACCTAACTCACCTTTCATGGCATAGAAAGTCCTTAAATTCCATCCCTTTCTAAATGGTTAAAATGGTCGATTTTATGTTTAACATATAGTTTGCTACATTTTTTTAAACCACCCCTTTCTGATATTTGACCTCTAAATCAATTGTTCTCCGTGTGTGGTCGCCAGACCGGCAGCGTCAGCATCACCTGGGAACCTGTTGGACATTCCCAGGCCCACGCCCCCCTCAGACCAGAACTGACCAGAAACTTTGCAGGGGGCCCGGCCATGTGTGTTTCATAAGCTCTGCAGGTGATGCTGGTGCACACAGAGTCTGAGAGCCACCATCCTAAGTCCTAAGTAGGTAGAAACCACTTCTGGCCTCCTTCAATCCTTAGCCCATGGAATTCTCCAGAGGGGCTTGGAGCCATTGCTCAGAGGCTGGGTGTGTCGTATACGTGAGGAAAACCATTGATTGCATCATGTGCGTTGTTGGTCTTCAGGTAGAGTTAATTCTTCTTCTTCTCTTACAGCCCTCGATAAAGACCAAGGGCTCACCATTGGGTCTGACATTAATATATTCTTGAACTGTTCATCAAGTCTCGAGGAAAGGTAATGCAGATTTCCTGTCCAACTATCCGTAACTGGTATTTGCAGACTGCTCTACCATTCTTTCACGTGTGTGATCTCACGGGACTGTTGTCATCTGCCTCTCAGGCCAGTGATTAATTGTGGACATTTTAGAGGAGGAAGATGAAGGCTCAGAGGGGAAAGCAGGGAGAACCCGTCTCTCACTGCGTCTTACTCTGGGCCCAACACGGTTCTGGCTTTCTCACCCGTCATTGGGCCACCTTGCCGTTCACACACAAGTGCACGCAGCTGGGATTTGCACCCCTGCCTTCTAGTTTAAGATCCTGTGAGTTCGTGGCAGAGCAGGCTGGGAAGATAGATCTGAACATCCCTCTGAAGCTACGTGGTCTGAGCTGAGTCCTCTGCATCTGTTCCCTCATGGAAACTGTGAGACGCTTCCCCGTGAGGGGACCGCGTAGGTAGGGAAGCCAGCTGTTGCCTCAGGCAGAAGCCTAACTCGGGGGTGTTCTCAGGACAGACTTTAATTTATCCTGGGGTTGCCAATAATTTCTTAACACATGACCAAAATTTGTAAAAGACACCTTAAAAAATAGCCCTAACCCGTTTGGCTCAGTGGATAGAGCGTCGGGCTGCGGACTGAAGGGTCTCAGGTTCGATTCCGGTCAAGGGCATGTATCTTGGTTGCGGGCACATCCCCAGTGGAGGGTGTGCAGGAGGCAGCTGATCAATGTTTCTCTCTCATCGATGTTTCTAGCTCTCTGTCCTTCTCCCTTCCTCTCTGTAAAAAATTCAATAAAATATATATATTTTAAAATAGAGCAGATTTGAGGTTCTCCCCATGATTATAGGACTTCACCCACTCACGTCCCAAGGTGCTTCTCGGGTGAGCGAGAAAAGGACGGTGTGGAAACCAGCACTGGGAGTTCCCCAGAGCCCTCAGCTCCACGGGGTGTCACCAGGGGAGCTCCACGCACGGTGCACTAGGGGAGGGCAGAGGCGTCACCGGGCTGCCGGACCATCAGCGAGAGCACTCCCGTGTTCACCGCAGACGTTTCTAGCATGGCTAGTCCAAGGTGGTAAGCTTCAGTCACCACCCCCTCTTCGTACTTCTCCTCTCGCAGCTCTTGGCTGTCCTGTGCCGATTCTCCTTCTGTTGTTTAATCCTGTCAACGCAGTCCCAATCAGCAATTCACATCAACACCCTGAGCAGCTGCCGCATGCCAGGCTCCGTGCTGGGAGTGTGCGCAGTGCAGTGGGCAGATAGGCCGGACCTGCTCCCTGACCACGCTTGAAGTCAGCTGGGCTATGTCTTCTCAGGAAGCAAAACTCAGCCCCGCTGGTGTGGCTCAGCAGCTGAGCATCGACCTATGAACCAGGAGGCACATGCCTGGGTCGCAGCCTCACTCCCCAGTGTGGGGCGTGCGGGAGGCGATGGATCAACGATTCTCTCATCACGGATATTTCTGTCTCTCTCTCCCTCTCCCTTCCTTTCAGAAATCAATAAAAATATAGTAAATTTTTAAAAAGGAAAGCAAAACTCAGGAGGTCATAATAAAAGGGGCACCTTGAGAGCTTAATGATTATAAAACCACGAGATGCTACATGACACCAGCTCCAGGGGTCCCTTGACCTTTGCCTGAAGTGAAGGTTGCACTGCCTGATGTTAAGCTGACAGTGGGGGTCCTCACCCAGGTGATGTTGGTGGAGAACCTCTGCGTGCTGGGGGTGGGGGTGAAGGGGGTTCTAAGAGGACTAACATTGTTTTATCATTTGAGAGTTTTAGACCTTGGGGGTGAGACAAAGAGGCCCATCAATGACTCTATCACAAGAGTGTGGCATGAAACACTCACTGCTCCCCAGAGTGGGGAGAGAGTCTTTTTTTTTTTTTTTAAATATATTTTATTGATTTTTTACAGAGAGGAAGAGAGAAACATCGATGAGAGAGAAACATCGATCAGCTGCCTCTTGCACAACCCCCACTGGGGATGTGCCCGCAACCAAGGTACATGCCCTTGACCAGAATCGAACCCGGGACCTTTCATTCCACAGGCCAACGCTCTATCCACTGAGCCAAACCGGTTTCGGCCAAGGAAGAGAGTCTTATCTGGGATGTTCTGAGATGGCTTGGAGCAGGGGGAGGGTCGGCTGAAGGAGGGACAGCTGGAGGGGCTGGGCAGAGATAGAGGCTTTGTGTACTAAATATCTTCCCACGTTAGGCAAACCCAGGACTCCCAGCTCCAAGGTTTACGCGGCAAGTTCTGTTTTATCCAGGGGCGGTTTATTTATTTCTTCAAGACCTCTTCCCACCCAAGCTAGGACAGTCAGGGTCAGAGCAGCCGAGGCTGTGCACTGAGTGGGTGTCATCTGTGTCCCTGTTGTGTTCCAGAGTCGTGCATATGTTTTGGGTAATTCACAACTATAGCTCATCATTTCCCCTCACCACTCTCACAGCAAATGTGGACGAGTTGATGCTTCATAAAACAGGAGGTGCTTAGTCAGGTTGGTAAGGCCCAGGCTTCCCTGAATGGAGGGAGGCCCCCCTACAGCACCCCTGTCACTTCTACCAGTTCTTCATTCTGGGCCAGCCCAGTAGAAGGGTCATCCCCTCTCCACATGCTGGCCCTCGGACAGGGAGATGCTCTGTACTCCACCCCATTACCCCAGTGTGTTCTCTTCTCCAGACCAAAATCTATAGCCATCCTTCCTCAAGGTCGCCCTCTGCTGGTGGAACTGTGCAGGCTCCGGCATGGCGCTTTCTAGCCTGCCAGACATGACCCATGGATTGGGAAATCAATTTAGAGGTTTGATTTGAAACATTAAAAAACAAACGTTTGCCAAAACCGGTTTGGCTCAGTGGATAGAGCGTCGGCCTGTGGACTGAAGGGTCCCAGGTTCGATTCCGGTCAAGGGCATGTACTTTGGTTGCGGGCACATCCCCAGTGGGGGGTGTGCAGTAGGCAGCTGATCGATGTTTCTCTCTCATCGATGTTTCTAACTCTCTCTCCCTCTCCCTTCCTCTCTGTGGAAAAATCAATAAAATATATATTAGAAAAAAAAAAACAAACGTTTTCCCCAAAAAATGGAAGGGAGGAAAGAATCAGACTTCATTGCTTATAACAAGAGCATTTTAATGTTTTATTTCAGATATATTTAATATTTTTTTTTAATCCTCACCCGAGGATATTTTCCTATTGATTTTTAGGGAGAGTGGAAGAGAGAGGGAAAAACAGAAACATCGATGTGAGAAAAACACATTGACTGGTTGCCTCCGGCACGAGCCCCAACCAGGGCCCAGGTCTGGGGAGGAGCCTGCAACCGAGGTACGTGTCCTTGACCAGAATTGAACCCAGGACCCTTCGGTCCGCAGGCCTACGCTCTACCCACTGAGCCAAACTGGCTAGGGCCAGATATACTTATTTCTGAAATAAAACGAAACACAAAAGATATATGGACATAAATGTCTATACATCTATACACATGCATAGTGATATGTGTTTAAGAATACAAACACTACTCTACCATTTGCAAGCTATGTGATCAAGGAGAAGTTTTCATTAAAACACACACACACACACACAACACACACACACACACACACCAAGATATGAGTTCATTTACATAAAGTCTGGAGATGGGCAGTCTAGAGTGGTTATAATCGCCAGGAATCCAGGCTCCTCTCTTGTTGCTTTGTCAGCCTGAACAAGGCTCCTCCCTCCTGGTGCAGCGTGGATACCTGAGGTCCAGGCAGCAGGAAGGGGCAAGGAGGCCGCAGCTGGGCTGGTCTCTGACGGCTACACGTCAGCAGAGGCGTACAGCAGTGTGATCATTGAAACTTCTGTGCCAGCTGCCAAGTAGCTGGTGCCAGTTACTCATTTCTCTGTCTCAGCGTCCTCCTCTGCAGGGTGGAGATAAATAATTATAGTGCCCAGCTCATAAATGCATTGTGAAACTCAAATGACATCACATGCATACGTTTTTATCACAGGGGCCAGCACAGAATCCAGGCTCGGTACACTGACGTCAGCATTAGTATTACGTATGTTTTACAAACAATAAATTACCAGAAAAAAAAGTGTGGCCTGGAAACTGAAGACAGTCCGCAGGGTGAGCTAGTACAGAGAACAGTCGCATTGCTACAGTATTTGTTTTTGTTTTTGTTTTTTTTTAATATATATATTTTATTGATTTTTTACAGAGAGGAAGGGAGAGGGATAGAGAGGTAGAAACATCGATGAGAGAGAAACATCGACCAGCTGCCTCCTGCACACCCCCTACCGGGGATGTGCCCGCAACCAATGTACATGCCCTTGACCGGAATCGAACCTGGGACCTTTCAGTCTGCAGTCCAACGCTCTATCCACTGAGCCAAACCGGTTTCGGCTGCTACAGTATTTGTGTTCACACAGGAGCAGTGGAACCCCACTAAGAAGGGGTCATAATAATAATTCCCCCGACCAGCCACTTCCTGCCTGTGACTTTGTGGACATGGCTTTCCACTCAGTGTGTCTGTGTCTTTACCGATTACACACATTGTCACTGTCCGTCAGTCTGGGGGCATGTGTACTCAGAGTCATTACTTATGATGTCCTTTCCTGTCACTTCGTCATAGCAGGTCTTGTCCCCTGACTGACAGCCTGACCCTGCAGGGCGCCCGGCAGTGGGGCTCGGAGACTGCCGTGGGCTCCTCGCCGCCCAGCTCTGCCTATCAGAGGGCCTGGGAAGCGTTCGCTCACCAGCCCAGGGCGGAAAGGGATGCTTTCCTGCGGGATGTTTTCCCTGAAGGCTTCCTCTGGGGCGTCTCCACGGGAGCCTTCAACGTGGAAGGAGGCTGGGCTGAGGACGGAAGAGGGGCAAGCGTGTGGGACCAACTCGGACCCCAGCAGGCCGCCACGGGCCAGGCCACTCCGGGCGTGGCCAGCGACAGTTACCACAAGGTGGACTCTGACGTCGCCCTGCTTCGCGGCCTCCGGGCTCAGGTCTACAAGTTCTCCATCTCCTGGTCCCGCATCTTCCCCACGGGGCATGGGCCCAGCCCCAACCTCCGGGGTGTCGCCTACTACAACAAGCTGATCGACAGCCTGCTGGACTCGCACATCCAGCCCATGGCCACGCTGTTCCACTGGGACCTGCCGCAGGCCCTGCAGGACCGAGGCGGGTGGCAGAATGAGAGTGTGGTGGACGCTTTCCTGGACTATGCAGCCTTCTGCTTCTCCACCTTTGGGGACCGTGTGAAGCTGTGGGTGACCTTCCACGAGCCGTGGGTGATGAGCTATGCGGGCTACGGCACCGGCCAACACCCGCCGGGCATCTCCGACCCAGGAGTGGCTTCCTATAAGGTACTTCTCATCTTTGCAGCTCCTACTCGTCATAAGAAATAGGACATTTGGTAGGAGAAAGTCATTTTATCTTCCTATCAGCAAGTGTTTACTTTTTGTTTTTTAATTTAAAGGAAATCAGAGGGAGGGAAGGAACCATAAAGTGTTAATCACCTTATTTTGTCCAAGCACGGTGCTGGCTCCTTACAAATAGTCATGGCATCCTCAGGGCGGCACTGATGGGTGTGACTACCTCCTCAGGGCGGCACTGATGGGTGTGACTACCTCCTCAGGGCGGCACTGATAGGTGTGACTACATCCTCAGGACAGCACTGATGGGTGTGACTACATCCTCAGGATGGCACTGATGGGTGTGACTACATCCTCAGAGCAGCACTGATGGGTGTGATTACCTCCTCAGAGCAGCACTGATGGGTGTGACTACATCCTCAGGGCAGCACTGATGGGTTTGACTACCTCCTCAGGACACCTGATGGGTGTGACTACCTCCTCAGAGCAGCACTGATGGGTGTGACTACCTCCTCAGAGCAGCACTGATGGGTGTGACTACATCCTCAGAGCAGCACTGATGGGTGTGACTACCTCCTCAGGACACCTGATGGGTGTGACTACCTCCTCAGGACAGCACTGATGGGTGTGACTACCTCCTCAGAGCAGCACTGATGGGTGTGACTACATCCTCAGAGCAGCACTGATGGGTGTGACTACATCCTCAGGAGAGCACTGATGGGTGTGACTACCTCCTCAGAGCAGCACTGATGGGTGTGACTACATCCTCAGAGCAGCACTGATGGGTGTGACTACATCCTCAGGGTGGCACTGATGGGTGTGACTACCTCCTTAGGGCGGCACTGATGGGTGTGACTACCTCCTCAGGAGAGCACTGATGGGTGTGACTACATCCTCAGAGCAGCACTGATGGGTGTGACTACATCCTCAGGGCGGCACTGATGGGTGTGACTACATCCTCAGGGCGGCACTGATGGGTGTGACTACCTCCTCAGGAGAGCACTGATGGGTGTGACTACATCCTCAGAGCAGCACTGATGGGTGTGACTACATCCTCAGGGTGGCACTGATGGGTGTGACTACCTCCTCAGGACACCTGATGGGTGTGACTACATCCTCAGGGCAGCACTGCTGGGTGTGACTACCTCCTCAGGACACCTGATGGGTGTGACTACCTCCTCAGAGCAGCACTGATGGGTGTGACTACATCCTCAGAGCAGCACTGATGGGTGTGACTACATCCTCAGAGCAGCACTGATGGGTGTGACTACCTCCTCAGGACACCTGATGGGTGTGACTACCTCCTCAGGGCAGCACTGATGGGTGTGACTACATCCTCAGAGCAGCACTGATGGGTGTGACTACATCCTCAGAGCAGCACTGATGGGTGTGACTACATCCTCAGAGCAGCACTGATGGGTGTGACTACATCCTCAGGATGGCACTGATGGGTGTGACTACATCCTCAGGGCAGCACTGATGGGTGTGACTACATCCTCAGAGCAGCACTGATGGGTGTGACTACATCCTCAGAGCAGCACTGATGGGTGTGACTACCTCCTCAGGACACCTGATGGGTGTGACTACATCCTCAGAGCAGCACTGATGGGTGTGACTACCTCCTCAGGACACCTGATGGGTGTGACTACATCTTCAGAGCAGCACTGATGGGTGTGACTACATCCTCAGAGCAGCACTGATGGGTGTGACTACATCCTCAGGATGGCACTGATGGGTGTGACTACATCCTCAGAGCAGCACTGATGGGTGTGACTACATCCTCAGAGCAGCACTGATGGGTGTGACTACATCCTCAGAGCAGCACTGATGGGTGTGACTACATCTTCAGAGCAGCACTGATGGGTGTGACTACCTCCTCAGGATGGCACTGATGGGTGTGACTACATCCTCAGGACAGCACTGATGGGTGTGACTACATCCTCAGAGCAGCACTGATGGGTGTGACTACATCCTCAGAGCAGCACTGATGGGTGTGACTACCTCCTCAGGACACCTGATGGGTGTGACTACATCCTCAGAGCAGCACTGATGGGTGTGACTACCTCCTCAGGACACCTGATGGGTGTGACTACATCCTCAGGGCAGCACTGATGGGTGTGACTACCTCCTCAGGGCAGCACTGATGGGTGTGACTACATCCTCAGGACACCTGATAGGTGATGAAGGTGGGGCTCAGGAGGAGAATCCATTTGGTCATGATGACATCACTAGTGGGTCAGCTAGAAGCCAGAATTTGAGCTCAAGTCTGTCTGACTCCAAAGCAAGTTTTGTGAGTCACCCAGGACTCTCAATTGATGGAAAATCCAACTTCAATCAAGCAGGTAGGGAATGTATGAGCTCAGGAAACTGGAAAGTCTTGGTTTAGGTGATCAGACCACAAACGATGCTGCCAGGACCCAGTTTCGCTTCTTCTCTCGCTCCCCTGTTGGCTTTATTCCTGGGCTGCCTGGTGGCCAGCTGGCAGCAGCCCTCTCTCACCTGTCAGCACCAGTGGGAAGCACGCGTGCCTCTGTCATTCGCAGCAAGTCTGCCTGTGCCTCTGGTCTCTGTGTGAGTCACGTGGGGCACTGACAGGTTGGGTCCAGGTCCCAGCTCTACCCCTCAGCACAGTGGTTGAGAGGCGGGGAGCTGGGGAGCGGCACGGGTTGGCTTTCCAGAGAGCAATCAGGGTATCAGTTCAACAAGAAGGAGATGTATATAATGGAGACAAAATATAAAATGGCTTCCTTCCATCTTTTCCTTTTTCTTCAAAATCTCCCAGAAAACCCACCAGCTTTCCCTGGCAGCATTCTCCAGGAGAGACCTGTTAGCCTGGCTCTCCCCGGCCACACTTCAGGGTTTTTTCTGAGGGGGGTATTTATTGTGTCCCATGCTAGGTCTTAAGGAGGGCACACAGCCTATGTCCGTGAGGTCTTAAAACCTTTGGGGGGAAATGATGCTAACACACATAAGAAAATTGGAAAACAATTCAAAATGTCTGCAATTAGCATGAGCTGGAAATGAATAAATGACTCAATAAAATGCCAAAATCACAGCACTTCATCAAGGTTTCCATCCTGCTCTTGTTCAGCAAGTACACCAGGAAGAGAAAGTACACTTCTGAAGATGGGAGGTTTGGACCGTTCTGCGTGTCTCCATGTGAAACTCACCCAAACCTTAGGCTTCTTCTTTTTTTTTCTAAGCATACTTAAAAATATATATATATATATATATATATATATATATATATATATACACACACACACACACACACACACACACACACACACACACACTATGTTTTTATTGATTTTAGAGAGAGGAAGGGAAAGGAGAGAGAGAGAGAAACATTGATCAGTTGCCTCCCGCACACACCCTGATCAAGGACTGAACCTGCACCCCAGGCATGTGTCCTTACTGCAAATCAAACTGGCAGGCCAGGCCAAGGGACTCCACTGGTGCATGAATCTGTGCACCGGGCCTCTATTTTTTTTTAAAATATATTTTATTGATTTTTTACAGAGAGGAGGGGAGAGGGATAGAGAGCTAGAAACATCGATGAGAGAGAAACATCGATCAGCTGCTTCCTGCATACCTCCCACTGGGGATGTGCGTGCAACCAAGGTACATGCCCTTGACCGGAATCAAACCCGGGACCCTTCAGTCCACAGGCCGACGCTCTATCCACTGAGCTAAACCAGTCAGGGCCCGGGCCTCTATTTTTGATATGAAATTCTTCAAAAGTAAGTGTAGTCATCTTCAGATTAAAAAAAGGAAGGGGAGCTGAGCGGTAGCAAGCTCTCCTCTGCACTCCCAAGTTTCTGCTTGTGCTTTACGTATATGTACAGACTCACTTAATTCTCCTCTTTGTGGATCCGTAAGTACCTGCTTCTTAAGGACTAGGGACCTAAAGTTAGAAGATTGTTTGAGCTTAATGAGCAAGTTCGTGACAGAGTCAGGACTTAAATCTAGGCATGTTATACTCCAGATACCCTGCTTTTGCCAGTCTTCTCATAGTGCTCCAATGATCTTTGTAAGGCTATCAGTTAAGTCTGCAGAGAGATTCCTGGTGATGATGTTTCCTTCCTAGATTTTATTAAGTGGAAAGGAGAACAAGTAATCTAGGAAGAATTGTCCCCTCCTTTGTGTAGGAACCAAAATGATCTCCACTCCCCAATAGTTGTTGACTAATAAGTCAGTAAGTACTTATTGAGAATGGAGGCAGACTAACATTGTGGGTGACAATACAGGCCTGGAGTCGGAATGCCTGCATTTTACCCTCTCTGGATCTTGTTTTCCTCACCTGTATAGCAGTAATAATAGCTTGCCACATAGGTTATTGTGAGGACTACATGAGTAAATTCATTCACAATTGTTATTGTTAATATGGTTGTCGATGCTGTTGCTATTAACCTCTCCGGGGTGGTGTTGACTTGTTGACATTGTTGTCCACACTGTTGATATTGGGGCATTGGTGTTGATGTTGTTGCCATCAGCACTGTCCGTATTGTTGATGTGGATATTGTGAGCATCAGTCTTAACTCCTTGTTGACATTGTTGATGTTTTAATGACAGTGTTGGCATTAGTGTTGACGTTATTGGTGTTGACATTTTCAGTGTTGCTGTTGTTACTAACTTGCTGATATTACTGACCTTGGTGTTCATTCGTTGACATTATTGTTGACTTGCTGTTGGCTTGTGGGTGCTGTTGTTGACACTGTACCTCCTTTCCTCTTCACAAGGTGGCTCACTTGGTCCTCAAGGCTCATGCCAGAGCTTGGCACCTCTACAACCGCCAGCACCGCCCACAGCAGCAGGGCCGTGTGGGCATCGTGCTGAACTCAGACTGGGCAGAGCCCCTCTCGCCAGAGAGGCCCGAGGACCTGAGAGCCTCTGAGCGCTTCTTGCACTTCATGCTGGGCTGGTTTGCACACCCTCTCTTTGTGGATGGGGACTACCCAGCTGCCCTGAGGGCCCAGATTCAACAGATAAACAAGCAGTGCCCCAGTCCCGTGGCCCGGCTCCCTGAATTCACCGAAGCAGAGAAGCAGCTCCTGAAAGGCTCAGCTGATTTCCTGGGTCTGTCCCATTACACTTCCCGCCTCATCAGCAAGGCCCAACAAGACACCTGCATCCCCAGCTATGATACCATTGGAGGCTTCTCACAGCACGTGGACCCTGCCTGGCCCCACACCTCATCCCCTTGGATTCGTGTGGTGCCCTGGGGTATAAGGAGGCTGCTGCGGTTTGTATCCTTGGAATACACAAGAGGAAAAGTTCCCATCTACCTGGCTGGGAATGGCATGCCCATCGGGGAAAGTGAAAATCTCCTTGATGATTCCTTGAGAGTAGACTACTTCAATCAGTATATCAACGAGGTGCTCAAAGGTAAGCGCAGTGGAGATGCTGGTGATCGGAAGGTGGGTGGACCTTCTTCAAGGCTTCACAGTTTTGTGTTATGGGCCCAAGACAGTCTCCCAAGTAAATGAAGCCAGAAAGCAGTATTGGTTGTAAGAGCATGAGTCCTTCACATCAGCCTCCTAACGCTCTCTCAAGTCCTCAACTCTTTGATCCCATATTCTTGTTCCCTTCTAAATTCTGCCCATCTGGCCCTCGTCAGTTTGGCTCAGTGGATAGAGCGTTGGCCTGCAGACTGAAGGGTCCCAGGTTCGATTCTGGCCAAGGGCACATGCCCGGGTGGGGGGCGTGCAGGAGGCAGCCAATCAATGATTCTCTCTCATCATTGATGTTTCTATCTTTCTCTCCATCTCCCTTCCTCTTTGAAATCAATAAAAGAAATATATTTTAAAAATAAATACGTAAGTAAATTCTGCCCATCCGAGTCCTGTCCACATCAAGCCTCGTCGTTTTTTAATGCACTTATTTAACAAATATTTATTAGCTGACTATTATGTTCCAGACATTGTGCAAGACAGTAGAGGTAAAATATTAAACAAAAATTGTCTTTTCACATAGGATATTCATGGTCTACAGTGGGACACAGACAGAAAATTGCAACAAAGGGTGATAATGGCATTACAGGATGGTATGAGGACACGTAAGATGGGACTCCAACCCATTAACTCTTCCTTCAGTGCTCCAGCCACATTGATCTTCATCTCCTTTAACTGGCTATAAAAACATACATCTCATTGTTTACTCTGATCCAATTAATCCACACCTATAGTCTCACTCTTACATAACATACTGTTTCACGTGTCTTTTTATTCCAAGTAAAAAGGAATGGCAAATAGGTTTTTTTTTACCTCACAGGCCAGTCCTACTCAGCTGAGGGTGGCTAGCTGTCTGCCTAGCAGTGGTCGGCAAACTCATTAGTCAACAGAGCCAAATATCAACAGTATGATTGGAATTTCTTTTGAGAGCCAAATTTTTTAAACTTAAACTTCTTCTAACGCCACTTCTTCAAAATAGACTCTCCCAGGCTGTGGTATTTTGTGGAAGAGCCACACTCAAGGGGCCAAAGAGCTGCATGTGGCTCGCAAGCCGCGGTTTGCCGACCACGGGACTAGCGGCCTATGATGAGAAGATTTCTAGGCCTTGTCTAGATTCAAAGAGAAAGAATTGATAAGTGATACTTGCCCTGGGCACTGCATTGAGGAATGGAGACACACATCCCACCGAGGGAGGTCAGACCCCCTCTCTGTTCTTCACTTGTACTCCTCTCAGCATCAAGGTTACAGTTCTGTAATCTGCTAACCTTGGAACCCATTTAAGACATTGCCTCAAGTGATCGTTGACACAGCTGTATGCAGTCAATCGACAGATACTTTCCTCCTGCGAGAACTGTGGAAACGGATGCACACCCTGAGGTGTTAAATGGTGTGAGTGCAACCAGAGGCCTTCTCTTTCTGGCTCAGCTCTTCACTCTACCCACTAACCTGTGAGGCTTTTATTCATTTTATGCTCCCAGAGCCTGGCACAGCCTGGAGACAAAGCAGGTGCTTACTGAATTACTCACTGAATGAGTGAGCAACTTTCCTGCCACGTATCCAATCAGTGTTTGTAGAGAGGCTGTGCGATCTGATAGAAACGAGGCTTAATCCTTTGCTGACTCCCAGGTGGAGCCCACAGCCATTGCCTTGCTTTGGACTGAATGATGGCCGTGGATGTGGCCTGATGTTCTGTGGGGTCTTGTGAGTTTTCCTTATCCATTCTGAAGGAGCAAAGAGGTTAATGTTTTTGGAGTAGCCCGAATCACCTCCAAAACTTTCATGTCGAAAGGAAAACCTTTAAAGAGCAAACTAACAGAGGCGTTAAAATAACATGACTGTATTTTTGCTCTTCCCCACAGCTGTCAAGGAGGACTCCGTGGATGTTCGATCTTACATTGCTCGTTCCCTCATCGATGGCTTCGAAGGGTCCTCTGGTTACAGCCAGAGGTATGGGCTGCACCACGTCAACTTCCACCACAGCAGCAGGCCGAGGACTCCCAGGAAATCTGCCTATTTTTTCACCAGCATCATTGAACGGAATGGTTTCCTCACCAAAGAAGTGAAAAGACTGCCACCACCCAGTACAGCAACTTTCCCGCCTAAAATCAGAGCCTTCACTTTTCCATCCGAGGTGCCCTCCAAGGCTAAAGTCGTTTGGGAAAAGTTCTCCAACCAGCCCAAGTTTGAACGAGATTTGTTTTACCACGGCACGTTCAGGGATGGCTTTCTGTGGGGCGTGTCCTCATCAGCCTATCAGGTAGAAGGAGCTTGGAATGCCGACGGCAAAGGCCCCAGCATCTGGGACAACTTTACCCACACACCAGGCAGCAATGTGAAAGGCAATGCCACTGGAGACATAGCCTGTGACAGCTATAACCAACTGAATGCCGATCTGAATATGCTTCGAGCTTTGAAGGTGAAGGCCTATCGCTTCTCTATCTCCTGGTCTCGGATTTTCCCAACTGGGAGAAACAGTTCTATCAATAGTCGTGGTGTTGATTATTACAACAGGCTGATTGACGGCTTGGTGGAAAGCAACATCTTTCCGATGGTGACACTGTTCCACTGGGACCTGCCCCAGGCCCTGCAAGACATCGGAGGCTGGGAGAATGCTTCCTTGATTGAGTTGTTTAACAGCTACGCAGACTTTTGTTTCCAGACCTTTGGTGACAGGGTCAAGTTCTGGATGACCTTTAATGAGCCCACCTACCAGGCGTGGTTGGGTTATGGCTCAGGGGAGTTTCCCCCAAATGTGAAGGACCCAGGCTGGGCACCTTACAGGATTGGCCATGCACTCATCAAAGCTCATGCCAGAGTCTATCACACTTACGATGAGAAGTACCGGCAAAAGCAGAAGGGGGTCATCTCCTTGAGCCTCAGCGCACACTGGGCAGAGCCCAAGTCGCCCGAGCTCCCAAGGGATGTGGAGGCAGCTGACCGCATGCTGCAGTTCTCACTGGGCTGGTTCGCCCACCCCATTTTCCGAAACGGGGACTATCCCGAGGCCATGAAGTGGAAAGTGGGGAACAGGAGTGAACTACAACACTTGGCCACGTCCCGCCTGCCAAGTTTCACTGAGGAGGAGAAGAGGTACGTCAGGGCTACAGCCGATGTGTTCTGCCTCAACACCTACTCCTCCAGAATTGTGCGGTACACAACACCGAGGTTAAACCCACCCTCCTACCAAGATGACCAGGAGACGACTGAGGAGGAGGACCCTTCGTGGCCGTCCACAGCACTGAACAGAGCTGCACCCT
The DNA here is from genome assembly GCF_027574615.1 of Eptesicus fuscus. Lineage (NCBI taxonomy): Eukaryota > Metazoa > Chordata > Mammalia > Chiroptera > Vespertilionidae > Eptesicus > Eptesicus fuscus. The sequence goes on along the minus strand of NC_072483.1, from coordinate 17,968,056 downwards.
GGGGGATGCGGAGACTGCTCAACTGGGTCAAAGAAGAGTATGGTGACATCCCCATTTACATCACCGAAAATGGGGTGGGGCTGGAAAATGCGAAGGTGGAAGATACCGATCGGATATTCTACCACAAAACCTACATCAATGAAGCTTTGAAAGGTATGTGAGGGTTCATTGCCCCCTTACAAAATCTTCCAACATCCACATGTCGTGTGCCTGAAATGATTTGACAGAGTAGGTTACCAACAATCAGCAAGTCTCTGTCTTATGTGCTAACTCCATTATTCTTTCCCTGTCTGGGGTTACATTTCCCTTTGGGAATCTGAAAAAAGCTATGGTCGTCTCCCCAATTGTGCACACACACAGTGTCCCCATAAGAGCATTTTTATGGGTCCATTCATCTATTATTGAACAACTACTGTTGGACAAGTTTTACTCTAAATCATAGGGAAACAGTAGTGAACAAAACAGATAACTTTCTGCTGACATGGAGCTTATATTCTGACTATTGGCCCGGTGCACAGATTCGTGCACATTGAGAGGAAATTAATTAGAAGGTGGCAGGCGGGGCGGGACTGGGAGAGACAGGCCACACCTGGGGTGGCACTGCAGCTCAAAGGGTGTCTGCGGAGTTATCGGGGTGCCTCCAGCAGGTGGGGTCCCTCAGCCTGGCCTACAGGGATCAGGCTGAAACCAGCTCTCTGACATTCCCTGAGGGGTCCTAGATTGCAAGCGGGCGGTTCTCGGGTGAGGCACCCCGGAATCAGGCTCCCTCCTCTCTGGTTCTGGGGTGCATCACCTGAGAACCACCACTGCCAAGTCACCCCAACTCGGCAGCTCCTGTGTTGAGCGTCTGCCCCCTGGTGGTCAGTGAGCATCATAGCTACCGGTCGGACGGTCGCTTAGCCTTTTATATATATAGATGGGTTCCATGCAACCCCAGAGGAAGAAACTGTTCTCAAATTCACATTTGTGTTTCATGTCTAAAGTGGGCTGAGACTCTTGAATTTGAAGCACATCCCTTTATCCCAACAAAAGAATTTGATTTTACCAAGATCAGTCATTAATACTTTTTTGGGGGCATGAGTGCGGGCAAAGGAACAAAGACACACAAGATGATCTGCCCATCAGGGACACGTTACCTGTGTGTACAAGTTGATGGTTTAGGACGACTGTCTTGAGTTGAGAGGCCAGTACTTGGCTGGGCTTCTTGGGGCCCCTGCCCGACTGGGGTAAAGCTCTTCTCTTCCCCTCGCAATGTTCCCAGCCTACAGGCTCGATGGCGTAGACCTTCGAGGGTATGCCGCGTGGTCCCTGATGGACAACTTTGAGTGGCTGAATGGTTACACAGTCAAGTTTGGACTGTACCATGTTGATTTCAACAATGCGAGCAGGCCTCGCACAGCAAGAGCCTCCGCCAGGTACTACACAGAGGTCATCACCAACAACGGCATGCCGCTGCCCCGGGAGGACGCGTTTCTCTACGGTCAGTTTCCCGAGGGCTTCGTCTGGAGCGCGGCTTCCGCTGCGTATCAGGTGAGGAGCGCAGGGCAGTTCAGCAACACCTGTTGCACACCTACTGTGCGCCAGGCTCTGGGCTCAGTGCTGGGAAGGGCAGTGTGAGCAGGGGATTTTCATAGACTGTGGGAGGGAAGTGAGGGATGCCGTCGGGGGAATCTTGGAGGACTTCTTCCCAGATTGCCCGGGTTCTTCGCCCCCCCACCCCCCAAACCCAGGCAGACCAGCACAGTTACAAGGGCTGTGCCGAGATGGGGGTTCACAGGCGAGAAGGAGCAGGTGGAGCCTGGGCAGACACACTTAGGCAGAGGCGTGAATATGAAGAGTCTCTGCTGGGTGCTTTTCTCACCGGGTCTCCTCCAAGCAGGAAACATGGCATCATGGGTTTTTTTCTAGAGTCACCAAAGAATGGGTCATCGCTGCCATGGAGGGGGGGTGGGAAGGGGCATGTGATTGGCCTAAGGTTATCTAGAAACGGGTTTCTTTTCTGATGTCCTAACATCCTACCATCACCTTATACGTGCCAGATGAAGCTTACTCAGAGAGAAAATAGGAAGGTTTTGCCTTTTCCCCAGGGAAATAAAAGATAACAAGCAAAGAGTGCCTTGCTCAGGCCTTTAGTTGCAGGTCCCTGCTTTACATCTTCTTTATTTTCTCTGCTACAGGAGGGGCTCTGTGTGCTCGGGGTGAGGCCTGGGCAGGGTCAGTGGTATGAGCTGGCCTGGCTGGGAGTGCCCCGCCCTCGGGTTTTTCTGGATGACTATAGCTGCTGAAAATATGTTCGAGGTGGACGCGTGTTAGCAACCCCCAGATGACCACACCACCAGGTTAAGAATGAAGTCTCGGGGCAAGTTCTGCCACACCCAGACATGTATTAGCCAAACACACAGAGACCGTTCATGTAGCCTATTGTGTGGACTGGAGGAAGCCCCGTTCTTTGTCCCGTCAGGTGCTCTGGCCGACACTTCACGTGAAAGGTTCACTTGAGGAAATGCCGAGGTTTCCAAGACAGGCTTCTGTGGCTCTTCTTTCAGGCACGGACTCCTGTGGGAGGCCCCCAGCGTGGCCTGGCCGACGGTCTGGATGGGCAGTTCTGTTGTGGGCTCTCCTGTGCGCTGTGGGGTGTTCGGCAGCACCCGGGCTCTGCCCACAGATGCCAGTAGGCTCCTCCCCAGTTGTAACAATCAGCGCTGTCTCCGGACATTGATCAATGTCTCCGCGGGGACACCATAGCGGCCGGGTGAGCCCACGGCTCCCGGGTTTGCACCTGGACACAGGCAGGGACACAGGCAGGCCTGGTGGGCTCCTACCCCGTCCGGCAAGGGCGGGACAGTCTTGCAAACATTTTAGTAACCACATCTCGAAAGATTAAATTGGTGTCGGGGAGCAGTCAGCAGGCAGGTTCTCCCCATCTGTGACGTCGAATATTCTAATGAGCCAAATGTGGGGTGTGAATCGAGAATGGATGAGCTGTGCCTACAATGTAGGCTTCCTGATTAGTTGCCATCTGACTGGATTCTTTTTTAAAACCTTTTCTTTGGAAATCTGTTTGAACAGAGAAAAGTTGCAAAAACAGTAGGAGACTCCCATGTACCCTTTCCCACACTCCTCAACTGTTACCATTTGCCATATTTTCTCTCTGCATGTGCATGTGTGTGTGCACATTTTATATATATATATGAAACTGACTTTATCACCTGAATGAGCAGGTGTCTACCAGGTTTCTCTACCATAAAATTAAGAAGTATTTTGTAGTTGTGATTTAGGGGGAGCTAATTTCATCATTCCTTTATTTATTACTAGAGGCCCGGTGCATGAAAATTCATGCACTGGAGGGGGGTCCCTCAGCCCAGCCTGCTCCCTCTAACAGTCAAGGAGCCCTCAGGGGTGTGAGGCGACCCGGCGATCAAAGGAAGGCGACGCCCCATCACACCTCTGCTGCTGCCACTGCCGGCAGCGCAAGCCTTGGCTGGCCCTGGTTACCTGAGCCTCGGGCGGCCCTGGGCGGCTGGGCTGCCGCCATCCGAGGCTTACTTGTGCCTTGGGCTGGCCCTGGGCAGCTGGGGGGCTGAGGGAACTGGGGGACTCTGGAGGCAGGCGCGGCAGTGGGGCTGAGGGGACTGGGCGCCGCCATCTTGTGGCTGTGGGAGCCACCATCTTTGAGGGTGGGACAGTCAATAAGCATATTCCCTCCTTATTGGCTATGGGTGCTGCCATCTTTGAGGGCAGGGCAGTCAATTAGCATATTCCCTCCTTATTGGCTGTGGGCACCACCATCTTTGTGATGGCAAGAGGATCAATTAGCATATCTTCTTTATTAGATAGGATGTGGCATTCAACACATAATGTGTTGAGCTTTGCCTTTTCTCCTACTTACTTATATTTTATTTATATATGAATGTGTATTGATATATGGCATCAGTTGGTCTTACGGAGTCCTGTTGTATTCAGCGGGTGGCACTTTTGCTGTCATGTATTTAGACGCTCCAATCGCCCCACATTTTGCCAGGTACAGTGCCTTTTGAACATGGCCCATCCTTCTCTGAGCACTTCCCTAATTCTTTCTGGCACAAGGTGTTCCAGGTTCATCTTGTACCTCTTCTGCTCAGCCCTGTCATCAGCTATTTCTCTCATGGGCCCTGGTTCCTTGTATTGGACAAGGGCACTTAGAAACCAAGATGTGGGTGCTAGGGGTGCTCACTGCTGCTGGGTGTCATCACTTCCAGGTCCTCAGTGGACAGAGCTAGGGAGTCCATGTGCGTGCGCACGCGCGCGCGCACACACACACACATGCACGCAGACACACACTTATATATGCTTCTGCATCCTCCTACATCTCCATGTATATTCAGGACCATGAGTTCACACTGATATCTCCACAGGGTTAATGCTAGCTTTCCCATTTTCTGTATTAATACTCCTTTCTCCAATGGTGAGGAACCTAGTCCTAATATCCTCAACGTAGTCACTTATTTGCTCAGTCCCCCTGCATTCACTAATCTCCCAGCCACCGAGGCCACCTCCTCCACCCACAGCCCACGCAGGGTGCGTTCCTGCCACTCTCACAGGAGCTGTGCAGGTCGTACCCTTGGTGAAAGCACCACACTGCCTTACCAGTCACATAATATCACATCGTGTTATTATGAAGTGTTCTAAAGTAAAGGACGGAAATCGCACCTGTCAGACTACCTGAGCCTGCAGGTAGGTGTTTGCCTGGTCGCTTGCAGTCAGTTTCCCCTTAAGATGGGTGGGAGGACCAGAAGGAAGCACCAAAGCAGTGACACGTCCTGACCAGAGACCCTGCCCCCATGCCCAGCATCGCTGGGATTTGTTTGGCCATGACTGGGGCTGGGGCACGTGGAATTGTTCATTCGAACTATTAGTGAACAGACGCTGTTATGGTAACTACTGGAACACAAGGATGACAGAATCAACGCCAGGCCATACAGTCTGTGGGGACGTAGGTGACAATGACAGGAAGCTGTAGGAGTTTAGAACTCAGAGGGAGGCCATCGAAGGCTCCCAGAGGACTTACCTCCTTCTCAGGACCTTCCTGCTGACAGAAAGGAACCTGTGAGGGCCCAGCTGGCATGACTCAGTGGTTGAGTGTCGACCTATGAACCAGGAGGTCAGGGTTCGATTCCCAGTCAGGGTACATGCCCGGGTTGCAGGCTCGATCCTAGTAGGAGACATGCAGGAGGCAACCGATCAATGATTCTATCTCATTATCGATGTTTCCATCTCTCCCTCTCCCTTCCTCTCTGAAATCAATAATAAATAAGAGAAAGAAAGGAAGGAAGGAAGGAAGGAAGGAAGGAAGGAAGGAAGGAAGGAAGGAAGGAAGGAAGAAAGAAGTGAGGGCGTGACTGCAGGACTTAATTAGGTTATGTCTTGTCATCTTGAGATCGAAGGTGCGTGGAGAGCAGATGGCAAAGGACTCAGTATTTGGGACACGTTTTCCCACACGCCACTGAAGGTTGGGAACGATGACACGGGAGACGTGGCCTGTGACAGTTACCACAAGATCGCCGAGGACGTGGCCGCCCTGCGGAACCTGGGGGTGTCCCACTATCGCTTCTCCATCTCTTGGCCTCGCGTCCTCCCGGATGGAACCACCAAGTACATCAATGAAGCGGGCCTGAGCTACTACGTGCAGCTCATCGACGCGCTGCTGGCTGCCAACATCAAGCCCCAGGTGAGGTTGGGCTGGGAGGCCTGCCCATGTCGGGGAGCCAGCTGGGCCAGAGAGCTCGTTCATCGTTCATCGTGTAAACAAAAGCTGTTTTCAAATTTAATTTTTGAATTGTTAACAAAGTCACGTGAGAAGAGGTCAAAAAGCATACAGGAGTCTGCAGTGTAGATTTTCCTTCCGTTCAGTTCCTCTTTCTGTGGGCCCAAGTTTGCTAGGTTCTCATGTCCTTTTGTGGGTAGAAGCCAGTGGATGTGTCTGTGTGTGTATATTTCTTTTCCCCTCTTTTCTCCTAATGGTAAAATACTTGCTTTTTTTAAAAAAATGTTTTTATTTCAGAGAGAGGAAGGGAAAGGGAGAGAGACAAAAACATGAAAACATCAATGAGAGAGAAACATTAATTGGCTGCCTCCTGCATGTCCCCTACTGGGGATTGAGCCCACAACCCGGGCATGTGCCCTGACTGGGAATTGAACCTGGTGCATGGGACAATGTCCAACCACTGAGCCACACCAGCCGGGCAAGATACTTGCTTTTATTTAACAACTAGAGGCCCGGTGCATGAAATGCATGCACTGGTAGGGTCCCTAGGCCTGGCCAGCGATCAGGGCAGACGGGGGCCTTCCTTTGTTCCGCGCCGCCCCCTGGTGGTCAGCTCATGTCATAGCGACCGATTGAACTCCCGGTCTCCTGGTCGAACTCCTGAGGGGACACTTTGCATATTAGCCTTACATATATATATTTCTTACAGATACTGTATTTTCCGGCGTATAAGACGACTGGGCGTATAGAAGATTTTCCTGGGTTAAAAAGTCGTCTTATACGCCGGAAAATACGGTATTTTCATATCCACACAGAGTTTCCTCTTTTATTTTTGTTATAGGAATTGTTTGCACCTTACCTCTCTAATTACTTCCCGCTAATGGGCACTCTCCCGGGTGGCATTCCCACTCTTTTGCCGCTATAACCAATGCTACGATGACTAACCTTAGACATACAGCCCCCATATGGGTAGTTTATCTGTAGGGTCTGGTCCCAGGGGCAGAACTGGGGCAAAAGTGTGTGTATTCATAAGCCATGAGTTATTATGAATAACGCAGGAGCTCATGTGCGGGCTGACTTTGCCATCACCAAAATTTTCAAATGTGAGGCCTAAGACCATTTTCCTTTCCCGGCCATTTACGGTAACACGCGGGAGAGCGCCCATTCTGTGAAGCCCGGCGGCTCCTCTGTTGCGTGGTTGGGGATTATGCGTGGCGGCCAGAGCACAGCCCCAATGACAGCCCCTGCCCCCACCCCACTGTGATCTGGACGCTCCGCTCCCTGATAACACTGCAGGGACAAACCAGCCGTGCGGCGTTCGTTGTGGTGCGTGCAGGGCGGGTGGGGGAGGCGGTGGCCGAGTGGCTCTCCTGCAGGACCCCCTGATCTGGGTGGACAACGAGATTCATCACATACAATTCGGAACAGGTCAGAGAGCACACGCCTCAGAGCCACGCCATTCTGTCCCCCTCGAGGGCGCTGAGACCCTGCAGGGAGGGCAGCGCGGCCGGGAGCTCCAGGGAGGTGGGTGTCAAATAAAGAGGATCAGGTGGCCAGGTGGGTGTGCAGGGAAAGGCATTTCAGGCAGAGGGAAGGGTCTGGGCTGACGATGGGTCATGGCCCAGTGCAGACTGAGGGCAGTGGAGACCACAGCTTGGCCAAGATGGGGCGTGTGGGGGACTTCGAGGGGAAGGCGGAGAGAAAGGCCACCCCCTGAGCACGGCCAGGCTGCTCCTCCCCGGAAGGACGCTCCGGACAGTGGTTAATGTCCCTTTACAGTAAAGTGTTCCATCCTCCTGGGACCCTCAGGGCCTCAGACCCTCAGCAGTGGGTCCAGGCAGGTTCTGATCCGAGAACAACCATGGCTCACACTGAAGAAATGTCGGCCTCATGCCCTGGGCCTCACAATAGCGTCATGAAGTGGAGGCCTTAGCGCCTGAGCCCAGAACAGTAGATGTGCAGCTGAGACTCGAACCCGGGCTTCTCCGACCCACTGCAGCACTGTGCCCGCCCCCTGCCGCCAAAGACCCATCGAGCCTCCTTGGTCTGATCCTTCGTTCTCAGTGTCAGCAGCACACGTGTGCTGGTGCGTGTCTGGCACCAGTGGCTGCCCGTGCAAAGCAGGCTGACGGTCTGGCTGGTCTCGCTCGCTCACAGGTGACCATTTACCACTGGGACCTGCCCCAGGCCCTCCAGGATGTCGGCGGCTGGGAGAACGAGACCATCGTGCAGCGCTTCAGAGACTATGCCGACGTGCTCTTCCAGAGGCTGGGCGGCAAGGTCAAGTTCTGGATCACGCTGAACGAGCCCTTCGTCATCGCTCTGCAGGGCTATGGCTACGGCACGGCAGCTCCAGGTAGGGCCCGGCCCAGCTGTCAGCTGGACGTGGCTTTCTTGGCCCCTGGGAGACTGAAATCGGGGAGCTTTGGAGGGGGGGCCAGGAGAGCCCAGGGCAGGGCCTCAGAGTCCCCGCGCTCGCTCAGGCTCCTGCCGCAGCGGTTTCCCCTCTGACACCACTTTGGCTCAACCTGAATTTCACGGCGGAGCCTCCCAGGGCTGCTTTCTTTGCTCTGAGGCTGCCGTGCGTTCCTCAGACGGGAAGCTCCCGAGTCGGGGACGTGGACTAATTGGTGTAGGAAGGAGCGACCCCTCCGGCTGTTCAGGTCCACAGTCTGTTTCCTGCGACCCCCAGACGCCAGTTTTGGGTAACTCACTTGGCTGCCCTGCTCAGCCTGCCCTGACCCAACAGGAGGCTGTTCGAGGCCTTCCTGCCTCAGTGCTGCTGCAGGCAGGCCGGGTCCCCCCGCGGAGGGCCATGTGTAAATCCCATGTAGGCGATTCGTTACTTTTCTAAGACAAAAAACCTTTTTGTTCCCAAACACATTTGACCCCAAAAGCTCTGATAGGGACGGTGGGCCTGTCCTGCCCCTTCAGAGCCCTCCGCTCTCCTTTCCTCCAGTCCTGAGCTTAGGAGTAAATCTGTGCTCATCTCTGTGACTCTGTTGTCACGTGTAAAGGCTGGGAAGTCACGGGGGACCTTGGAGTCATTACCAGATGCAGCTCCCATGGGTCCTTGGTTGGCGCTTTGGTTTCCCATTCCTTCGGCCCGAGAGGTGGCCTCAGACCATCGGCTCTCATCGGCTCCATCAGCTGGATTCTCCAACCTCTGCTTCCACAGTGGGCTCCCCAGAGTGCCCGGTGTCAGCGCCCACCCGCGGCGGCTCCTCCGGGCCCTTTGCCTGAGGCCCGAGCACTCTGTGGGGGAGGGGCGCAGAACCCAACATCCATCCAGCGCCTTGTCTGTGCAGACACGGGCTCCACGCACACGGTTCCACCTCCTTCTCCCAGCAACTCCCAGGGAAGAAGCTGCAAGGCTGAAACACTCCCCAAAGCCTCACGGCCGCTAGTAGGCAGTGGAGCCAGGATTTAAGTTCCATTCTCCCCCCCACAACACGTAGCGGAAGTCTCTAGGCAGAGGTGACACTCCTGGCCACATTCCCTCTTTGCTGACATCCATGTGTGTGTCCAGGCATCTCCTTCAGGCCTGGCACTGCCCCCTACATCGCCGGCCACAACCTAATCAAGGCCCATGCTGAGGCCTGGCACCTGTACAACGACGTGTACCGCGCCAGGCAAGGCGGCCTCATCTCCATCACCATCAGCAGCGACTGGGCTGAGCCCAGAGACCCCTCCAACCAGGAGGACGTGGAGGCAGCCAGGAGATACGTCCAGGTCTGTTTGCCCTCCGGGCATTGTTTTTACTCTTCCCTGTTTCCTCTCCTGTCATGATCTCATTGGAATAGAATTAGATGGTGAAACAAAGCGTTAGGGTGCAGGCCTTGTTCTGCTATTATCTGACCTTGTGAACCTGGTAATATCACCTAACCTTGTGGGACCTTCGTTTTCTCATCTGTGCAGTGGAGAGGACCTACCTACCTCATAGGTTTGCTGTGATGAAAGTTCTTTGGGGTTATCTTTTAAGTCTTAAAGATGATCTGTACATGTAGACCTTGCTGGGTATAACATTGGCTTGAAGCTAACACAGAAAGAAATTCTCTCTTCAGTGTCTGGTTTGACTACAGTAAACAGAACTAGGCTGCAATGCCACATACAACCTCTAGGTGTCACCATATGACCTTACTTCCTCAGCCTAAGGATTCCATAAATTGGGAACTTCAGACTCCGTGAAACTCATGAGTGCCCCCAATGTCAGGAGTTTAACATAAGGACATGCATCTCTTGGTCATGGAATTTTGCTCCTAGGAAGTAGAGAGACTAGTAGGCAGATGCCAACAACATGATTCACCCCTACTTCAGCCTGGGCCCTGACGAGAGGAGATAGAAACGAATGGCCCACACCGCCCAGTTTTCCTCTGGCTCCTGTTAATGTCTCTGACGGGGTGAGAGGGCACCCGCTCCCAGGTTCGCCTCAGGAAGCATTTGGCTCTGAGGAGGAGCCTCCAACTGCCGCTCTCGGAGGGGACACCAAGGGCCTGGGTTTGTCAAACTCTTCACAAGAAAATTGGACAAAGGCAGTCAAATTAGTAAATGAAAGTAGAAGCTTAATTTTCTTGTTTGCTAGCCAGCTTGGGGGGAAGTATTAGAACAGAATCAATGCATCCCTCATTCCAGATATATCGAATTAGAGCAATCTTTTGTTTTCTGAAATCCAAAGCCCAAACCTCAGGAAATGTTAGTCTCATTAGATTGAGACACCTGCTGGCGGACTGTGGAACTGCAGCCTAGAACTGGGACACACCCTCTGGTAAAATCAGCTTTGAAGAAGGGCCCCAGGTTACCTCAGAACACGGGGAAGCCTCTTTTACCAGAGTGTGTTCCAAGCCGCAGCTCAGAAGGGAAGGCTCCCCGCTCCCCACCGTGAGGGGAGGATGTGGGAGGCAAGAAGCCTCTCAGGACCCCAGCCTCTAGGCCTCATTCAGGAAAACAGATAGGAAGGCTCCCACTCTAGGACTGTGGATCCAGTGCCCATGGGACTCCATCCTCTGCCTGGGCACCGGGACAGCCTGGCAGCTCAGCCCTCCCCAGGAAGTTCTGTGTGAGCCTTAGATGCGATGATGGGGAAGGAGCCGCTCTGTGGTGAGAGGGACCGCAGCCTGGAGGCGGTAGTCTCCCCCCTCTCCCGCGGACCTTCTAAGGGCATCCCAGCTCAGTGCACCTCCCTTCTAGCTGCCCTAAGCGGGATGGCAGCTGACAAACCAGAGGAGGAGAAGAGGGCTTTGGGCACTTGAACTGCAACATGCAAACAGCCACAGAGATGAGGGTTTAAGAATGGGATTTGGAACAAGCAAGCAGAACAGAAGCAGACTCATAGATATAGAGAATATTTTGGGGCTTGCCAGATGGGAGGGGGCTTGGGGAATGGGTAGAAAATGTGAAGGGATTTAGAAGTACAAATTGGTAATTACAGAATAGTCATGGGATGTAAAGTACAGCTTAGGAAATATAGCCAATAATATTCTAATAACGAAGAATGGTGTCAGATGGGTACTAGATTTATCAAAGTGATCATTCATAAGTTATACTAGAGGCCCGGTGCACGAAATTCATGCACGGGGGGCGGGGGTCCCCTCAGCCTAGCCTGCACCCTCTCCAATCAGGGACCCCTCGAGGGATGTCTGGTTGCCAGACATCCCTCACAATCCTGGACCACTGGCTCCTAACCGCTCATCTGCCTGCCTGCCTGATTGCCCCTAACTGCTCCCCCCCCACCACCAGCCTGATCACCCCCTAACCACCTCTGCCTGCCTGCCTGATCATCCCTAACTGCCTCCCGCCCCCACTGGCCTGGTCGCCCCTAACTGTCCCCCTGCCGGCCTGGTCGCCCCACCCAGCCTGCTGTTCAGTCGTTTGGTTGCCCCTCACTAACCCCCCTGCCGGCCGGGTCGCCCCACACAGCCTGTTCGGTCATCCATTCGGTTGTGATGGTTGCTTAGGCTTTTATATAGATAGATAAATGTCTAATCATGGAGTTGTACACCTGAAACATTGTACATCAACTGTAACTGAAAAATAAAGTTTTAATTTTTTTTCTCTTGAAATTGATTTCAGAGAGAGTAAGGGAGAGGGAGGTTGGGTAAAAACATCGATGAGAGAGAATCATTGATGGACTGCCTCCTGCATACCCCCTATTGGGGACTGAGCCCCCAACACAGGCATGTGCCCTGACTGGGAATTGAACTGTGACCTCCTAGTTTATAGGTTGACACTCAACCACTGAGCCACACCAGCCAGGCTAAAATGTTTTTTTTCCCCAATAAAATAAAATGGCAACTACTAAATGCCTAAAAAGAAAAGAAAAGAAAAAGGATGGCCCAGCTGGTGTTGCTCAGTGGTTCAGCGTCAACCCATGAACCAGGTCATGGTTTGATTCCCGGTCAGAGAACAAGCCTGGATTGCGGCCTGATCCCCAGTGCGGGGCGTGCAGGAGGCAGCCAGTCAATGATTCTCTCTCATCATTGATGTTTCTTTCTCTCTCCTCTTCATCTCTGAATTCAATAAAAACATATATATTTTTTTAAAAAAATGGGATATGGAAAGAATGTGGGGGTGGGGGGAAGTGTCCAGGGGCATACCTGCTAATGCTGAGGCTGCCTGTCCCCCACCCCCACCTGCAGTTCATGGGAGGCTGGTTTGCACATCCGATTTTCAAGAACGGAGATTACAATGAAGTGATGAAGACCCGGATCCGTGACAGGAGCTTGGCCGCAGGCCTCAGCAAGTCTCGGTAGGTCCTGGTGCCCCCACACTCAGCCAGGAGAGGGTCGGGAGGGAGTCTGGTCTGTGGGACCAAACTGAAGCTCCTGGGTGGAAGCACAGTGGTGAGAGCATGGCTGTTGGGGTCAGAGAGGCGAGTCTGAGGCAAGTTCCTGTATCTCTGAGCTTCCTGCTTGCTGGGAAGATCAAACATGATTGTGTATGTGAAGCTCTCAGCTGAGGTCCTGGAACTGCTATGTGCTTGACGAAAGGCAGTTGTTATTATTATTATTATTATCATCATCATCCTCCTTCGGAATACCCAGGAAATCTATCTTCAAGGGCACCCACTTCTTATCAACCCACCACCTCCCTCTAAGGGCAAATTCCCCAGCTCATCCTACCCCATTCCATCACCTATGAGTGAATGTGGATAGCAATGGGTGATGGCCAGCGTGTTTGTTGTTTGGCCAGTAGGTGGCAATGGTGTGCACAAAGCAGTCCTACTTCCAGTCAAAAAAGTAATGGCAACATCAACAGCTAACATGTATTCATCTTCTATTGGTACTTCTATTCCTATTTAAAGATAAGGCACAAATACTAAAGCAAGATCATCCAGCTATTAAATGATGGAGCTGGGATATGAAACGGGGCTGTCTGATTCCAGGGCCCACACAGGGTTTGAATCAACTAGCTGGGATTAGAGGTATGGGACGTGGATGAGGACGGAATGGCCTGGCCTTATGGAAACATATCCACAAGCTCCAAGGTAGTGCATGTTGTTACCATAGGTCAAAAGGCCTTTGAGTCCTTCCCACAAACTACCCCATAGAGCCCAGCTGTAAGGATTAAGTAATCCAGTCCCCACCCTTACACCCATCCTGGCCTGGTTAGGGCAAGTCCTGCTAAGCAGGCTGTGCCTACTGGTCTGATCAGCCAATCTGGTCTCAAACAAGCAAGTGAGCACTCCTGCCCATCAGCATAGCTTTGCTGAGTGCCAGGTCAGAGTCTGTGTAAAGAGGAGCCTCCAAGTCAGGCTCCTCACGTGGCCAACACACCAGCTGGGAAGTCAGCCACCCTCATCACTCCAGGGAATTCTATTCCCCAATTTGTTGATTCAGTGAAAGCTCAGAAGATGAGATCATGACAAGGCAGAGCACCAGCTGAGCTGGGCCTTGGCAGTGAATAGCATTTGGGAGCACAGAGGGCAATCATTCCATCCAAGAGGAATGCTGTGAGCACCAGCCCAGCGGTAGGAATGAGTGGGGCATGTGCAGTTGATGGGGGAGGGGTACTGGCCTGGCGACCGACCGTGGAGGGGCCGAGGCCACACGGTGAAGGGCCTGGAGGCCAGGTAGAGGGGCTCAGCTTTGATGCCATGGGCCCTGAGGAGCCACTGCTGGCTCCTGGGCATGGCTCCAGTGCTCTCCCAGCAGTCTCAGAAACCTCAGGGACGGAGGGTTTTGCTCCCCCAGGTTAATGACAGCAGGAAGGTCAAGATGAAGGTGTCAGCCGCCTAGCAGGGCAATCCCCAGGCAACCCTAAACCAGCAGCACCGAGTCTGCCTGTCAGAGGCACCTGTAGGCATTTGGGCTGAGAGGAACCTGTATGTGTTGTATGCAAGCACATGCTAATCCAATTTTATAGGAAAGTTTCAGAGAACATGAAAAATCCTCCAGCAAATGCTTATTTTACAAAATCGTAGTGAGATCATGTGAGCAGAAAAATTCAAATCTCCAAAGTTCAAAAAATTTAATCTGTAAAAATATCTCCCCTACTACTAAGGATAGACTTTGGAGAAAAGAGGCAAACCTAAAGAAACCACAACAAAAGCAGTACTTAGAAAGGGCAGATTATGGAAATACAAATTATAAAAGATAAAACCATAAGGGTTAATCTTAAGGTATATGCCTCAGACGTGTCCTTGATTTCAAAATCTACCAGAGATGGTAAATGTCAGAAGTTGCATGTTAATTTTTGAAGGAAATAAAATAATATGTGTATCTGTGTCTGTGTGTCCCTGACCGGGAGGTTATAAAAGAGTAGCTTTTACTTTCATTTGCCAACAGGAAGAGGGTCCTGTAACAGGAGGGGGGCGGTGCAGTGGGTTACAGGGCGGTAGGAGGAGCCTCGGTACCTCTGGCAGCACTGGCAGGGCCTCTCCTCGCCCCTGGCCCTGCACCTGTCACCTGTAGTTGACAGCGGCCGACCCTGCCCCAGAACATTCTCCTCCCAAAGCATGGCTGCTCCTGAAGCCCCGCCTCTTAACGGCTCCCTCTCCCCAGGCTCCCGGAGTTCACGGAGAGTGAGAAGAGGAGGATCAATGGCACCTACGACTATTTTGGGTTCAATCACTACACCACTGTCCTGGCCTACAACCTTGACTATGACTCTTGGATCTCTTCCTTTGATGCAGACAGGTAAGACACCCAGCAGGGCCTCCAAGAACGGTCTTTGGAAAAGACAGTGGCCCCTCTGCCCACCTCTTGCTTGAAGGCCGGCGTGGCCCCGGAGAACCGCCTCCCGATGCCGAAGGTCCTGGGGTTCCTGCGATGAGTCCTGTCTCCTGAGACTCCCACTCAAACCCATCAGCCTGGCAGTGATACACTGGCTTTCCAAGACGCCTCCCATGGAGATAGTCATGCCTGGAGTTCTTAAATAACGTTTTTGAGAAAAACCTTTTTCTTCCCTTTTCCTTTTTTGTCAAATTTGTTTTACTTATTAGATGATGTATTTCAGTTAAAATAACAATAAGGTCTTTTTTTCTCCTTTTCGGAGTAATGGTCAAAGTATTATTTCTGTATTACATGAATAATACATGTTCACAGTGGAAACATTAGAAAGCAAGAATAGGCAACTCTTTAGTTTTAATCCTCACCCAAGGACATACTCCCATTGACTTTTAGAGAGAGTGAAAGGGAGAGGGAAAGACAGAGAAGCATCAATGTGAGAGAGATACATCGATTAGGTGCCTCCGCACTCGCCCCACCCAGGGCCGGGGATCAAGCCTGCAACTGAAGTACGTGCCCTTGACGGGAACCGAACCCAGTACAGGCCAAAGCTCTATCCATTGAGCCAAACCTGCTAGGGCGGATAGGAAATTCTTGTGTGTCATTTCAGAAGTGTATATGTATATTCACATTACATAGTTTGTATAGTATCTATTTGTACATGTATTTACTTGTTACAGAAAAACAACAGGATTAGCCCAGCCAGTGTGGTTCAGTGGTTGAGCATCGACCTATGAACCAGGAGGTCACAATTCGATTCCTGGTCAGGGCAAATGCCTAGATTGTGGGCTCAATCCCCAGCCCGCAAGGGGGGCATACAGGAGGAAGCTGATTGATGATTTTCTCTCATCATTGATGTTTCTATTTCTCTCACCCTTTCCCTTCCTCTCTAAAATAAAAAAAAAAAGTATATATTTAAAAACCAGGATTATATGTATATACACTATTTTGTTTCATTTCAATTTTTTAATTTTATTTTTTAAAATATATTTTATTGATTTTTTACAGAGAGGAAGGGAGAGGGATAGAGAGTTAGAAACATCAGTGAGAGAGAAACATCGACCAGCTGCCTCCTGCACACCCCCTATTGGGGATGTACCTGCAACCAAGGTACATGCCCTTGACTGGAATCGAACCTGGGACCCTTCAGTCTGCAGGCCGACGCTCTATCCACTGAGCCAAACCAGTTAGGGCCATTTCAATTTTTTAAAAAAGCTATGTTTTTATTGACTTTAGAGAGAGGAAGTGAGAGAAACATCGATCAACTGCCTCTTGCATGCCCCCTACTAGGGATCAAGCCTGCAATCTGGGCATGTGCCCTGACCAGGAATTGAACCAGTGACCTCTCGGTGTATGGGACATTGCCCAACCAACTGAGCCACACCGGCCAGGGCTGTTCCTTTTCTTTTGTTTTTTAAGTTCTTTTTTTATTATTATTACTAGAGGCCGAATGCACGAAATTCATGCAAGGGGCTCAGCCCTCGCAGCCCCAGCTGCCTCAGCTGGCCCTGGCAGCCCCTCGCAGCCCTGGCTTCATCCGGCAGGTCGTCCGGATGGTCGTTTGGCTGTTTGGTCTAATTAGCATAATAGCTCTTTATTATATAGGAATTAAACTTAGAGAGAGGAAGGGGGAGGGAAGGGAGAGAAAGGTTTGTTGTTCCACTTATTTTTTAAAAATATATATTTTTATTGATTTCAGAGAGGAAGGGAGCGGGAGAGATAGAAACATCAATGATGAGAGACAATCATCGGTTGGCTGCCTTCTGCATGCCCCACACTGGGGATCGAGCTGCAACCTGGGCATGTGCCCTGACCGGGAACCGAACCGTGACCTCCTGGTTCATCGGTTGACGCTCAACCACTGAGCCACGCTGGCTGGGCTCCACTTATTTATACGTTCACTGGCTGATGTATGTGACAACTGGGGATCAAACCGGCAACCTTGGTGTATTCAGACGGCGCTCTAAGCAACGGACTACCACGCAGGGCTATTCTGTTCCTTTTCTATCAAGCATCCTTCCATCCCGGTAGTGTGACTCTTGTCCAGGTTCTTTCTTTGAAAACGAATGCGTACACCCCACTGTGTCCTGAGTCCACCATTCAGGCTTGGCAAGGGGGACTGAGAAGACCCCTGCTGGTCCCCAGTCAGGCACCCACTGGACTCGCGCTGCCTCACTGGTCCCCGGACGCCTCCACAGGGACCCGTGCTCAGCTATGGAATGCCCTCCATTCACTTTCAGCTGAGCAAGATAAACCCAGTTGTTGGTAAAGCTAAATGGTTGGGATTTTTGTTTTTTCAGAAATTTGGATGTAAGTTAAGTAACTGTATGTGAAATGTTTGACTCAAGACAGTCGAGTTTCCGTGCCTCCCACGCAGGCGCCCCTTTGGAAAAGACAGTGGCACAACCTGTTGCCCTCTCTTATCTGTCACTGAGAGAGGGGCAGGGTCTGGGGCACTTGAAGCAGGTCCCAGCCTACTACCCCCTGTCCCCACACAAAGGGGTTGGTGCCTGTCGCACTGACCAGACGTAGGTGACTCAGGGAAGCCCGTTCTCTGAACGTGACACCTGCACCCACTGGAGACTGGGAAACCCGGAGCCCTTTCACATCCAGCGTGAGGTGTGAGCCTGTGGAGGGTTAGGTCCGTGAGTGAGACCGTCCCCCTGCGCACGTGGAGCTGGCACACAGAGCTAGCGTGGCTTGTCTGGTTGCACCAGCACTAAGCAGTGAACCTAGAACTTATGGAGAGAGAACTGGCGTGATTTGACTATTCTGGGTTCACTTATGACTCTCACGACTAGACAAAACCTAAGGTTTCTCCTAGTATAAATCCTGCTTTGTCTTTTGTGCAAAGGGCCTCTGGGAACTTACAAGGCAGACTAATCTGTGTTTGAACTGGCAGGGGAGTTGCCTCCATCACAGATCGCTCTTGGCCAGACTCTGGCTCCTTCTGGCTGAAGATGACACCCTTTGGCTTCAGGAGGATCCTGAACTGGTTAAAGGAGGAGTACAACAACCCTCCGATCTACGTCACAGAGAACGGAGTGTCCCAACGGGGAGAAACAAGCCTCAACGACACGGCAAGGATCTACTACCTCCGCAGCTACATCAACGAGGCACTCAAAGGTATGGCAGGCCCACCCTCCTCACGTGCACCCCGCACTGTGGAAACATCTGCATTCAGGGTGGTTTTGCACCCAGGAACCCCATAATGAGAAAGATGAGGCTTCTCACTCCTTGTTGGGTTAGCTGCTCTGCTTTTTTTCCTTCCTAGACTTAAGCTCAGCAGGCAGACGAGTTGCCTGAATCAGCTAGACCTGAGCTCTCCGTATCCTCATTGATGTCTGAGGCCCCTGAACAGCAGTGCCCGCCTGAGGACGGTTTGGGCAGGGCTAGGAGGAATGGGCTTAGGGGACTGTCTGAAGGGTCTTTTGTTCCTGAAGCAGAAGTTTGAGATCACCAGCTCAGCAGAACTTGGGAGGAGACTATGACAAGGAAACAGTAACACTGGTGAAAGAGAAGGAGCAGTGCAGCTGTGAAAACAAAAGATCAGGAAATCCAATCCCAGCTAAAATCTTTCCCAAGGGCCACTTACTAGTGTTTTCATGGAGAGGAGCACTGGTCTACCCATGTTCCTGACGCCCTTCAGGGCTGAGCCTTTCTAGAAAAGTGCTGATGGCTCTGCAGCTCCGTCCACACAGGACCAGATAACAAACACTGCATCCAGTGCCTGGGCAACTTTCTCAAAGAGCTAAAGAAAAGCTGGCCTGGACTGCACATGGGGACTGTGGGAGATCTCTGGGCAGCAGGGCCTCGGCAGGCCTGGGGGGAGGGTGTCTTATGCAGGAAGCTCATGCCGGGCCTCTCTTTGGACAGCTGTGCGGGATAAGGTGGACCTTCGAGGATACACTGTTTGGAGTGTGATGGACAACTTTGAGTGGGCCACGGGCTTCGCAGAGAGGTTTGGTCTACATTTTGTGAACTACACTGACCCTTCTCTGCCAAGGATTCCCAAAGCGTCAGCCAAGCTCTACGCCTCCATAACCCGGTGCAATGGCTTCCCTGACCCAGCCGCAGGCCCACACCCTTGTCTCCAGCCAGAAGGTGAGATGAGCTCTGGGAGAGACTAAAGCCAGAGGGAGGGGGTAAGAGGGGCCTTTTCCAGTCTATTTTCTTCTAGTTTATTACCCTCCTCTGAGCCTTTCCATTCCCTTCATTCATCAACCAGTATTTACTTTCTTTGAATGTTCTTGGGATGGAACAAGGCAATGTTACATCTAGAAACGAGGTCTGCTCTGGGAATAAATAGCAGGTCTAGAGTCTCATCTCAGCCCTGCCATTAACCTGCTGTGCGACCTTAGGCAGGAATCGAGGCAAATGTCTGGGCTGATGCAGGATCAAACACAGTGCCTGACATAATGTAAGATGACAGGATTTGTGAATGACTGAAAAAATATGGATTACTATACAAATATGAGACAATTACCTAATTTAGATTATACTCTAAATTGCTGATAGAGATGATTAAAAATAAATCTACTTAACTTCAGAGGCTCATCTGTCAGTGACAGGGATGTGCCCTCAGCAAGGCGCTCACTCGGGGCACCTGTGCCAGGGATCTAGCGTGGGCTTAAAACAGGTTAGCACAGTCCAGTAACCACATCGGTGCTAGTGTGAACCGCCCTCTGTTGTCCTCTCCTAGATGCTGGACCCACCATCAGTCCCAAGAGAGAAGAGGAGGTCCAGTTCCTGGGCCTAGCACTGGGTGCGACAGAAGCCCAGACCGCGCTGTACACGCTCTTTTCTCTCATGCTTCTTGGAGCCTGCGCTGTGGCGTTTCTGTCCTACAAGTACTGCAAGCGCTCCAAGCAGCGGAACACACAACCAGGCCAGCAGGAGCTGAGCCCGGTTTCTTCCTTCTGACCACGGTACCACCTCCTCCAGTTCTGCGAAACAAGCCCAATTTCTTTGTACACCTTTACCACCCACAAAACTCCCGAGGATCTCCCATTCCGCCCATAAAGGCCTCCTGCGCGGTCAGAGATGCACCTGCAAGGATTTCAGTCCCTGATTAAAACGGGAATGTCTGCATCTTGCCCCAGGATCAGAAATTCATTTGGGCATTAGAAGACCCTGCAGCTGGCTCTTGTGCAAATGTGCAGATACTGAACTCATCCAGTGGTTCTGTGAGCCACTAAACTGGGCAATTCCAAGTTGAAGAGATTTTAAAGATAGAAGCAGGAGTGAAAAACCAATCCTTTTTTCTAAGCAATCAACTTCATTGCATAGATGGAATCTCCTGCCCTCCCTTCAAGCTCCTTTCCAGCCTCATATCTTGTGTTTCTCAGAAAATAAAAATGGTACCGTGACCTGTGTCCTATCCCCTGATTCTCCTTGAGAAAGTAGGTTCCAGAGAACTTACGAGGTTACACAGGCCATTTGGGATATCTATGCTTTCCCACCAGACCAAGGCTTCCTGCTTACATTATATACTCCCTGGCAGAGAAACCCTAACATACAAAGAGATGGCCTGCGAATGATCCTTTACTCCCACCACTGCCACCTTCTATGTCCTTCTCTGTGTAGAGGCAGGCGTGTAAGGACCCAAGCATGGCCTTCAAGGCCTATGTGCTCTCACCTGGGTTCACTGAGCCTGTTTCCCTTTTCCTCACTCAATCTGTGGTAGTTCTAAACTGCATGTAAGTCCTTGACTATCCCATACTCCTTTATGTCCTTGCAAATACTATTCCTTCTGCCTAGGACGCCCTTTCTTCTGAAAATGCCTTCAAGCCTCAGCTGAAATATGTACTTTTTCCTCTATATAGCTGCCCTCAATTCCCCAGGCAGACACTCCTCCTACTTTGCTGTAAAAACCCCAGGACCACATTTTACTGGAATTGCAAATTTCCCTGCTAGCAACTTCTTGAGGCCGAAGGACCATGTCTCACTGTCTCTAGCAAGCACATTTGGAGACAGGACATAGAAAGCACACCTGCTCCCTTGGTGTGTTTATTCGCAGAACATATCCAGAGTAGTGGTGGGAGCACAGGAAGTTGTGCTCTTATTAATTCCCCTGTGCTCGCCTCTTCCCATGACCACATTACAATTATATCTAAGTTACAGAACCACCAGCATCGAGAACTATCTGAAGACTAGTTGAACAGAAGTCCTATAACTAAGGATATTAAGAAGCCATGTTGAGACTAGTAGGAGGGGTGGAAAGGGCAGGTCCCACACCCATTCTGTGGCAAGTGCTGCTCAGTGGTTAGAGTGTCAGCCCTTGCACCAAAGGGTCATGGGTTCAATTCCCGGTCAAGGGCATGTACCTGGACTGCAGGTTTGATCCCAATTCCCTCTCTCTCTCCCTTCCACTCTCTAAAAATCAATGGAAAAAAATATCCTCGAGTGAGGATTAACAACAACAAAAACCGAACAAAAAATAATTGTGAGGGATAGCTTGGCTGTGGAAATACCCCTGAGGAGTGAGGGGTTCCAGCCCCACACAGGTATCCCCAGCCCCGGGCTCCAGTACCAGAAAGGGGAATCCCTAGAACAGTGATTCTCAATTTTTCTAATGTCGTGACCCTTTAATAAAACAGTTCCTCATGTTGTGGTGACCCCCAACCATAAAATTATTTGCGTTGCTCCTTCGTACCTGTAATTTTGCTACTGTTAATGCATCGTAATGTAAATATCTGTTTTCCGATCGTCAACGTGGTCATGTGCTTGAGGGCAAGGAGCTGGAGTTATACCCAAGGAAAATCAAGGCCCCAAAAGGCAAATAATCTTCCTCCCTCCTCTCTTAGCTCAGGCAATAAAGGTGAAAAAAATAAATAAGAAAAGACATAATGTGGCTGAATGGATGAAAAAACAAAACCTGTACATATGCTGTCTACAAGAGACCCATCTCAGATGGAAAGACACACAGAGAACGTAAGAGATGGGAAAAAATATTTCATGCAAAGCAGGTGTAGCAGCAATACTTATATCAAACAAAATGGATTTTAAAACAAAGGCTGTAACAAGAGACAAAGGGCCTTTTATAATGATAAAGGGATCAATCCAATAAGAGGATATAACTCTTGTATGCACCCAATGTAAGAGCACCTAAATATATAAAGCAAATACTATCAGACATAAAGGGAGAGATCAACAGTAATACAATCATAGTAGGGGACTTTAACATCCTATTGACATCAATGGATAGATCATCCATGCAGAAAATCAACAAGGAAACAGTGGCCTTAAATGACACATTAGACCAGATGGACTTAATATTTTTAGAACATTTCACCTGAAAGCAACAGAATATACATTCTTTTCAAGTGCACGGGGAACATTTTGCAAGACAGACCACCTGTTAGGCCACAAAACAAGGCTCAATAAATTTAAGATTAAAATCATATCAAGCATCTTCTTTGATAACAATGGTATGAAACTAGAAGTTAATATAAGAAAAAATCTCACAGGTAAAGCCAAATGTCCATACTACCCAAAGCAATCTATACATTCAATGCAATCTATATCAAAATACTAATGGCAATGTTCGCAGAACTAGAATAATCCTAAAATTTATATGGAACCACAGTAAAACCCAAACAGCCAAAGCAATCTTGAGAAAAAGAACAAAGTTAGAGGAATCATACTACTCAATATCAAACTATACTATAATACAAGGCTATTGTAATAATAATAATAATAAAAGCATGGTACTGGCATAAAAACAGACACATAGATCAATAGAACACAACAGCCCAGAAATAAACTCATACCTACATTGTCAATTAACCTATGACAAAAAAGGCAAGCATATACAATGGGTGACAGTCTCTTCTATAAACAGTCCTGGGAAAACTAGACACATACAAGCAAAAATTATGAAACTAGACCACTTTCTTACACCATATCCAAGAAAAAACTCTAAATGGATTAAAGACTTAAATGTAGGACCTGAAACCATAAAACTCTTAGAAGAAAACATAGCAGTAAATTCTCTGACATTGCTCTTGGCATTTTATTTTTTTTGGATATGTCTACTCTGGCAAGGGAAACAAAAAAAATAAACAAATGGGACTACCTCAAACTAAAAAGATTTTGCAAAGTAGAGGAAACCATCAACAAAACAAAGAGACAACATACTGAATGGAATAAGATATTTGCCAATGATACATCTGACAAAGAGTTAATATCCAAAATACATAACCTGGATGGTGTGACTCAGTGGTTGAGCATCAACCTATGAACCAGGAGGTCACGGTTCGATTCCCAGTCAGGGCACATCCCCAGGTTGCAGGCTCGATTCCCCGTGTGGGGGCAGGAGGCAGCCAATCAATGATTTCCTCTCATCATTGATGTTTCTCTCTCTCCCTCCCTCTCTCTTCTTCTCTGAAATCAATAAAAATATAACAAAAAGCTCTAAAACAATGAAAACCACCAAAATAACATATAAAGAGCTCAGACAACTCAACACCAATAAGACAAACAATCTAATTAAGAAATAAGACAGAATACCTGAATAGACACTTCTCCAAAGAGGACATACAGAGACCAACAGAAATATGAAAAGATGCTCTGTTGTAAAATTGTGCACCTGAAGCCTGTATAATTTTGTTAACCAGTATCACCCAAATAAATTCAATAAAAAGGGGAAAAAATGCTCAACATCACTAACCATCAGAAAAATGTAAATAAAAACCAAGTAAGTTATCACTTTACACCTGTTAGAATGGCTATCATCAATAAATCAACAGAAAACAAGTGTTGGCGAGGAAGTTGAGAAAAGGAAACCCTTATGCAGTGTTGGTGGGATTGTAAATTGTTTTCTAGCTCTGGCCGGTTGCTCAGTGGATAGAGCGTTGGCCTGCGAACCAAAGGGTTGTGGGTTTGATTCCAGTCAAGGGCACCTACCTTGGTTGCAGGTTCCTCCCCTAGCCTAGGCTTTGGTCAGGGCACGTGCAGGAGGCAACCAATGGATGTGTTTCTCTCACATTGATGTTTCTGTCTTTCCCTCTCTCTTCCACTCTCCCTAAAAATCAATGGAAAAATATCCTCAGGTAAGGCTTAACAACAACAACAAAACAAATAAATAAAAATAAATAAGTAAATTGTTTTCCAGCCACTATAGAAAACAATAGAGGCTCCTCAAAAAATTAAAATAGAACTACCATATGATCCAGCAATTCCACTCCTGGATATTTATCTGAAAAAATCCAAAACACTAATTAGACAAGATATATGTTCACTGCAGTATTACTTACAAAGCCAATATATAGAAGCAACCTAAGTATCCACTGATAGACAAAGAAGAGGTGAGCCCTAGCTGGTTTGGCTCAGTGGTTAGAGCGTCGGCCTGTGGATTAAAAGGTCCCAGGTTCGATTCCAGTCAAGGGCACATGCCTGGGTTGCAGGCTCCATCCCCAGTAAGGGGTGTGCAGGAGGCAGCCGATCAATGATTCTCTCTCATCATTGATGTTTCTATCACTCTCTCCCTCTTCCTTCCTCTCTGAAATAAAAAATATGTATATTAATAAAAAAAGAAGAGGTGATACATATTATACAATGGAACATGATTCAGCATAGAAAACAATGAAATCATGGCCATCTATAACAACTACTGGATGAACTTCGAAGGATATTATGCTAAGCAAAATAAGTCAGAGTAAAACAGATACCATATAATTTTACTTATATGTGCAACCTAAAAATCAATAAACAAAACAGAAACAAACTCAGAGAATAAATGATGGTCACCCGATGGGAGGGAGGTTTGGGGGATGGGTAAATAAGGTCAAGGGAGTAAGAAGGACAAACTGGCAGTTACATAAAAGTCCAGCATAGGAGCCCTAGCCAGTTTAGCTCGGCAGGTAGAGCGTCAGCCCGCAGACTGGAGAGTCCTGGGTTCGATTCTGGTCAAGGGCACATACCTCAGTTGCAGCTCGATCCCTGGTCGTGGTCAGGGAGTGTGCAGGAGGTAACCAGTCAATGTGTCTCTCACATTGTTTCTCTCTGTCTCTCTCCTTCCCTTCCACTCTCTCTAAAAAAAAAAAAAAAAAAACCAATGGCCTGGCCGGCGTGACTCAGTGGTTGAGTGTCAACATATGAGCCAGGAGGTCATGGTTTGATTCTCAGGTAGAGGCACCTGCCCGGGTTGTGGCTGGCTTCCCAGTATGGGGTGTGTAAGAGGTGGCTGATCAGTGATTCTCTCTCATCATTGATGTTTCTTTATCTCTCTCTCTCTCTCTCTCTCTCTCTCTGTCTGAAATCAATAAAAAAAATTTTTTTTAAATCAATGGAAAAATACCTTGGGTGAGGGTTAACAACAACAACAAAAAATAATAAAGTACAGCATAGGAGATATACTAGTAGTTAATACTGTAATAACTATGCATGGTACCAGTTGGACACTAGAAGTATTAGGAAGAACATTTTGTGAAGTATATGATTGTCTAATCACTATGCTATACACCCGAAACTAATACAAAATAATACTGAATATAAACTGTAATTGAAAAAAAGTTTTATTACAAAAAAATAAAGAGCATGAAAAAATTCGGCAGTTATAAAAATAGTCACAGGAAGGCCCTAGTAATCCCTGGTCTGGGCACATACAAGAATCAACCAATGAATGCATAAATAAGTAGAACAACAAATAAATGTTTTCTTTTCCTCTCTCTAAAAATCAATAAATTTAAAAAATTAAAATTAAAATTAAAAAAGTCATGGGTATGTAAAGTATTTCAAAGGAAATACAGTCAATATATATATATAAGCCAGCAACCGGAACACTGTAACAACCAGAATGACCGGTTGCTATGACGCCCACTGCGGCCAGCAAACCGGCCTCATCAGGAGTGGGGCCAGCCGGCCAACCTCCTGTGGCCCATCCCCCAGCCAGCCCCACCCCTGATCGATCGGCCTCCCCTTCCTTGATCAGGGGTGGGACCGGATGGCCAACCTCCAGCAGCCCATCCCCCTGACCAGCCCCGCCCCCGATGGGCCCCTACCACCCTGATCGGCCCACAGCCCCTCCCCCCACCTGGCCCTGCCCCAGATTGGCCCCCTATTCTGATCAGGGCCCCTGGCCAGCCCCGCCCACGGCCCCTCCCCACAACTGGTCCCACCCCCCATTTGCCCCCCCCACCAATTGGGGGCAGAGCTGGCCAGCCAACCTCCCATGGCCCCTCTCCCTGGCTGGCCCACTGCTCACAGCCCCTCCCCATGGCCAATCACCTGCAGCCTCTCCCCCTGGCCAGTCCGGCCCTGATCAGGCCCAATCAGGGCGGGACAGCTGGTCAACCTCTCGCCATCTCCTCCTCCCGACAGGCCCGGCCCAGATCTGCCCCGATCGGGGGCCAGGCTGGCTGGACCCTACCCATGCATGAATTTGTGCACTGGGCCTCTAGTAATATTATAACAATGTATAATGTCAGGTGGGTACTAGCCTTATTTGGGGTGATCGATTCATTATATAAATGTCTAATAACTATGCTGTACACCTGAAACTAATAATATTGTATATCACTGTAACTGAAAAAATTAACTAGCCTGGCAGGCGTGGCTCAGTGGTTGAGCGTCGACCTATGAACCAGGAGATCATGGTTCGATTCCTAGTCAGGGCACATGCCCAGCTTGTGAGCTCGATCCTCAGTGTGGGGCATGCAGGAGGCAACCGATCAATGATTGTTTCATCACTGAAGTTTCTATCTCTTTCCCTCTCTCTTCCTCTCTGAAATCAATAAAAAAATATTTTAAAAAAAAAGAAAAAAGAAACTAAAAAGCAACAACAAAATGAAAACACTTGGGAAAAAAGTTTTCAACTGTTTTAAAAGAGTTACCCATCCTTAAAATTTTGTTTCTCATAAGCATTCCTTACCTAAATTGTTGTATCTATAGAAATTCCTATGCTCCCCTGCCGTGGGCCCCAACTTGGGAGTCAGGAACTATGGTACACAAACAATTTTCTCCATTAATAGATAGGAAAGGCTTATTAGATGGGGTGAAGTTGGTCCTAAAATTGATACTAAAGATGTTTCTTAGGTAGAAAGACTCAGTATTATAAGCTGTCAATTACACCTAAATTAATTTCAAAACTTAGTAACCTTTTATTTGGGGGATGAGGACATGGGCAAAATATAAAGTTTCATCCTATCTAATAATAGAGTAACATGTAAATTACCATCACTCCACTACGCCCACGACTGGGCAGCGGGAGGCTGGGGGGCGGGACTCGGGGTGGACTATCCGGCCATTGAGAGGCACGGATCCGCTGCCACTGAGGGGGGCTATGCTGCTGTTGAGAGGCGCAGGGGGCGGGACTCCCGCCCCCTGTGCCTCTCAACGGCCAGATGGAGGCCAGATCCACGGCCGCTGAGGGGGCCTGCGCGGACACCCAGCTGTGCCTCTCAACGGCAGGGTAGCAGGTGTCCGCGGCAGCCCCCCTCAGCGGCCACGGACCATCAAAAGTGGGGGAGCTGGGTTCCTGGTGCACCAGCGGCAGGCACCCAGCTCCCCCCTCTCCCCCCCCCCGCCACATCGAAAGCAAAAGCGTGGGAGCTGGGTGCCTGTCCCCTCAGGCACCAGGCCTTTCAGAAGCCTTGCTGGAGGCTTCTGAAAGGCCTGGTGCACTAGCAGACAGGCACCCAGCTCCCCGTGATCAAAAGCAAAAGCGTGTAGGGGACCCCACACGTGCATGATTCAATCATGCATTGGGCCTCTAGTATTAAATAAACTTGTAAGAGGAGCCAGGACAAATTGGGGGAGGGGAGGAAAGAATTGTTAAAACATCATATAACCAGTTATAAAAAGTATGCTGCTGAAGATGGCGGCATAGTTAAACAACTAATCTGCTGCCTCACACAACAATTTCAAAAATACAACTAAAAGACAAAAACGTCTACCACCCAGAACCACAGGAAAGCTGGCTGAGTGGAAGATTTACAACTAAGAAGAGAAAGAAGCACAATCGCTGAAAAGCTGAGGTACGGAGGCACGCGAATCGGGCCGGCGGCGGGTGGCTGGGTGCGCGGCTTTTCTTCAACCCGCAGGGAGACAAGCTCCCGATCGCTCTGAAATCCAGTTTCTGGGGACATTCGGGGGACCCAGACACCTACGGGGAGAAGCTGGACTCTCGGCCATCGGGTTGGAAAGTGAGAGTGACTTTTTTGCAGTGGTGCGCCCAGCAATCATTGTTTATTGCGCTGGAGCGCGGGGCGCAGGGACTTGGAAACGTGGAAAGGCAGAGACGGCTGACGGCAGCCATCGCCGTTGGCCACGCCCCAGCCTAGTGACGCCCTGAGACCCCGCCCAGCCCTGAGGCCCCACCCTGAGGCCCCGCCCCGCACATTCTACAAACCCTCCCAGGCTCCACACAGCGGCTTTTGCATATAAATGGCCTGTTCTGGAGCAGCTTAACCAACTGCAGCTCCAGTCAGACTGCTCCAAAACCGCCCAAGCAAAGGAGGAGAAAAGTAGCCCTTGCTGTAGCTCCTGCTGGGGGACACACAGTACACAAGGGTACACCAAGAGTGTCCACCTCAAGTAACTGGGAGGCTGACCCGTTGAACCAATAGGACACCTAGTACACAAAACTACCCTACCAACTTAGGGAAGCAGAGAATATGAGAAGGCAAGGAAACAGATCACAAACCAAAGAAATGGAGGAGAACAAGCGACTGGACATAGAGTTCAAAACCACGGTTATAAGGTTTTTCAAGAATTTCATGGAAAAGGCCGATAAATTCAATGAGGACCAACTAGAAATTAAACATACACTGACTGAGATAAAAAATATTATACAGAGACCCAAAAGCAGACTAGAGGATTGCAAGAATCAACTCAAAGATTTGGAATACAAAGAGGCCAAGGACACTCTTCCAGAGAAGCATGAAGAGAAGAGAATTCAGAAAGTTGAAGATAGTGTAAGAAGCCTCTGGGACAACTTCAAGCGAACCAACATCAGAATTATGGGGGTACCAGAAGAAGAGAGAGAGCAAGATGCTGAAAACCTATTTGAAGAAATAATGAACGAAAACTTCCCCCACCTGATGAAAGAAATAGACTTACAAGTCCAGGAAGCACACAGAACCCCAAACAAAAGGAATCCAAAGAGGACCACACCAAGACACATCATAATTAAAATGCCAAGAGCAAAAGACAAGAGAGAATCTTACAAGCAGCAAGAGAAAAACAGTTAGTTACCTACAAGGGAGCTCCCATACGATTATCAGCTAATTTCTCAACAGAAACCATGCAGGCCAGACGGGAGTGGCAAGAAATATTCAAAGTGATGAATAGCAGGAACCTACAACCAAGACTACTCTACCCAGCAAAGTTATCATTCAGAATTGAAGGGCAGATAAAGAGCTTCACAGATAAGAAAAAGCTAAAGGAGTTCATCACCACCAAACCAGCATTATATGAAATGCTGAAAGGTATTCTTTAAAAAGAGGAAAAAAGAAGAAGAAAGATAAAAATTATGAACAACAAATACATATCTATCAACAAGTGAATCTAAAAGTCAAGTGAATTAAAATTCTGAGGAACAGAATAAACTGGTGAACTTAATAGAATCAGGCATAGAATGGGAATGGATTGATAATGCTCAGGGGGAAAGGGGTGTCTGTGTGGGGAGTATGGGAAGAGACTGGACAAAAATCATACACCTATGGATAAGGACAGCGGGGGGGGGGAAGGTAAAGGAAGAGGGGGGGGTAGGAACTGGGTGGTGGGGAGATATGTGGGGAAAAAGGAGAAACAATTGTAATCTGAACAATAAAGATTCATTAAAAAAAAAAAAAAAGAATCTAATTCAGGGCCCGTGTCTTTGGGGACTTATTATCAAAGAGAAAGCAGAGTCAAGTCAGCAGACGTAAAGACAGTATGGATGAGTGAATGAAGGACAAACGATAGCTAAGCAAGTAATGCCATGGTACGCATCAGCGCCACACTGAGCCGCACTGTCCTCGCCCGCTAAGGCCCGCAGTGCCTGAGTCCCTCCAGCTCCACCTCCTTCTCGAGAACCCCATCCGGTTGCCACTGCGGTTTTCCATCTCATCCGACATTCCTCATGCCCCAGCTCTGACCAGGCACTGCTGATTCACATGCTTCTACTCCACCACCTCTGGGCGAACACGAGCTGTCAACTTCACCTTCCCCCAAGCAGTAAACAAAAGTTTGTTGAATAAATAAGTTTACTGATAAAAAAAAAAAAAAAAAGTAGTTTGGTAGCAGAGAGAGAATAGATTATCAAAGGAAAAGGAAGCCTATGACAATAAAATACGTGACAAAGGTGACATGCCAAATCAGTAGGAGAGATGGATTATTCCATAAACGATGGTAGGTCAACAGATTAGATCGTGAGGATGTCAGCCACAGGCATGGGGACAGGAGCCAAAGCCCTTCCTGGGATACCAAATGTAAATGTAAAAAAACAAAGCCATGAGAATACTAGAATAGAAGAGTGAATTTTTAAGAATTATTTCTTGCCCAAACCGGTTTGGCTCAGTGGATAGAGTGTTGGCCTGCGGACTGAAGGGTCCCAGGTTCGATTCTGGTCAAGGGCATGTACCTTGGTTGCGGGCACATCCCCAGTAGGGAGTGTGCAGGAGGCACCTGATCGATGTTTCTCTCTCATCGATGTTTCTCACTCTCTATCCTTCTCCCTTCCTCTCTATAAAAAATAAATAAAATATATTAAAAAAAAGAATTATTTCTTGAAGTGGGAAAGGTATTTATAAGCAAGACTTAAGACCCAACAGCCATAAAGAAAAACATTGATAAATACTAGCATGAACACATAAATATTGTGGCAAAAATTACCAATAATATATTCATGGAAAGATAAACAGGAGAAGATATTGATATCATATGCTAGACAAAGGGCTGATTTTCTTAATATACATAGAATTCTTATAAATCAGTAAGAAAAAGATGGAAAAAACAAAGTAAATACTGGCCAAGAACAAACAGGTAGTTCTCAGAAAAGAAATCAAAATGACCAATAATATTAAAAGATGCTAAACTTCGTGTCCAACACAATGCATAAAAAAATGCAGACAGTTTTTTATCTATCATGTTGAAAAAGATGAAAAGGTATAAGACAATGCTGGCAAGGATATGTACAGGCATAAATTCATAGAGCCATAAGAGGAGGCAATTTGGTAGGATTTTTTAATAATCCAAACTGCAAACATCCTTTGACTCAGTAAGTTATACAAACCTACAGGTACATTTTCATACCTAAGAAGATATCTTCACAAAGATATTCGTACCAATGTTTGTAATAGGAAAACAAAAAGAAGCAAAAAAATAACCAATGGCACTAGAGCAGTGGTTGCCAACCTTTCGGACCTCACAGACCACCAGTGGTCTGAGGACCACCAGTTGGTGACTGCTGCACTAGAGCATGAATAATAAGTTGGGGTACATTTATCAAGTAAAATGCTATATAGGCATTAATAAGATGACATAACTATGTACTTATAGGGGAAGATCTTCAAGACTAAAGTAAAAAACAAGCTGCAGAGTAGTATATATAATATGATCCCATTTATTTAAAATATAAAGATTACATATTTGCTTGTTACGCATAAAAATTTTCTGAGGATTACAAAAGAAACTGTTAATAGATTAAAGGTTACTTCTGGAGAATAAAACTGGGGGTGAGATGCAAAGAGGGACATTTCATTTTCATTTTATAGCCTCTTATTCTACTCTGAGGTTTTCTTTACCATGTATACTTTTTAAAATACAAAGTTGAGGAGGGATCCTCTTATTCAAGGATTGTGAACCATTCTTTTATATTTCTCTAAGATCTATATTTGATTTTTTTCAAGGCAAACTGACGAGGTTCTCCAAGTTTTTGCAAATATATATCTAACTAGAGGCCTGGTGCACAAATTCATGCACAGGTAGGGTCTGGCCAGGCCGCCCCGATTGGGGTGGGGGTGGGGGGGCCAATCGGGGCTGGCGGGGGGGGGGGGGGAGGAGGCGAAGGGCTGCGGGCAGTTGGCCGGCCAGCCCCGCCCCTAGTTGAACTCCCAGTCAAGGGGACAATTTGCATATTAGCCTTTTATTACATAAGGATGGGCTCACACCCACTTGCCAGGTGTTTTTTGTTTTTAAATCACATATTGCTGTATTTTTTAAGATGACAAGCCTTTACTAAAATGAGATGCTTGAATTTTTCTTTTTCAAGCTCACTTTTTAAATTATGGAAGTAATATGATCATTGCAGAAAATCGAGAAAACATATAAGGGTGCAAAAAAAAAGAACTAAAATCACATTTGACCACTCTTACCACAGTTAATATTTGGTGTGTTTTCTTTTTCCTTTGCATTATGTTAATGCACAGTAGTGTCTATATTTAAAATATGTGTACAATAAGATCATACTGTACCTACAGGTATATAGCCTGCCCCCTCCAATATATAACAGGTACTCAATAAATATATTAAAAATTGAATTGCTAAATTAGTATTGTACCATTTATCCTTATTGAAAGTTCTTTCTACACAGGCATTCAGTTGATTTCTAGTTCTTAGGTAAAATAAATAATACTTAATGAATATATTTATATCTAAACTTTTTCTGCATTTATGATCATTCCTCAGGAAAAATTATGGGAACAAACAGTATGAAATATTTGTTACTGATGTTTTTCAAAAAGGTTATACCAGCTTTTACTTAGACCTCTAGCATAGCCTGTCTTACTATTTCCTTGCCTAAAACATTACTATTACCATTTTAAAAAGTCATTGTTATTTCATGGTGAAAAACAGAAAGTTTGCTGAGAAAATTTCTCCCTCCTATTACAAAATAAAGTCCTTCTACATGTTCACTCAAGAGTGGTATCTTGCAACCTAAAAGCAGGTTAAAAGGAACTATTGAGCTTACTCCCTTTTTCAAGCATTATTCGTTTAATAGGATTCTGCTACCAAAAACATGGATAAAGTAGCATGTAAGTCAGATAAGAATCTCTTTCACATTATGCAAAGTGATGCCTCACTGATGTAGGAGAGACAGTATCATAGCATCAATATGTGTCAGAAAATTTCTTCCTGCAGTGATATTTAAGGTAAGGTGGTCAGTTAACTTTCCTGAGATAGCTCCAGAGCAATACTGGTGGGAAATCAGACATATGACCTCAACAGAGCCCTGTGCAACAAAAAGATGCTAGGATAATAAAACTTAAAGCAAAAATAAGATCACTCTGATTTTTGGAAAAGATTTTTTATTCAGAGTTTAAGATTAAAAACTACAAGAATTTACTTGCAGCTGATGAGCAGAGAGAAAAAAACATAAATCATCATCTGATTGGCTAGTTAAAATGCTCTCACTCAGAGTCAAATTACTCAGTGACATGTAGTTACTCTGTGTGGGCTTAGGAGTTCTGGAGCAAAATAGTTCTAATCAAAACGTATCATCTGAAAGCACAGGGCTAACAGGCATCTGAAATACTGAGTAAGAAAGCTGATAAAGGGAGGTTGTGGCAGACCTTTTGATTCTTTTAGGCTTCTAGCATAGCAGTTGGTTACCATATGCAAGGACCTACCAGCGAGTTATTTTATCTCTTGACTTGTCTGAGTTAAACAACTTTAACCCACTAAGCAGGAATAAAGAGACACTTTATAGATCAGTTAAAAAACATAAAGTAGTCCCACCTCTCCAGTAGAATTCTAGTTGAATTAAATCATAAGAGAAACAATGATTATTGCACATAATGTACTTGTCACACTACATCTGTTGAGTAGAATTTCCATTCCAAGTGTTGTTTTCATCTTCACCATCATCTTGAGTCCTCAATCTATATATCTTCCCCTCTTTTTTAAAGTCTTCTCCCCGTTTCTCCAGCACTCTTTTTCTGACGGGTTCCCTGATATAACAAAAGAGGGAGAAAAGAGAAGATGTCATAAAATGAAAACAGCAGTAACAATTCTATTAGTATAGGCAACTATATTTTAAGGAAAGTTCATGGGAGATAATTATATTGCAGTACTAGATTTTATATGTTCTTGTCAGTTTAACTTCATCTGTTCTCCAAGACAAACCAGCTCAAATGTATTTTCCATTTCCATGTATTTCTTGATGACTTACTAAGCTTTTGAAGAGTGTGACTATCTGCCAACTAATCTTTACTTTTATTTATGCAAGCTGACATATTTACTAAAACATTTGTAACTTATATAGCACCCTAGAAGCTATCCAAAGCTCCAATCATAGCCTAATTTCCAGAAATAGTAATTAGCAATTTTAAACCTTTTATAATGTTTAATAATTTATTTATACAATTAGGAACAAGCAGGATTTCATCTGAAAATGGGAAGGAAACAGGTGAAATTTAAGGCAATTCATTCTCTAACACTAGAGGGGAACAGAGAGAGCAAAAAGAAAACAGGAAAACCAACAATGGAACACAAAATTTTGCCTCTCAGATATATACTCATCCCATCCTTTTCCCCAACACAAGTCCTGTTCCCTTATTTGAAAAATGTTTTTAAAAACCCACATAGCAAGCTATCAGATACTACAGTACCTCAGGATTAAATGCTCCCACCCACTGCTCAGTAAGAGTTCTAAAGTTCAGCACTAATAAGGCCTAGTTTGAATGCTATTTTAAGACAGAGAATTTTCCTTTGTCCCCTTTCGAGTAATGTACTAAGGCTATAATTGGTCGTCCTGCCTAACAGTTAAAAAAGAAATAAGATAAAAGCTAAATCAGCCCAATCACAATATTTACACAAATCTTCATCTAGAGAGTCAATAAGACTAAGGATCTCCTTACTGATAGCAGACAAGCAAGAATTTTCATTACTTATCATATAGGATTGGAGTGACAATTTGCTATAATGGCTATTAATAGCCATTAGAACGTTTAACAATAGTAGGTATATATTAAAATAAATTGTGGTATTATGAGAAGAGGGTATAATCTCACCTAGAAAAACTTTCTGTTAAATCTTAATATGTAAAACCTTAATCATTAGTGTTATTAGTATTACCATTCTGACCATGACCATCTATAATAAAAGGTAGGTCTCTTGGTTAAGGGACTAGTCCAATTAACTCTCTGAAGGAGGCACCATTTTAAGTGAATATACAGTTTCCTTGGTTTGGTCCTTCTCTAAATGACCCAGAGAAGATAGCCAGCAGATCAAAGAACCACTAGGCTTACAATTCTCTAGAGCACAATCTCTCTAAAGAAATTATGCAAGATGACTGTGAGAAATTAATGGAATGAAGTATCTTGTCAGATTAAACATGGCTAGCAAGAAAAAATATTACTATTTAGACCTGGGTGGGGTGGGGTGGGGGGGATCTGCTTTTACAGTTATGGGATGAAGAGAATCAATAAATGAAGTAACAAAACCAGCAGAGGTGAAGTAGCTTTCCACGGACTAGGTTTTAAAAAGATGGCTGAGGAAATTCATGTAAGTTAGCTTCCCAGGAGAGATGATATAATAAAATCTTCAGAACATTTAGTTTTTCCCCCATATACAGAAAGAAGGCAAAGTACCTTTAACAAATTTTTTCATTTTGAATAAGGTACTGGGCATTACTAACATTTTGCAAATGGGAAGGACAAAAAAAAAAAAAAAAGATAAACATTTTGCAAATGGGGAAAACACAAACAGATACCTTTTCTCTGAATTGCTAGACGATGCAAGGTTTGAGGATTCCGAAGATGCTCTCACTGAGGTCTGTGCAGGAGGAGGATTACTAAATAAGAAGTTGCTAATCAATCTCCAGATGGCAAGGAATGGGTAAAGTACTGTCCCCAACAATGTCCAAAAGTCTCCACTGGAAGAATGTACCATAGATGTAGTTGGTCTTCCTGCCTAAAAATTAAGAAAAAAACCTAGATGAAGACTACAAAAGCCCAATCACATCACAAAGTTCTAGGTGAATCTTTTATCTGAAAAAGAAAGTCCTATTAATTTTAGTTTATTGCAAGATGGGAAAATTACCAACTTTGCTGTGTTGGGTTTTTTTAAGTATATATAAACCTCTGGGAACTCTTGAAGCTCTACTTTTTTTGTTGTTGTTAATCCTCACCCAAGGATATTTTTTTCCATTGATTTTTAGAGAGAGTGCAAGGGAGGAGGAGAGAGAAACATCGATGTGAGAGAGAGACACTGATTGGCTGCCTCCCACACATATCAAGCCTGCAACCCAGGTACGTGCCAGTGCCCTTGACCAGAATCGAACCTGTGACCTTTCAGTCAACAGGCCAACACTCTATCCACTGAGCCAAACCGGCTAGGGCTGGAGCTGTACTTTTTATTTTATTTAGGCATATGAAAATTTATTACTACTGTGATTTCACCATCAAAACTTATGATCTTGGTCTTTCCTTCTTGCCTTTATAAAAGGCCAAAATAGACACACTGGCTACTTTGACAACCTGAAAGCGAACTCTAGGAATGTCACCAACAGCATGATCTTTGCGACCAAATCCAGCAACCAGAACTTCGTCATCTTCCTCAATAAAATTCAAACAACCATCACTGGGTACAAAGTCTGTGATTATTTTGCATTCTTGATCAGCTAGACCCTAACACACTTCCTGATAGCAGAATTTGGCTGTTTGGCTTCAACCCCTACTTTTTCCAGCACAATTCCCTTTGCACGGGAAGCGCCTCCAAAAGGGTTGGCCTTCAGGGCCGCACCCAAATGGACTTTCTTATACTGTTTTATCATGCCACTTCTGATCTCCTCAGTGGTTCCAGAGCTTCCGGTCAGTACAAAGACCATAACACCTGCCCATCCTGCTGGTGCCATGGGCCTTGTGCTTTTTATTTTTAAAAAATGTTTTTATTGATTTTTAGAGAGAGGAAGGGAGAAGGATAGAGAGATAGAAACATCAATGAGAGAGAGAATCATTGATCGGCTGCCTCCTGCACACCCCACTCTGGGGATCGAGCCCGTAACACGGGCATGTACCCTGACTGGAAATCGAACCAGTGACCTCGTGGTTCCTTGGTCGACGCTCAACCGCTGAGCCACACTGGCCGCTCTTGAGCTCTACTTTTTAAAGGGGTAATCACTACATAGAAACCAGAAGGTAGTTTTGGTAAAATGAACCAATTATTTAAGAGAAAGAAACTTTTGTATTGAAATTACAACTCTGATAAGAAAGGTCTTCTTGATTATTAAAAAGAAGGTGGGCGGGCTGGCTTTAGCTCAGCAGTTCCTTCGACTACAAAAAGAAGGTGGGAAGGTTTTAAATCTCAGTGAATACAACTAATCCTGATTATTAGAGGGCTAACTGTTTCAGGGGTGGTACTCTAGTTCTGAGCAGGAAAAACTACATTAACCCTGAAACAGAAGACCCAGTTCTCACCCCAGTTTTGGCATGGCAAAGTCATTTAAGCCTTCTGAGCCCCTTTTCCTCATAAGAGATTAAAATATTATTGTAAGGATCAAATGGAATTAATGTCAAAAATTAACGTTATTTTTATATTAAAATATTCTTTTAAAAACTTGGTGAACAGTATAGTAGTATACAAATAAAACCCATTAAGTCTGTAAATTAGATACTCTGCATTTATTTACTTCTTCCACTGGTCATTTTTTTGTCCATGAAAATAGGCAAGGAGCCCTGGCTTATTTGGCTCAGTGGATAGAGCGTCAGCCAGTGTACTGAAGGTTCCAGGGGTTCGATTCTGGTCAAGGGCACATGCCCAGGTTGTGGGCTTGATCCCCAGTAGGGGGCGTGCATGAGGCAGCTGATAATGATTCTCTCTCATCATTGATGTTTCTCTCTCCCTCTCCCTTCCTCTCTTAAATCAATAAAAATATATTAAAAAAAAAAAAGAAAATAGGTGAGGAAAAAGTTGAAAATTAAACTGGTGCCTCACCAGCAATAAAAATACATAAAGCACAGGATAATGGAGCCATAAACTGATCTAACTAACTTATTTGGGTAATGTGGATTTTAATTATCCATAATACACCATTCACCTTCCCTTTCTGTAACTATAAGAAACAATGAAGAGTAAAACAAACAGGTCTGTAAGAATAGAATAAATACATATGTATATACATACTGGCAACAGTACCACTGAAGCACTTGGGGCAAGTTCCAAATCCAATAATTTCTTCTTATAATCTTCTTTGGTAAATTCTCTCCTGGGAAACATGGTTGCTAATGAAAAATTACCATATGTGTTGCCAACAGTCTGTAACATAACAAGTTTTAAAACATTACATCAGTGCCTTTAAAAAGATATTACATACTCATATGCATCTAAAATGACTGCTTTAACCAAAATTGCCTTGATTTTAAAAGTTCTTTTAAATATAAACTCAAAAAGTATTTCTAAAACCTTGGCATAGCTGAAAGCTGTCAAATCCAAAAAGCATTTAAAAGCTTTCATAACTCAAAAATGACCATAAAATAGCAAAAATATAGTTCCTAAAACCATATGAACAAACTGAATAAAAATGAACAATTAGGCATCTCTTAAAGATAGCTGCAGTTTGTGATGAGAGTTTTCACTCTCCTTTACAAACTTATATTAACATCTCATAAATACATTTGGATTATAGGTATTCCCAATTAAAAAATTGGAATAGATCACAATTTCCCCCATATATATCACATCAGAAGTTTCTGTCTTCTCCTCTCAAAGAATATAAATGGTCCATAATCAACCCACACCATACATATAATCCTAGATCCAAAAATTACAATGAGAAGCATCATAGCCACCCTCACAATTTTAGATGTCCCATAGATGTAAAATCTTAGCCAACTGTTTATCTAGAAGATTCCAAAGAAAAAGACTAACACTTTTGTGGGTTTTTTTTTTTTGTAATTTTTCACTGTAGGTCTTATACATACCTCTCATTGTTTTCACTTTAACATAAGGACATACACAAATGCAAAATCAGGTCATTCTGCTGGGGAGAAGTTCTAATAGGACTGATGTTATCAAAGATTTTTTTCCCCCCTCTCATGGTGCTCCCCCTTTTCACTTACTTGTGGCAGAAGCAGTAAGACTCCAGCCAGGGCACCCCCTCTTAGGAGGCCCCAGGTGTGGATTCAAGGCAAAAGAAGAACGAAAGTGGCTATTTGGGTTGGTTCTGCTATAAAACTTAGGGAAAAGAGTTCTTAAAATAAGTTTTTGTATTGTCCA
Organism: Eptesicus fuscus; assembly: GCF_027574615.1. Classification (NCBI taxonomy): domain Eukaryota; kingdom Metazoa; phylum Chordata; class Mammalia; order Chiroptera; family Vespertilionidae; genus Eptesicus; species Eptesicus fuscus. The sequence goes on along the minus strand of NC_072483.1, from coordinate 17,928,951 downwards.
ACCCAGCTCACCAGTAGAGGAAGGCAGCTAGCAGGTATGCTTCCCTTGGGACACATAAGTGAGGCACCAGGCTAAATGCAGAGAGATCTAGTGGAAAGATCTGAACTCTAATTTTAACAATGAAGTGATATATATGACAAATACCGGTATATATAATGAGCCTAGATCCTACAGGACATCTGATGCCTATAATCCACTAAGATATCAATCAGAAAATAAAAACGAATGGAAGCTACTCATCTTATTTTATAAGATACAAAATTTCACACCCATGCCAATTTTAGAGTAAGGCCATGTTTTGGAAGTAAATTCCTAAAGAAGATACTTGTTGCCAAATAAAGATTAATGGTCTTTAGGCTTGGACAACTGGTGGGATGGTAGGAAAATGGCCAGCTCAAACGCATTCTAAGCAACCTAAAGGAAATGTGGAGAGGACCAAGAAATACTACATCCTTTTTACTGGGACAACTCCCTAAGATTAGACCTCTGGAAAATCATTTGATTTTCACTCCTCCAGTTGATTGTACTAAAATTTTCCAGAGCTTCTTGTACAATATCAGCAAATTCCTATTTCTGCACGACAAGTAGATACACTATTCCCATGTGGCACTAATCCACAATGGAAGCTCCACAACACTCCAGAGTTGTCCTGTGCCTCCCTCCTGGGGATAAGTTATGACTTGTTCACATTCTTCAAATCCTGCTTGAAAATGTTCCCCTCCTACATTTAAATAACATATTTATCTATCTTTACTACAACTCAGGACAAATTTACCTGTGCAGCAAACTGCCTTGCCTCTTCTAGAGGAGCATCAGAAGGGAACTGATTTGTAAAGGAAGAACCATCAGGAAGACGAAATTGAATTCTTGCAACAGTGCTGTGAAGAAAGAAAATTTAAGTCAGCATCTTTAACTCTACATATTCTCAAACAATACCAAAAGTTAGAGAAAAACTGAAGTGAAAATGTTCAATGAAAATAGGTGTTGTTTTTTTCACAATGTCAGGTCTTTTATATTTTTAAAGCTTTACTGAAATATAATTCACATAATGTAAAATTCACCTTCTTAATGCATACGATTTAATCATTTTTAACAGTCAGAATTGTACAATCATCATCGATTTCTAATTCCAGAACAATCATCATCGATTTCTAATTACCACCTCAAAAAGAAACCCCAAACCCACTAGTAATTCCTCTCTCACCTAATTGGCAATCACTAATCTACTTTCTGAATCTATAGATTTGCCTACTTTCAGCATTTGATATGATGGAATCATACAACATGTGACTTTTTGGTGACTGGTTTCTTTCATGTACCATTGTTTTCAAGGTTCATTCATGTTGTAGTATGTATACTTCATTCCTTTTTATTGCTGAATAATGTTCCATTGTATGTTTTGTTTATCCATTCTTCAGTTGATGAACATTTGGGTTATTACCACATTTTGGTTATGATGAAGAAAGCTGCTATAAATATTCAAGTACAAATTTTTGTGTGGACATTTATTTTCAATTCTTTTTTAAAAAATATATTTTTATTGATTTTAGAGAAGAAGGGGGAGGAAGAGAGAGAGAAACATCAATGATGAAAATCCTTGATCGGCTGCCTCCTGCATGCCCCACACTGGGGATCAAGCCCATAACCCAGGCATGTGCCCTGACAGGAATTGAACCATGACCTCCTGGTTCATAGGTCAACGCTCAACCACTGAGCCACATAGGCTGGGCTATTTTCAATTTTCTTGAATATATATTTAAAAGTAGAACTGCTGGATTATATGGTAACTCTATGTTTAACATCTTGAGGAACTGCCAAATTGTTTTTTCCAAAATGGCTGCATCATTTTATAATCCCTTCAGCAATGTAGGAAGGTTCCAATTCTCTACATCCATGCCAATACTTGTTGCTGTCTCTTTAAATGTAGAAACCCTAGAGGGAATGAAATAATATCTCACTGTGGTCTTGATTTGTATTCCCTTCTGACTAGTGATGATGAGTATCCTTTCATGTGCTTATTGACCATCTGTCTATCTTCTCTGGAGAAATGTCTATTCAAATCCATTCCCCATATTTAAAGTGGATTGTTTGCTTTTTATTGTTGAGTTATATGAATTCTTTCTATATTCTAGATACAAGTCCTTTATCAGATATATATGATGCAAAACATCATCATTGATGTTTCTATCTCTCTCCCCCTTTCTCTCTGAAATCAATAAAAATATATTTTAAAAAGTTTTTTTTTTAATTTTGGTGAATTCCAACTTATCTATTGCTTTCTTTTGTTGCTTGTACTTTTGATGTCATGTCTAAGAATCCATTGTCTATCCCAAGATCACAAGATTTCCTTCTTTTCCTAAGATTTTATACTTTTTCTTTGCTTTGCTTAAAGAAAAAATACTTTAATACAGTGCAGGACAGCCATCCTTGGGCAATATCCCTCAGGGTTAAAGCAAGGGTGGGAAGGAACAAGTATGAACAACAGGAAGTACAAAAGGCAGCTTCGGGTGGTGCTGACTCAGTAGAAACAGGCGGTGTACAGGAAAGTACAGCCACTGAAAAATCCTAAGTTGAACCATAAGTCAGGGACTGTCTGTATTTAGTACTATCACATTGAACATTCACATTCAATAACAAATACCATTGGCAGCTGCCAAACTCATCAATATGTCCTTCTGGAACTACTTATTATAGCTACAGTACACACATCAATGTTAAAAAGCAGCCCACAACCACTGTTCTTCTCGGCTGCTACATATACAAAGATGTTTAAGCAGAAAATAAAGTACCTTCTTTCTCTTGCAGAAGCATCCCTCTTAACTTCCATTTCTGCTTGCTTAGCCAGCAAGGCAGCAGCTTTAGCAGCTTCTACTTCTTCCTTTGTCTTTGCGAAACGAGCAGCTCTCTCTGCACGATCCTTTAAAACAGTTGTTAGATGCTAAGTATCTTTCACTGCCAGAATTCTACTCACATATTTCCAAACACAAGGAACAAACACACGCATGCATGAAATCCCTTAAAGCCATACATGTTAACTTTATCAGTCTGGATTTGGTATTCTTTAGTTTTATCAACTGCCAGGGACCAGAGCTGTTATTAAACAAACACAGACTTGATTTTGGTCACTACTGTATCACCAGAGCCTGGAATAAGGTCTAGCATATAGTACATAAGTATTTGTTGAATAAAGAAATAAGCAATATAAAGGTAGACATAATTTTCACTTTTATGTGTTACAACTGCTCAATTCTAAAAGCAATTGTTGCTAACCCACCCTAAGCTTCTACTTGATGTTCTAAATTCTTTGAATGTCCCAAAAAAAGAATGCTCTTGACTAGAGGAAACTGCTAGGTAAGCATTTCTTAGCTTCTTTTTCAGAGAATCTTTGAAAATTACCTTTTAACTACTGATAAAATTCATACCATTAAGAAAAATTAGTTTGAAAAAAATCTCAAATTTAATATTAACTGTATTTTAATTCACTGTACAATTTCTGTAAAAGGAAGCTGAGACTTGGCACTTTTCAGTTTTTTTTTAATTTCAAGAAAAACGATCTTAAATAATGTTACATGCAATAAACACCAATTATTCAAGAAAAATAGTCTTACATATATTACATGCAATAAACATTAATACTTCAAGAATAAAAGGATTTTAAGTATAATATTATCCAAACTGTACTAACATAGTATAACACAAAAGCTGTAGGAAATATTAAAAATCTGCAAATAACAGGATTACTTCTATTATATTCTAGAATAATTTTGTTCCCTCTGGCTCTGTTTTTTTGTTTTTTAAAAAAAATATACTTTATTGATTTTTTACAGAGTGGAAGGGAGAGGGATAGAGAGTTAGAAACATCGATGAGAGAGAAACATCGATCAGCTGCCTCCTGCATACCCCCTACTGGGGATGTGCCCGCAACCAAGGTACATGCCCTAACCGGAATCGAACCTGGGACCTTCCAGTCCACAGGCCGACGCTCTATCCGCTTAGCCAAACCGGCTTCAACATGGCTCTGTTTTTGTTCATCAGTTTATGTTGTTCATTATATTCCACAAATGAGTGAGATCATATATTTATCTTACTCTGACTGGCTTATTTTGCTTAGCATGATGCTTTTAAAGTCTATTTTGTCGGATATGAGTATTGCTACTCCAGCTTTTTTTTTTTCTTTTCCATTTGCATGGAAAAATTTTTTCCATCCCTTCACTTTCATCCTGTGTCTTTTGTTTTGAGGAGGGTCTCTTGTAGGCAGCATATAGTTAGGTCATGTTTTTGTATCCATTCAGCTACCCTACACCTTTTGATTGGAGCCTTTAATCCATTTACATTTAGGGTTATTATTGAGAGGTACTTGTTTATAGCCATTTTAATTCTATATGGCTAGATTTCTCTGTTTCTTCCTCTCAGCAATCCCTTACAGCAATCCCTCTAGCATTTCTTGTAATGCTGGCTTGGTGGTGATGAACTCCTTTAGCCTTTTTTTGTCTGGAAAGCTCTTTATCTGTCTATTTTAAATGATAGCCTTGCTGGATATAGTAATCTTGGTCTCAGATCCTTGCTTTCCATTACCTTGAGTACTTCATGCCATTCCCTTCTGGCCAGTAGTGTTTCTGATGAGAAATCAGATGTCAGCCTTATGGCAACTCCTTTGTAGGTAACAGTTTTCTTTTCTCTTGCTGCCTTTTAAGATTCTTTGTCTTTAATTTTTGGCATTTTAATTATGTGTCTGGGCGTAGGTCTGTTTGGGTTCTTCTTGTTTGGGGTTCTCTGTGCCTCCTGAACTTGTGACTTTTTCCTTTACCAGGTTAGGGAAGTTTTCTACCATTATTTCTTCAAACACTTTCTCTATTCCTTTCTCCCTTTCTGCCTCTTCTGGTAGAATTAGTACTTTTTGAGCCACTAAAATCTACTATTTTTGTGTACACTGGTAATAAACCAAAACCATTATGCATGGAAAAACAATTTCACAAATGTTCTAGTCAAGCAGTAAAAATAAACTTAATACTCACCAATGCAATCTGCTGTTTTATACGCTCTCGAGCTGCCCTATCTTCTGCCTTTTCTCTGTTTCTTTCCTCTAACATTCTTTTTGTTAATTCCTCTTCTTGCTTTCTTTTATAATCCAACATTTCTTTTCCAGTTTTTCTCCTCTCAATTTCTTTCTTAATCTCTCTCTGAATTAAAGAGAAAGTTTTATGAGCTCAAAACATTATTTAATAATCTGCCCTAGATATTATTCTATATACAGGGAAAGCAGGTTGTAGGTACATTTACTTCATAAAATGTAAGAGGTCAGTAGAATCTTTTAACAGCATGGGATAAAGGTCAAATTTATACAACTTTGCCAATGGTTCTATTAAGAGTATGATGCGGTCAATGTAATTTGAAAACAAAGAGAATTGCAGGTCACTGGTTTCTGAGATGAATATGTTACCGTTTAAGGACAACAAGGCAGTCATTTATTTGACTTTCCTATATTAAATGATAACTTTCTTATACTAAAACCCTAAACAGATGATGCAGATTAGGAGTGCATGGCGAGAAAAATAGAATGCAGCAACATGACAGTAAAAATTTGGCAAAATGTCTATAATTTTTTTTTTTTTTACAAAAAGGCACTAAATTTTTTATCTGTTATCAAAGCAAAAATATTTTAGTTCAAGTCCCTTTATTCTTAATGTAAAAAGACTCATAGCAGAGAGAGAAATAATGAGCCAATTTACTCGTAGCAATTTACAAAAAGAATACTAAAAAAGTATATACTATGATCCTACTACAGAAGACAGATAACTCCCTTCTCTATGCTCTAACAATGAACTATAACCACGAAGCCATCTTAGGTCTGCCAACTGAAAAGGGAGTCAAATGTTCCCTCACTTAATGGAAGAATAAAACAATGCTAAGTGTACAAACTTTACCTGTTCTTCCTCTTTCCTTTTCTCTTCTCTCCTTTCTTCAAGTTTTTTGGTTAGTCTGTATTATAAAAGTTTTTAAAAAAATACATTAACTGAGACACATCATATTAATATAAAATGTATTTAGATTTCTTTACCTACTAACAACTGGAGAAATATAGAAACAAACAAACAAACAAAAAAAGCTCCTGAAGACAAAGCAACAAATTATTTGCCTTGCCCCTGGCCGCTAGAGAAATCCATGGTGAGTGAGTCCGTGGAAGCCCACTGGGAAGCAGACTCTAGTTCTAAGTGCCTTACCTCCTACTTACTACTAGTTCCCTTTTTATCCCCCCTGATTTATTTAATATTGATTTAAAATATATACATCTAGGCCTGGTCGGCGTGGCTCAGTGGTTGAGTGACAACCTATGAACCCAGAGGTTACAGTTCGATTCTCAGTCAGGGCACAGTGTGGGGAGTGCAGGAAGCAGCCGATCAATGATTCTCTCTCATCACTGATGTTTCTCTCTCTCTCTCTCTCTTGCTCTTCCTTCCTCTCTGAAATCAATAAAAATATATTAAAAAGTATATATATATATATATACACACATCTATATCTTCAAATAAATATATAAATCAATGACTTACAAATGCTTTACCCCTTACACAGAAGTAAACAGCAATATGGTACAAAATTGTTAAAAAAATAAAAGCAAAAAACTAAAGGCTAGTATTTATAAAAACTAATAACAAGATTAATTCTCAACTGTAATAATTCACCAATTAAGAAACTAATGATTCTGCCGAAACCGGTTTGGCTCAGTGGATAGAGCGTCAGCCTGTGGACTGAAAGGTCCCGGGTTCGATTCCGGTCAGGGGCATGTGCCTTGGTTGCGGGCACATCCCCAGTAGGGGGTGTGCAGGAGGCAGCTGATCAATGTTTCTCTCTCATCGATGTTTCTAACTCTCTATCCCTCTCTCTTCCTCTCTGTAAAAAATCAATAAAATATATTTTAAAAAAAAAAGTAACTAATGATTCTGAAAGCAGACAGTGGTAATGGTTTGCAGAATGTGAATATATTAAAATTCACTGAATTGTAAATTTTGAATTTTACAGTATGTTAATTGTATTTCAATTTTAAAAAATAATGGAATTTTCTCTGAGAGGGATTTAGGTTACACAGGTATATGTAGTTGCTAAAACTCAGCTGAACAACTTATGCCAGAAATCAAGGGAGTGCTCAAAGAATGATGAGACATTTGTCCAAAGCACAGAAGACTCAGCATGAAGGGGTTCTACTAGCCAAATCCGGGGCAATCTGTGCATCAAAAAGAATAAAAGAAATGAACTGTAATACATTAGAGGGGAAAAAAAGGATTTATGAAACATCTTACTGCTGAGGGGAGTTATAAATTGGTATAACCACTTTGGAAAACTGGCCAGTACCTATGACCAAGAAATTCCCATTCCCTACAAATTCAGCCAAAAGGTATGTTCACCAAGGCATGTACAAGAATGTTCATAGTGCCCTAACCAGTTTGGCTCAGTGGATAGAGCGTCCGCCTGCGGACTGAAGGGTCCCAGGTTCGATTCCGGTCAAGGGCATGTACCTTGGTTGTGGGCACATCCCCAGTAGGGGTGTGCAGGAGGCAGCTGATCGATGTTTCTCTTTCATTGATGTTTCTAACTCTCTATCCCTTTCCTTTCCTCTATGTGAAAAGCAATAAAATATATTAAAAAAATGTTCATAGTGCCCTACTCATAATTGCCCCAAACTGAAAACAATTCAAATATCCATCAACCTACTCATAATAGCCCCAAACTGAAAACAATTCAAATATCCATCAACAGTAGAATGGATAAATTATACAATCTAACCTAATAATAGACAAATATGCAAATTGACCATACCTCTGACACACCCACAAGCCACGCCCATAAGCCACACCCACCATCCAATCAGAGCGAGCATGCAAATTAACCCAAACCAAGATGGCTACAGCCACAGAGAGCAAGGTTTCCTAGGTAACAGAGGAAGCCAAGCTTTCCACCTGCCCTTTCCAGGCCTAAGCCTCCACTCAAGCTACAAAGTTTCAATTATAGAAGGGAAACAAATTCAAACAAATGGCGGCAGAATGGAGCTTGGAGAGAGCAGGCCAGGATTGCCGCCGGCAACAGGGGAAGCAAAGCTTTCCGCACACCCTGGCTGGGCCCACCCGCTTAAGGCAACAAAGTTTCAATTATAACCCCAACACAAATGGCTGCCGGCCTCGAAGGGAGCCCCAGGCTTGGCTCCGCTCCAGGCTACAAAGTTTCAATTGTAGAAGGAAAATAAATTCCAGATACCAGGGCCTCCCCTTGGGTCGCCAGGGGGCGTGGCCAGCCTGCAAACCACCACAGGCCCCTCGCTCAGGCTGCCCCATGCCCTAAGGGAACCCCCACCTGATCAGGGACACCCTTCAGGGAAAACCAGCTGGCCCCCACCCCTGTACCAGGCCTCTATCCTATCTAATAAAAGAGTAATGTGCAGATTGATCATCACTGCAACACACAATATAGCTGCCCCCATGTGGTCAAAGATCCTGCCCCCATGTGGACACAAGATGGCCACTACAAGATGGCCAGCAGGAGAGGGCAGTTGAGAAGGACCCGGCCTGCAAGGGAGGGCAGTTGAGAAGGACCAGGCCTGCAAGGGAGGGAAGTTAGAGGTGATCAACCCTGCAGGAGAGGGCAGTTAGGGGTGACCAGGCCGGCAGAGGAGGGAAGTTGGGGGAAACAGGCTGGCAGCAGAGTGGTTAGGGGCAATCAGGAAGGCAGGCAGGCAAGCAGTTGAGAGCCAGCAGTCCTGGATTATGAGAGGGATCTCCGACTGCCCGTTTAGGCCCGATCCCAGTGGGATCGGGCCTAAACGGGCAGTCGGACATCCCTTGAGGGGTCCCATATTGGCGAGGGTACAGGCTGGGCTGAGGGACAACCCCCCTCCGTGCACGAATTTTGTGCACTGAGCCTCTAGTAGTCAAATAATAGAATACCATACAGCAATGAGAGTGCACCAACTACTGCCACATGCAACAGCACAAAAGAGCCTCACAAATACAATGCTGAGCAAAGGAGTACATGTGGTTGGTTCCATCAGATTCAGGTTAGCGAGCTCAATCCCCAGTAGGGGCGTGCAGGAGGCAGCCAATCAAAGACTCTCTCTTATCATTGATGTTTCTATCTCTCTCTTCCTATCCCTTCCTCTCTGAAATCAATAAAAGTATATTTAAAAAAAAAAAAGAAATCAAACAAAATTCAATGAATGATCCTTGAATAGATCTTGAATCGAGAAAAAAAGCTATCAAGGACATTATTAGGATAACTGCAGAAATATAGATATGATCGAATATTAGGTAATATAATTTACAATGTCTTTAAGTAAGGTAACAGTATTGTACTAAAATCTGAAAATGTCTTTATTCTTTCATTATATTACCACTTGCAGATGCAATTTTGTTCTAATTTGGTTGAAAAGCCTATTGTATCTTACTCAATGACAAATCAACTATTTAATCACTTTTGCATTGGGAATCTACTACTCAGATGGTGTTTTTTAAAAATATTTTTCTATTGATTTCAGAGAGGAAGGGAGAGGGAGAGAGAGAGACAGAAACATCAATGATGAGAGAGAGCTATGCCTCTTCCTTGCACGACTTCCTACTGGGGATCGAGCCCATAAACCAGGCATGTGCCCTGACCAGGAAATCGAACTGTGACTGACCTCCTTATTCAGAGGTTGATGCTCAACCACTGAACCATACTCACTGGGCTCAATTGTTTTTTTGCGTTTTTTTTTTTTGTTTTTTTTTTTTTATTGACCTGAGGGATGGGGCAGAGCATGCATTGGTGGGTGTAGACCCCAGTCTCCAAACTAGGCGGGGGCCCTACTCAGAGCCAACAGAAACTCAGTCAATTTTTTTATTATTAGAAGATACACACTCAAGCATTGAGAGTGAAATGAAATATCTGAAACATTCAAATGAATCAGCAAAAAAGGTGGTCATTATACTATTCTTTAAACTCTTTGAGGCTGAAACCTTCCCAAATAAAAGGTTAGAACTGATGGTACTATATATTATCTTTCCCAGAATGATAGAAATAACAGGAGTGCATTGAGGGGATGGATGAAAAAGGTGAAAGGGATTTAGTACAAACTGCCAATTACAAAAAGTGTCATGGGGATGTAAAGTACAACACAAGGGATATAGTCAATAATATTGTAATAACTATGTATGGTGCCAGATGGGTACTAAATTTATCAGAGTAATCATTTTGTAAGGTACCTAATGTCTAATCACTGTTGTACACCTGAAACTGTTATTGTATGTCAACTATAATTAAAAATAAATTTAAAAAAACAAAAATTCACTTTCCCACTGAATTAAATAGCACTTGACCCGACCCCACAATAAAGGGCCACCTGTCCTATTTCTTCTCATTCCCACCAAGTCTCCAAATCCTTTTCTTAATTTTTGATTTTCTACTTCACTCCAAGATAGTCCAAGTAAGAGTGCCCAGTGGTGGGTTTAGTGTTAGCCAAAGAGAAGGAAACAAAAGAGGATGATTCCTTGGGAACTTGTTTCCTGCTGATGCTCCTCCAGCCTTCCACCATTTCTCACCACTGTGAGAGGATCTATCCTGCTTTTCACATCAATATCCTGACCATGCCCAACTCCTTCAAGAACAATCAAGCCCTAACCGGTTTGGCTCAGTGGATAGAGCATTACCCTACAGACTGAAGGGTCCCAGGTTTGATTCCGGTCAAGAGCATGTAACTTGATTGTGGGCACATTCCCAGTAGGCAGTGTGCAGGAGGCAGCTGAGTGATGTTTCTCTCTCATCGATGTTTCTAACTCTCTATCCCTCTCCCTTCCTCTCTGTAAAAAAATCCTATCCAATGAAAGAGTAATATGCAAATTGACCGTCACTGCAACACACAAGATGGCTGCTCCCATGTGGACACAAGATGGCTGCCACAAGATGGCCGGCAGGGGAGGGCAGTTGTGGGCGATCAGGCCAGCAGGGGAGGGCAGTTGAGAGGGACCAGGCCTGCAAGGGAGGGCAGTTGGGGGCAACCAGGCCTGCAGGGGAGGACAGTTGGGGCGAACTGGTCGGCAGGGGAGGGCAGTTAGGGGTAACCGGGTGGGCAGGGGAAGGAAGTTAGGGGCAATCAGGCCAGCAGGGGAGCAGTTAGGCATCGATCAGGCTGAACGGGGAGTGGTTAGTGGTGGCTCCCAACCGCTCCCTCAGGCAGGCAGGCAAGTGAGCGGTTGGGAGCAAGCAGTCCTGGATTGTGAGAGGGATGTCCCAGATTGGAGAGGGTGCAGGCTGGGCTGAGGAACACATACCCCCCTGTGCATGAATTTCGTGCACTGGGCCTCTAGTCAATAAAATAAAAAAAAGAACAATCAGAATCTAGGTTTTTCTGAAATGAAGCTGATTTTTTTAAAAATATATTTCATTTATTTATTTAATTTTAAATATACTTTATTGATTTCAGAGAGGGAGAGAGAGATAGACCCATCAATGATGAGAGAGAATCATTGATCTGCTGCCTCCTGCATGCCCCCCACTGGGGATTGAGCCCACAACCCAGGCATGTGCCCTTGACCAGAATCAAAGCTGGGACCCTTCAGTCCGAAGGCTGATGATTTATCCACTGAGCCAAACCGGCAAGGGTTAAGGAATTTTTCTTAATGTTCATATAACACTAAGTGATTTTAAGTCAAGATTAAAAAATAAAATCCTGCTTATCTGTTTACCATTAACTCATATAACTTTTAAGAATCATAGCAAAAAAAACTATGATTTACTATTTACTAAATCATTGAAGTATTAAATTAGAAACCAAAAGTCAGACATTTGTTTCTGATTATCAGACCAACCAATAACATATGACATTTAGTAGACACCCACTTATGCAGAACCCAGGCTCAGTATATAGTCATAAAATTAGCAGAAATTCTTGCCCATCTGGAACTTATTATCCTATGGCATAGAGAAAGAAAGGAAGAAGTGACAAATGGAAACACTTCCGTTACAAAATGCCAGTGAAGCCCTAGCTGGTTTTGCTCAGTGGTTAGAGTGTCAGCCCATGGACTGAAGGGTCCCAGGTTCAATTCCAGTCAAGGGCACATACCTCTGTTGCAGGCTGGATCCCCAGCCCCGGGTGGGGCATGTGCGGGAGGCAACCAATTGATATCTCTCTCTCTCTCTCTCTCTCTCTGTCTCTCTCTCTCTCTCTCTCTCCACTCTGTCTAAAAAAATCAATGGAAAAATATCCTCAGGTGAGGATTAATAAAAAACAAAACAAAAAACCCCACAAAATGCAAATAAAAAAAGACTCTTTGAATGGTCAGACCTAAAGCTGACTGATGACTTCAGAGACACAGAAGAACTTTACTTCCAGAATTGATCTTTCCGGATACAAACAAGTAGGTCAGGTAATAAAAAGTTTTCAACGCAGAATTCTTAAACTTCATTTGTACAATTTTAGCTTTTACTCAAATTAAGGAAATAACTGAAAACCACTGTCTTTTTAATAAACTACTATTTGCAAAAATAAAAGCAAACCTTTCCACTTTGACAGTGAGGTCCTCCGAGGGTCTTGAATTTGAACATCCTCTAGTCTCCTGAGATGAAGTGGCATGGCCTGATTTTTCTCCTCCTATTTATTAAATACAAAGAAGTAAGAAAAATATTTCATTTAAATGCCAATTTTTAAATGGTATACATTTAAAAATGTATACATTTTTTTGGTTACAACATTTCTTAATCTGGTTTCTTAAACATTACATATTTTCGCTAAGAATGGAGCAGGAGATAAAAAATGAGCTATTACTAATTCTGAAGTATGGATCTGAATACAATCCTATATAATAAAAGGCTAGCGGAACGACTGGTCGCTGTGACGCGCATTGACCACAAGGGGACAGATGCTCAATGCAGGAGCTGCCCGCTGGTGGTCAGTGCACTCCCACAGAGGGAGCGCCGCTCAGCCAGAAGCTGGGCTCACAGCTGGCGAGCACAGCGGCAGCAGTTGGACATCCCCCAAGGGCTCCCAGACTGCGAGAAGGCACAAGCCAGGCTGAGGGAACCCCCCACACACACCGAGTGCACAAATTTTGTGCACCAGGCCTCTAGTCCTATCTAATAAAAGAGTAATGTGCAAATTGACGGTACATCCGCTACACCCACAAGCCACGCCCACCAGCCAATCAGGAGTGAGTATTCAAATTAACCCAACCAAGATAGCTGTGGCCACAAAGCAAGCAGGAGGCTTACGTTTCCCCGGCAATGGAGGAAGCCAAGCTTCCCGCACACCCTGGCCGGCCCAGGCCTCCAATCAAGGCTACAAAGTTTCAATTATAGAAGATAAATAAATCCCAACAAAAAAGGCAGCAGCCACAGAGCTGGAGAGAGCAGGAGGCTTTGGTTGCCCCTGGCGATGGAGGAAGCCAAGCTTCCTGGCCTGCCTTGGCCTCCACTCAAGGCTACAAAGTTTCAATTATAGAAGATAAATAAATCCCAGATACCAGGGCCTCCGCTTGGGTCGCCAGGGGGTGTGGCCAGCCTGCAAACCACCACAGGCCCTTCGCCCAGGCCACCCCACGCCCCTAGGGAACCCCCACCCTGATCCGGGACACCCTTCAGGGCAAACCAGCTGGCCCTTACCCATGCACCAGGCCTCTATCATACCTAATAAAAAAGTAATATGCAAATTGACCGTCACTCCAACACACAAAATGGCTGCCCCCATGTGGACACAAGATGGCTGCCACAAGATGGCCAGCAGGGGAAGGCAGTTGTGGGCGATCAGGCCAGCAGGGGAGGGCAGTTAGGGGTGACCAGGCCAGCAGAGGAAGGAAGTTGGGGGCAACCGGGCCTGTATGGAAGGGCAGTTGGGGGGGGACCCAGGCCTGCAGGGGAGAGCAGTTGGTGGGGACCAGGCCTTCAGGGGAGGGCAGTTAGGGGTGACCAGGCCTGCAGGAGAGAGCAGTTAGGGGCAATTAGGCTGGCAGGGAAATGATTAGGGGGTGATCAGGCTGGCAGGCAGAAGCAGGTTAGGGGCAATCAGGAAGGCAGGCAGGCGAGCAGTTGGGAGCCAGCAGTCCTGAATTGTGAGAGGGATGGCCGACTGCCCGTTTAGGCCCGATCCCAAACGGGCAGTTGGACATCCCTCGAGGGGTCCCAGATTGGAGAGGGTGCAGGCTGGCTGAGGAACACCTACCCGCCCCCCTGCTCCCATGCACAAATTTCATGCACCGAGCCTCTAGTAGTATATAAATAGGAAATAAGGCAGTTACCCAGCTGACGTTACCAAGGTAAAAGTTAGAGGTAAAACATGAAGAAATATTAATCTGGCATGAGGGGATATAATAAAAATGAAGCATGCATGCCTGGACATGGGTAGGCTTCACTCTAGAGCAATGTTGTCCAATATCTATGTGGTGTCTAGTACAGTAGCCACTAGCCACATATGGCTAATGAACACCTGAAATAAGGCTAATGCAACTGAAGGTCTAAATTTTTAATTGTATTTCATTTTAATTAAAATAGTCACATGTGGCCGAAACCGATTTGGCTCAGTGGATAGAGCGTCGGCCTGCGGACTGAAGGGTCCCAGGTTCGATTCCAGTCAAGGGCATGTACCTTGGTTGCGGGCACATCCCCGGTGGGGGATGTGCAGGAGGCAGCTGATCGATGTTTCTCTCTCATTGATGTTTCTAACTCTCTATCCCTCTCCCTTCCTCTCTGTAAAAAATCAATAAAATATATTTAAAAATAAAATAGTCACATGTGGATGTGCCTATGGTATTCAACAGTGATGCTCTAAAGGCCAAGTTTAATCCTGGGTATTGCTCTAGATTTACACTGGCCCAACGAATGCCAAAATGTATACCAAAATGATTTCTCAGAGAAGCTTTTTGTATGTCTCTACACTAATATTCTTTTTTTAAAAAATATATATATTTTATTGATTTTTTACAGAGAGGAGGGGAGAGGGATAGAGAGTTAGAAACATCGATGAGAGAGAAACATCAATCAGCTGCCCCCTGAACACTCCCTACTGGGGATGTGCCCGCAACCAAGGTACATGCCCTTGACCGGAATCAAACCTGGGACCCTTCAGTCTGCAGGCCGACGCTCTGTCCGCTGAGCCAAACCAGTTCGGGCAACTACACTAATATTCTTTTAAGAATTTCCTGAAGAATTTTGTCCTGGCCTGTTGTAGAGGATAGTTATAGTCTGGCACTTCCTTTTAGAACCTCTACCATTTCCACCAACTTGTTAACTTTTTAAAAAATATATTTTTATTGATTTCAGAGAGGAAAGGAGAGGGAGAGCGAGATAGAAACATCAATGATGAGAGAGAAGCATTGATCAGTTGCTCCCTGCATGCCACACACTGGGGAGTGAGCCCACAACCAGGGAATGTGCCCTGACCTGGAATCAAACCTTGACCTCCTGGTTCATAAGTCGACGCTCAACCACCGAGCCATGCCGGCCAGGCACTTCTTCCATTTTTGATCGATGAAAAAGCAAGGACTATGGAACAACAAAGTCTGGGTTCAAGTCCTATCCTGGCACTTCAGTAGGTTACCTAATCTCTCTGTGCCTCATCATATGTAAAACAACTCAACCTTGTAGAGTTGTTTTGAGAAACATTAATAGAAGTAAAATGTTTAGACTTTTACTAAGACTGGAACATAGTGTTTTAGTTATAGCCATAGTGGAAATGCTAGAATTACTAAGTAGAGCAGATGGTTTATGTCTCTTCCTACCCCTGTATTCACCTAGGTAGCTAAAGTCAGCGACAGTAGGAGTATTTACACCTTGAAAATTAGCAAACACTACAAATAGGGCTTTTTTTCCTCAAAGGCCTTTTGTTAAATATTTACCAACACACTGCTAAATGCAACCCATTCCAGAAGCAGCTCCCAGCTAGACATGCAATCACAAGGGTAAACAATAGTGTACTGTGTTGCCAGTGTTTTTTGATATTGTGTTCTGAGCACATTCAAGGTAGGCTATGCTATGCTATGTTGCTTGGTAGATTATGCATATTAAATGCATTTTTAACTTATATTTTCAATTTCTGGGTTTATTTGGACATAACCCCTTTTGGTTATGTCCAAAAGAGAATGAAAATTTTTGGAAATGATAGATATTCAGGTAAATGTGAACGATAACTATTCTGCTGTATACCTAAATAGACTACATTCATAATAGAGTCCCTCAGTCCTATCTGCATCCAGAATCTGAGTGATCTATGCAAGTAAAATCTTAAAATTAGACTACTAAGAAGGAACCTGATAATTTTCTCTCAAATATTCAAAAACCTGTTATGTGTAACTCCATTAGTAGCACTAAAGTTAATGGAAAATTATATGGCATCAAATTTCAGCTCAACATAAGAATTTTTCTAAAATCTAGGGCTATGCCCTGGCTGGTGTGGCTAAGTGGGTTGGGGTGAAGTCCCATACACCAAAAGGTTGCGGGTTCGATTCCTGGTCAGGGCACATACCCAGGTTATGGATTCCATCCCTGGTCTGGTGCATGTGGGAGGCAACTGATCGATGTTTCTCTCTCACATCAATATTTCTCTCTTCCCCTCTCTCTCTTCCTTCCTCTCTCTAAAATCAATCAACATATCCTTGGGTGAGAAATTTTTATTTTATTTTAAAAATTAAAATAAGCCCTAGCTAGTTTGGTTCAGTTGGCCCTAGGACTGAAGGGTCCTGGGTTCGATTCCAGTCAAAGGCATGTACTCAGTTGCAGGCTCGATCCCAGGCCCCGGTTGGGGCACATGTGGGAGGCAACCAATTGATGTTTCTCTCTCTCTCTCCCCCTTCCTTCCACCCTCTCTAAAAATCAATGGAAAAATATCCTCAGGTGAAGATTAACAAAAAAATAAAGGAAGAAAATTAAAATTAATAAAAACTAGGGTTTCAACAATAGAATAGGCTTCCCAGGTGAGAGAATGAGCTTCCTGTCATTAAATGTATTCAAACAGAGGTTAGATGATTATCCAGGATCATCTTTTGGGGTACTAATGTTCTAACTTCTTGGTTTATCTAACCCTATGTTGTCTACTACAAAGCTGTTATTACACCAAACAACTCTGACAGTATATGCACAGTATAAAATTTATTTTGCCTTGCCCAGCCGGTGTGGCTCGGTGGTTCAGCATAGACTTATGAACCAGGAGGTCACAGGTTCAATTCCCGGTCAGGGCATATGACCAGGTTGTGAGCTTGATCCCCAGTGTGGGGCACGCAGGAGGCAGCTGCTGAATGATTCTCTCTCACCATTGATGTTTCTATCTCTCTCTCCCTCTCCCTTTCTTGCTGAAATCAATAAACAATTTTTTTATTTGCCTTTTCTATCAACCCCTCTTCAACTGTACTTATTTCTGAAAGCTCTATTTTACAGTTATCTTTCATTCTAATTTAAAAAATACAAATATTATTCTTTTAAATATGTATTGTATTTTATTGGTTATAAAAACAATTCCAAATACATTAGCTCATTTGGAACTTTCAAAATCCTCTGGCTGGAAAGAAATTTATAAAATAGCTGAGAGTTGCCTGCTGGTGTAGCTCAATGGTTTAGTGTCGACCTATGAACCAGTTCATGGTTCGATTCCTGGTCAGGCACATACCCGAGTTGTGGGCTCGATCCCCAGTAGGGAGCTTGCAGGAGGCAGCCGATCAATGATGCTCTCTCTTCATTGATGTTTCTATTTCTCTCTCCCATTCTCTTCCTCTCTTTGAAATCAATAAAAATATCCTATATAATAAGAGGTAATATGCAAATTGGCCATCACTCCAACATACAAGATGGCCACCCCCATGTGGACACAAGATGGCCACCACAGGATGGCCAGCAGGGGAGGGCAGTTAGGGGCAACCAGGCCGGCAGGGGAGGATAGTTAGCGGTAACCAGGCCTGCAGGGGAGGGCAATTAGGGGTGACCAGGCTGGCAGGGGAGGGCAGTTAGGGGCAATTGGCCAGCAGGGGAGCAGTTAGGCGTCGATCAGGCTGGCAGAGGAGTGGTTAGGGGGTGATCAGGCTGGCAGGCAGAAGTGGTTAGGGGCAATCGGGCAGGCAGGCAAGCGGTTGGGAGCCAGCAGTCCTGGATTGTGAGAGGGCAGTTGGACATCCCTTGAGGGGTCCCAGATTGGAGAGGGTGAAGGCTGGGCTGAGGGACACCGCCTCCCCCCCACATGCATGAATTTCGTGCACCAGGCCTCTAGTATATTTAAAACAAACTAACAAACAAAAACAGCTGAGTGTCATAATGACAGTCCCTGAACCACAGCACAGTAGCAGAAATTACAAATCAACTATTCTGGACTGTGGTCTATTTGGGTTTGAAGGGCTTACTCACTGACTTTATCCTCTTCTGCCACTAAATGACAAACATACGTATTTAAGACAACCCGTAAATTTTAAGTTAGATGAATGTGAGTAGGGGAAAAGGCAATGTTTTTATTTTTAAGGCTATTAATCTAAGGCCTTTAAAATGAAGTGAAGGAACCCTAGCTGGTTTGGCTCAGTGGATAGAGCGTCAGCCTGCGGACTGAAGGGTCCCAGGTTTGATTCCCATCAAGGGCACATGCCCAGGTTGCAGGCTCAATCCCCACTGGGGGGCATGCAGGAGGCAGCAGATCAATGATTCTCAGGTGAGGATTAACAAAAATTGATGTTTCTCTCTCTCCCTTCCTCTCTGAAATCAATTAAAAAAATTAAAATGAAGTGAAGGAGTACTTCTACTGTATCAAAAAGTACACTGAAAATTACCTGTTGCGGAATCTGACTTTGTATCAGAAGTGGGTGGTGTCTCAGAAAGTTCTACATTTCTCGACTGAGAGTCTTCAGAAGTACTGTTAGGATCAAATGAGGTGAATGGAGTAGAGTGTGAACTTTCTGACTGGCTGCCATTTGCCTCTGATGTTTCACCTTTTAATGAGTGCATCTAGAGAGAAAACACATTGAAATTTAATTTAACAGATAAGAATCTAAATTTACCATGAATGATGAGACCAAAATAAGAGTGAGTCAAAGCATATACTTTCTAAGTAGATAAATCTAAAATATATAATCCTAAACATGACATAATCATGTTATAAAATTCTACTATAAACAGACAAGAGCATAAAAAGATTTTAAAAGTAAAATGTTGCTTTTCCTTCAAATTACAATTCAAAGGAAGAAGTTACAAGCTATCTTAGTCATTTGCTCAAAGTGGATACAAATGAGATATTGAGTAAGGTCCTTAAAACATGTCAAGCAACATACTGCTAGATATCTTAATGTGACAGGAACTCTCTTGCAACAAAGAGTGCTATGCATTATGGGACTGGGTGAGGGGGAAAAAGAGAAGGGGAAACAAGAAGTCACTTAAGTATTAGGTACAGGCACCTCTAACTTCATAATGCTATTTTCAAAACCAGTCCAGGAAGAGAGTATTTACTACCTTTCCAATTTAATGGCATGGCAGGTCCCTGAATATACAGAGCACTTGCAAAAATACTCCAATGTCAAGTTCCTGGCTAGTTATTTTCATATGTTTATACAAAGAGCAATTATGTTCCTTCTCACCTGCCGGACTTTGTGAATTCTGGTAACAAGTTCATCTGCAGAAACACTTCCTGCTATTACTTCCAAGGGAATTCCACTGTCTCCAATAAAGAAACTGGATGGAACACACACTACAGGATCTGTACAGTTTAATTAAGTTTAACAATTCATGGAAAACAAGGGAATAATTTTATGAAACACTACTGATAACAAAGCAAAACAAATCTTTGTGAATTCCACAAAATAATCAGCTAACATGTTTACAAAATAATTTCAATTACTGCATGTGACATGGGAATTGATTTATGATTTGTATTACATATCTGAGTGGAGAACATCTACAATTCCCCTCTATCATAACTTTTACATCTATATTGCCTCTTGCCAACTACTTCTAACATGGCATCCATACTGCTCCATACTACTTTCTAGATACTTGCAATAAACTCCCTATGATTCCATTTGCTACAATGTACTGTCTCAAAGGACACTTAGGAATATAAAGTTCCCATCCTATATAATAAAAGGCTAATATGCAAATTGGCCCCTTGACTGGGAGTTTGACCAGGGGGCGGGGCCGGCCGGCAAACCGCCCACGGCCTCTCCCCCAGGCCAGCCCCGCCCCCGATCGGGGCAGAACAGACCCCACCTGTGCCCGAATTTGTGCACCAGGCCTCTAGTTAACAAGGCATAAGTTTGTAAGTAAAAATGAATAACTTATAAATTTCATGAAATAAAGAAAAAAAAGGTAAATCCACAAGCAAATATGTAATACCGATTCTTCATTGAAAGGATACAGATTTGTGAAAATTGTAGGCAGGCTTCACTGTAAAAAAAAAAAAAATCAAACAGAAAAATCACTAGATGAATACATGTTTCTCAAATACTGAGTTCCTTTTATAAAAATTTACTATACCAATTACAAGCATTTTTCTAAAACTACTAGTTTCTTTCATAGCCAACAGCTGGAAGAAGAAAAATATAATTCTTATTTCTTTTTT
Source organism: Eptesicus fuscus (assembly GCF_027574615.1). Classification (NCBI taxonomy): domain Eukaryota; kingdom Metazoa; phylum Chordata; class Mammalia; order Chiroptera; family Vespertilionidae; genus Eptesicus; species Eptesicus fuscus. The sequence goes on along the minus strand of NC_072483.1, from coordinate 17,908,421 downwards.
GTTTAATAATTTTCAGATTGAAGAACTTACTCTTGCTACCCACAAACTGGTGGCTGGATCTGGTGGCTAAAACTCAAGTTAGTATCTGCCATGTTGCTTCCTCAGCAGCAAGTATACCCAAACACAGTATCTTGTAACAAGATATTAATGCCTATGACTTACTTGTGCAAGCGACAATACAATACCTATAATAACAAAGGATTGAAAACGACCTAAATATCAACCAATAAAAACTAATTAATTATGCAATCATAAAAAGAAAAATGGTTCCCAGTGGCATGGCTCAGTGGTTGAGAGTCAACCTATGAACCATGAGATCATGGTTCGATTCTGGTCAGGGTTGCAGGCTTGATCCCCAGTGGGGGGCATGCAGGAAGCAGCCGATCGATGATTCTCTCATATCATTGATGTTTCTCTCTCTCCCCCCCCTCCCTTCCTCTCTGAAATCAATAAAGATATGTACATTTTAAATGCTAGATAAATAAGCCTGTATATATCCTCAAGAATTCTGAAATTCCTCCTTCTTCCACATTCCCAATAAAGCCCTTCCTTCTCCCTGCCATTACTGACACTAAAAGGTGCTTCTGGAAGGTAATGGACAATATAAATGATACAATATACATTAAAATGATAGATTCTTTAAAAAAAACTATTATAGCTCAATAAATATATAGTTCAGTAATATTTTGAAACAGACTACACTATAGTTTGCTTTATGCAGTTTGTTAATACTGAAAATTTTAAAAAGTTTCTAAACTTAGAGGTTAATTTCTGAATTTTTTAATTTTGACAGTAACTGTCAAACATTATTCATTCTGATATTATTAATATCAAAACCACATTGCAATTGCTAATGAGTTAATGTTTCCAGTAATTGATGGCTACTGCTATCATCATAAAAGAGAAATAACAGGGTCCTATGCTCTTTTGTAAGCTGCTTCTAATGGAAGACATACTACCATCTATGAAGTAATCTTGAAGGGGAAAAAAAATCCAACCTGAATCCAACTGTCAGAGGAAAAGAGGACAGAGGAACAAACCAAATGACACAACAGAGCTGCAATCAACAAAATCCATACCGGAGGAAACTATGGTATTTTCAAAAAATAAATTGCAAAGAAAAAGAAAGAGATATAGAGGGGAAGCTGCTACACTAAAAGAGACTTAAGACATATCAATACATGACAATGTGTGAAACTTGATAGATCCTAAACCAAACTGCAACAAATTAAATTAATAATAAAACTGTGACTGATGAGATAGTTGAAAATTTGAATGCTGGGTGGATATGTGATATTAAGGGATTATTATTTTCTTTTTGAAGTATTCTAATTATATCAAAAAATTAAGAATCCTTATCTTTCAGAGACATACTAAAGTATTTATAGATGAAGTGATATGACTGAGATTTGTTTCAAAATTATATAGGATAAGTGGAAATGGATAGGGGTATACATGAAACAAGACTGATCAAGAGTTGATAATTATTGAAGTGGTTGACAGTATATGGGGGTTTATTACACTCTTCAGTCACTTATATGTTTGAAATTTTCTGTAATTAAAAAAAAATTTTTTAAGGGGGGAGAAGGGATGTATTAAATAAAAGACTTGTGGATAGCAGGTACTATGAGGGACCTATAAATGTCCTTATTCCTATTAAACCTCTCCTGCCTGGCCCTACCCAGCCATTGTGGCTCAGTGGTTGAGCATCAATGTATGAACCAGGAGGTCACAGTTTAATTCCCGGGTTGCAGGGTCAATCCCCAGGAGAGGCCATGCATGAGGCAGCCATCAATGATTCCTCTTCATTATCTGTTTCTATCTCTCTCTCCCTCTTCCTCTCTGAAATCAATAAAAATATATTTTAAAAAATTAAACAACTCCATTCCCAAAAACAGAATTCAAAAGAGTGGTAGCCTTTAAGAGATATTCAATATATGATTTACAGTTACTTCCAAGTTCTTAGAAGCTGAGGCTCACAGTATTTTTGTATTGCTGCTTAGTAGACTAGGAGAACTTAAGTTTTCAGCAAGATATAATGATGAATTTGAAAAACAGCAATCCGAATTTAACACCCTAATATGCCTTAGATAAAAATCAACATTCTTATAGTCTAAAAGCATCACCATAAATCACAACCAAAGACTACAGTTGAAATGTTTTTTAAAAACAAAAGAGTAGGACATGCAGGAGGTAGCCAATTGAGGTTTCTCTCATCAATGTTTCTATCTCTCTCCCTTTCACTCTAAAAAATAAAAGAATTTTTTTTAAAAACCCAAAAGATTAAAACATTAAACAAACCTTTTGGTATCGATTTTAATAGCAACAAAACTGTTTGAAGATGCTTCTGTCACTTTCTCATCTTCCCAACTTGCAGCCATCTGTGTAGATTGCTCATCATCACCTATAAAACATTTCAAGGATTCTTATTACATAAAGCCAGTATCTGATGATTCTTTTTTCCTGGAAATCTGGAATTGCAAATAAAATATAATACAACAAATACTGTTTTCTACCAAATTTGAAAACTGAATTTTTCCATAAAATGAAAAGTATGACTATGCATTGTTAATAAAAAGCAATAAAAAACACAATATTGCCATTTTGTATCCACAATAATTACAAACCATGGGTACAAATGTAGTGACTATTTTGGCTTTTCAACATGATTTTAGATATAAATGTACAATACTCCTTTATGTAGCACCTTTCTGTTGAGTTCAATATCCTCCACAACATTCATTCTCCAGAATTCCTCCAAGGGAGATAGAGGCAGGTACAAGTCTGTTTGTAGTCTTGGACTTGCTTTTTCTTATAGGTATGCTAATCATTAAGTTATGCTGACCCAAAACTAATCTATGGTGGAGGTGCTAGGAAAAGAACATGAAGAAATCTTCTGGGCTGCTGAAAATGTCTCTATCTTATCTGGATGAGTTACAAAAGTGTACTCATATGAAAAACTTCATCAAGCTGTTTCACTTAATATATCTCACCTAATATACTGTATGTTATACCCCAATGACAAAATTTTAGAACTTATACCTATCAAGAGATTATTTCCATTTCAGTTAACATAACCACTTATGGCTAGACAGAAGGAAACTTACCTGAGTAAGTCACTGAAAAATATTTGGGGCATTAGCAGAGCTAAACACTTTCTCAAAAGGTGAGCAACTTTTGCCAATTTACAGATTTAACAAAAAACAAACAAACAAAAAAACAACAACTCATTTCCAGGCTACATTTTTCATTTTACAAAAATGAGATCATTCTACACCTGCTCTTTTGTAAGCTGCTTTCATCACCACCACCCAATTTATTAGCCTTCCCCATCTCAGTTATCTGTTCATGCTAAGTCCATCCTTTCAGGTCTCAGGCTAAAACTTTAGTTACCACTGACTTCAATTGATTCATCTCCAAATAGTTGACCCTTGAACAACACAGGGTTAGGGGTGCAACCCCACTCCCACCCCCCACAGTAAAAAACCTGCATATAACTTTTAACTCTATGTATTTATGGAAAAAATACCACGTATAAAGGGACCCATGCTGTTCAAGGGTCAACTATATATCCAGAATGTAATTATCTCTTACCACACTCATTGCTACCACCCTGATTTATGCTACCACATCTCACATAGATGATTGCAATACCCTCCTAATTGGTTTCCCTGCTGTCTATTCTTAACACAGCAACTTTCCTTAAACTTTCAGATCACATCAACCCTCTGCTCAAAATCCTACAATATCTCCCTATTTTCCCTCAAGTATAAGCCAAAGTCCTTACAAAAGTCCAGTTATCTCTCTGTCCTCATTTCCTTTTACTTTCTTGCTATTCCTTTCCTTTCTATTCCTCAAATTATGAAAGACACTCTCATTTTAAGGTCTTGGTACTAGATGTTTCCTCTAGTTCTGGAATGTTCTTCCCACAGTATCTACATAGTTAACTATCAACTACCATAAGTCCTTGCTCAAATACTATCTTCTCAATAAAGCCTTCCCTAATCACCACTTTAATAAAACCATACACCCCTTCAGATATTCCCAAAGGCTCCTTATTTCATGTGTGTGTGTTTTTCTGTAACATATATCACTTTTTAATAGAGTATGTTTTTTATACCTTATGTTTACTGTTTATTGTCTGGATCTTCCATGAGAATGTAGGCTCCAGAAGGGCAAGGATAGTTTTCATTTTTACTTAATGATATGTAATGACTCAAATGCCTACAACAAAACCTGGCATATGATAAGTAGGTGGCATATAGCAGACTTTCAATAACTATTTTGCAGAATAAACAAGTAAGTTTTTGGTAAAGTATCTTGGATATTTATAATACTTGACTAATGCTGCACTTATGAGTATATTGGAGGCCCGGTGCACTGATTCGTACACTGGTGGGGTCCCTCAGCCTGGCCCGCGGGGATCGGGCTGAAACCGGCTCTCCCACATCCCAAGGGGTCCCGGATTGCGAGAGGGCACAGGCCAGGCTGAGGGACCCCACCAGGTGCACAATTGGGACCGAGAAGGGAGTGCGGGAGGGCTCCAGGGCATGTCCGGCCCATCTCGCCCTGTCCCAATCGGCTGGAACCCATCAGCAAGCTAACCTACTGGTCAGATCATCTGCCCCTGGTGATCAGTGTGTGTCATAGTGACTAGTCGAATGGTTGAACAAATGATAGGACACTTAGCATATTAGGCTTTTATTATATAGGATTTTGTGTGAGAAGAAACTCAGGAATATCAGGAATAGGGGCTTGAGAAATCTGGGCATGGAAAAACAAACAGGAACTTTAATGTATCCACAGATACACACAAGACCAAAATGTTGAAGCACGACTTCTGAAGGAGCACAGATGGCGGACTAAAGCATTCTGCGGCAAGCTGGCCTTTGCACCAGGTGGGCCAGCTTCCGGCCCATCCAGTGCTTCTGCTGGTTCATTCAAGGAAGAACATTTTCCTTGACTTTTAGGTGCTTTTATATTCATCTCGAAAAGAAAAAATTCTGAACTCAGGATTTGGCAAATATTTGTTGTCTCCTGGAGCGGGGAGTCCTGCTTCTTCTATCCAACTGCTTTCTGTAATCTTGAAATGCAGATACCCCTCCTCTACACTTTATCTCCATAATTTGGATTGCAAAGGCTGCTTTTCTTCCCCCCCCCCCCTAAAATTTAACACTGAGAAGCTCATAGGATGCCATCATCCTGCCAACTTCTCCAGGAAGAAAGAACAACTGACATGTTTCTTCAGCCAATTGCTTACTTGTAAAGAAATTATTTTGCAAGCTGAAGGGTGATGTATAATTTGAAACTGGTGCTTAGATGGTGGTATTTGTGAATTCTTTACCTTTTATTCCCAGCAAGAAGACTATATAAATAGTAAATGTGGGTGTGAAAAAAATAAAAAATAAAAGATTGAAGTAGCAGATGGGGAAAAGTATCATTTGTTGTGACATCATTTTGAGCACATCTTAAGACACTGTGGGCATTAAAAAAAAAAAAAGACACTATGGGCTGTAGAGAGATGTAAAATTCCAAATCAATGACATTCTCAGTACAAACACTTCTTAGAGAAGACTGTGAGGCATGAGGGACCCTTTTCATTCATTCTTTCATACATTCACTGTTTTATTCCATATTTATTGTGTGCTAGGTATTGGACTATAAACTAAATATAAAACAAACCCAGTCAGCTTGGCTCAGTGGTTGTCGACTATGAGCCAGGAGGTCAAAGTTCAGTTTCCAGTCAGGGCACTTGCCCGGGTTGAGGGTTTGATCCCCAGTATGGTCGTGCAGGAGGCAGTCAATCAATGATTCTCTCTCATCATTGATATTTCTATCTCTGTCTCCCTCTCCCTTTCTCTATGAAACCAATAAAAAATATTTAAGTAAATAAAACAAATGAAACACTGTCTGCCCTCAGTGATTAAAATCTAATGGTACAGAAAAAAAGTACTTGTTTAGAATAACTACAAATCCTATCCTATATAATAAAAGACTAATATGCAAATTGTCCCCTTGACCAGGACTTCGACCAGGCAGCGGGGCTGGTCAGCCAACTGCCCTCGGCCCCTCCCCTCAGCCGGCCCCTCTCCCAACCGCCCCCCCCATCAGGGGCAAGGCCAGCCGGTCAACAGCCTGCGGCTCCTCCCCCCAGCCAGCCTGGCCCAATCAGCCTGGGCTGGCCAGACCCCACCCACGCACAAATTCGTGCACCAAGCCTCTAGTAATCTATATCATAAAAGGCCTGTGGTCGTGACGCCGTAATGACCAAACGAGCAGCAGCTCTGGTGGCAGGCAGGGCGCTGGCAGTGTCCGTGGAGCATGCGAGGCATCACGGACGGCAGACATGACCCTGATGGCAGGCTAGGCCTAGGGGACCCTACATGTGCACGATTTAATTGTGCACTGGGCCTCCAGTTATATAATAAATGCTGTGGGAAAAGAACCCAACTGTGAGAGAAGATAATGAGACCTCCTTAGACTGGTCAGCGAAACCCTCTCTGTGGTGACATTTAAGGTAAGACTTGCCCTGGCTGGCGTTCTCAGTGGTTAGAGCATCAGCCCACACTTCAAAGGGTCTGGTTTGATTCCCAGTCAAGGGCACGTACGTGGGTTGTAGGTTCAATCCCCAGCCCCAGTTGAGCTGTGTGGAGGATGCAACCGATGTGTCTCTCTCACATAGATGTGTCTCTCTCACATAGATGTTTCTCTCTCTCTCCCCCCTCCTCCCTCCTTCCCTTCCACTATCACTAAAAATCAATGGAAGGCAGCTATCCTCAAGTGAGGATTAACAACAAAAATGAAAAGACTTAAAGGATGAAAGAGCTGAGCCATGCCAAGAGCCAGAGGAGTTCACTGAGCAGGAGGAATTTAGGTGTAGGGAAAGGCCTGTGTGATAGGTAGTGTCATGATAGGGAGCACAAGACAAGGTAAGACTTAAGAGTTAAGCCGAAACCGGTTATGGCTCAGTGGATAGAGCGTTGGCCTGCAGGACTGAAGGGTCCCAGGTTCGATTCCGGTCAAGGGCATGTACCTTAGTTGCGGGCACATCCCCAGTAGGGGGTGTGCAAGAGGCAGCTGATCTATGTTTCTCTCTCATCGATGTTTCTAACTCTCTATCCCTCTCTCTTCCTCTCTGTAAAAAATCAATAAAATATATTTAAAATAAAAATAAATAAATAAAAAGACTTAAGAGTTAAGAGTAAGGGTTTATTCAACATGATGTAAGGCAGTACCATTTACTTAGAGGTAGCAGCACAATGGGGGAGAAAACAGAGGTTCAGGCAGTAAATATACTTTTAGGTTTGAGAATCTTATGAGGCATCCAAGGGGGATGTTAAGTAGGTAGCATGGATCTGCTACTTGAGGTTATGTTGTACCAGATGTCACCTCCCCACTAACAATATCTGCCCATGACTCAGTCTAGTAGCAGCAGCAGCTGCTACTGAATGAAATTATTAATTGCCAACATCAAATCTTTAATTTCTTAGTTTTAATTACATTATGAACTATGCCAAGGAGTTAGATGGCCCTACGATTTTAATAAGAGAATACTGTCTCCTTGGTAGTATCAGCAGTATCCAAAGTAAAGATACTTAAAAATTTTTTTTATTGATTTCAGAGAAGGGAGGAGAGAGAGAAACATCAATGATGATAGAAAATCATCAATTGGCTGCCTCCTGCATGCCCCCTACTGGGGACCAAGCACACACACCTGGGTATGTGCCCTGACCGGGAATCAAACCGTGACCTGGTTCATGGGTCACCGCTCAACCACTGAACACCAGCTGGGCCAAAGTAAAGGTACTTAAACAGTACAAACTCAGAAGCAAAGAATTGCAGACCCTAGTAGAGCCAGCAATTCCAACTTAGAAAACCTCCATCTATTTTAACCCAAAAAGGCAGTAAACAGTATCTGTCAAGGAAATTTTAGCTCACTAGCAACACTAGTCAGTGAACTGACACCTCAGCTTCAGGATCCTTGTCAAATTATTCTACCTTCCCAAGAACAGAATCAAAATCTTTTTCACTTTTTAAAAAAATATTGATTTGAGGCCCTAGCCGTTTTGGCTCAGTTGATAAGAGCATTGGCCTGCGGACTGAACGGTCCTGGGTTCGATTCTGGCCAGCAGCACATGACCGGGTTGTGGGCTCAGTCCCCAGTAGGGGGTGTGCAGGAGGCAGCCAATCAATGATTCTCATCATTGATGTTTCTCTCTCTCCCTCTCCCTTCCTCTCTGAATTCAATAAAAATACATTAAAAATATATATTTTTTTTAATTTGAGTTGAGAGAGAGAGAGGAAAGGGGAAAGAGAGGCAGGGAAAAAGAGAGAAACATTGATTTGTTGTTCTACTTATTTATGCATTCGTTGGTTGATTCTTGTATATGCCCTGATAGGAGATTGAACCCACAACCTTGGCATATCAGGGTAGGTTATTCTAACCAAATGAGCTACCTGGCCCAGGCCCAGTTTTCCTTCTTTCAATTTACATAGCTATAATACTTTGAAAATCCTTGTTAATTTGTTGGCTGAACTAGTAGCAATCTCTCCAGTCTCCTAACATCAATCTTTTAATATTCTTTAATTCATCCATGAAAAATTCACTAACCAACTTGCCTAAAATGTTTCCCACTTGAGTAGTTACATGAACCAAAGTTACCCTTAAGATCACTCCTTCCAGCTATAAAGACTTTTTTAAAATTTTCTACTGAGTTAATGTATTATTGTTGAAGTCTCAGATCTAAGATAATCATGAATTCTGGCTGTATGCTCCAGAGTTATGAACAAAGGTCTAGGCCAGTGGTCGGCAAATGGCGGCTCACGAGCCACATGAGGCTCTTTGGCCCCTTGAGTGTGGCTCTTCCACAAAATACCACATGCGGGCGCGCATGGACAGTGCGATTGAAACTTCGTGGCCCATGCGCAGAAGTCGGTTTTCGGCTCTCAAAAGAAATTTCAATCGTTGTACTGTTGATATTTGGCTCTGTTGATTAATGAGTTTGCCGACCACTGGTCTAGGCAGTTCCATGACACTATTATCTACAAACTCCTAAAAGGACACTAATCTTACCTAAAATGCTAGAAAAGCCAACAGTATTGTGAAAGGGTCAAGGGACAGACTCTGACAGATTGCTAACCATACTCCTGCAAATATTCCACAGTTACTGATATTCTAAAAGCATAGAATACACGCTCATCAGTAAAAAGTTAATGGAAAAAGGAATATATACACACAAAGCCCCCGAAACCTATAAATTTATTTTACTATTATAATAATTAGCACTATTATTTCCAAATGGATTTTCAAATTTCAATCGTTGTACTGTTGATATTTGGCTCTGTTGATTAATGAGTTTGCCGACCACTGGTCTAGGCAGTTCCATGACACTATTATCTACAAACTCCTAAAAGGACACTAATCTTACCTAAAGAATCAATAGTTTGTTAATTAAATCTAGCAATATTTCTTTCAAATTAACTGATTAGCCCAAAAGTACCTTCTAGGAACATTCAGACACCATCAATAGTGTTTTTTGCTTAAAACCATGACTACCATTTAATCCTAGATTTCCTGATTTCTACACCAATTTCAATAATCACATCAAGTCTACAATTGTTCAGTTTTTTTCTTAAGAAACAAACAACAAAAACCACTTCCTTTTTAAGCTGCTAAAAAAAAAAAATTGTCAAGACAACATGTAAATCCTTTTTGTGATCCTGGTGCATGTACTAAACCACTGCGTATATAAGTTTCCTCATCTATAAAAGAAGATAATAAAACCCGATTCTACCTACCACAAGAATCAATAGAGATTTTATGGAAAAAACACAACTTCAAATGTCATAAAACTATTATTGTACTCTTAATAAGCATAGTATCTTATCACTTCACTTTCCTTTTTAATCTACTTTTTTCCCTTACAGGATTACACCTGGTATTTTATGTGAAATATAAACTGTGAAACAGCGTTAAGAACTACTTGAACTCTTCTAAATTAACAGCACTAGAAATTTACCTATAAATTTAGCATAACAAAACAATTATAAATTGCAAGTTTAATGTTAACTGCAACTCGCATTTCATCAACTTGTTCTCATTGCAGTTCATAAAGCAACAGAGCTATTATGTAGTCTCCCCAAGAGTCATGAGTTAATAATGAGTAAAACGTTATTAAACACAAATAGGTGAAATAATACACTTCAAATTAACAGTAGCCACAAACACTGATTTGGTTCATGTAATGAGAATCGGCAATTCCACAGAGGCATAGGTTTACTGTAAATCTAGAAGATTTCAGTAATAAAATAGGGGAGTAATAAAATACGGAGCACATTAACCCAGAGCAACCCGGGGTAAATGAGTTAATACACATCCTGGAAATTGTAGATATTAGACCAGAAAGATAACAAAAAACAAACAAAAAAAGATAACAAAAAGAACCAAGAACAGAGCGTCTACTCCTAAACACATGGGTAAAAATAAAATAAACAAATAAATCGACTTGCAACAAAGCAATGATTCACATTAGACCTTCCCCACTATCCTTTTTAAAAATCAAACCTATATATACAGCTCAACAGTTCGCGTCTGAGGAACCCGGGAACGCCGACAACCCTGACCGCCGGGTGGTCTCCCTTTGTTGTTATCGATGACACAGCTTTCTTCCTGACAGTCGGCAACTAACTGCCAAGCCAGCTGCCTGCCTAAAGGCCAGGCCGTGTCCCCACCTACATACACACCAGGAACTACGCTCGGGCGTTAAGGCATCCGAAGTGGGTCCTCCGGGACAGAGCCCTAGAGGGGCGCCGCGGGGGAGGGGGGTGTCTGTGGCGCCGGCCCCCCAGGAGGCGGGCGGGAGGCTGGGCGGGGAGCTATGGGGCTGGGCCGCTCGCGCGCCTCCTCGCCTCGGGCGGAGAGGGGTCGACGGGCTCAGCGCTGGGGGCGCGGCTGGGACGGGGCCTCCCGCCAGGGCGGTGGGGGCCAGGCCCGCTGTGCCCCAAACGGGCGGGGGTGGCGCTGAACTCCTAGGGACGGGCAGCCCCAGAGCAGAGGCTGTGAGGGCCTGGGGTGGGAGGTAGGCCGGAGAGGTGTCCGGCCCTATTTCGGGCCCCCGCCCCCTTCACCTGCCACGAACACCACGAAGACCGCGCCGCTCCTCTTGGCCGACGCGATGGCGGCCGGAATGGCGCCCTGGAACCACAGCATCTCTCCACTCCGGCCTCCGCGCTCGCTGGAAGTGCTGTCTTCGCGGCCAGGAGCTGGCCCCGCCCTCCCCTTCGCCGGACCCCGCGGCCCCGGCAGCCCCAGCTGGCCCGCCCCCAGCCTCCGGCTCCGCAGGGACGCGCACACTCAGCGGTCTTCTGGGACGCGCGCAAACGCGCGGGCGGGGAGCGCGTGGCATCACGTGATGCCACACGTCGCTGTTGGCATGGAGTCCCATTGCCTCGTCTGGTTGGCTAGTTGGCGCGTGCGCGCGCCCGCTAGGCCTTAGGCCCGGCAGTCCCGGAAGTGGAAGAAGCCCGCGGAAAGGGTGACTAAACTGCTACAGTTGTGGGCGGCGCCTACATGAGGCATGATGGGAATTGTAGTCTTCCCAGGCTTGTTCTCCTTCTGTGATTTCCCGGCGCGGCTAAGGGGGCAGCAGTGAGAGCCTCTTAATCTTATAAAGGAGAGGAGAGAATGGGGCGGTCACTGATGCTTTGCCCTTGTTCCTTGAGAACTTGAAGTATGGAGGAAATAGTCCCCACTCCGAATGGAATCCTGCTTAGTAGGGGACGATGTAATTCTCTATTGCTATTAGTGGCCTTTGTGTGATGGGGTTGGGTGTCTCTCAGTATAGAGCTAAATGGGCTTTGTAGGGGCTTAGTGAGAAGCTTTGATTTCTACTGAACTTTACCATCCCAACCTTGAAGAAAAGACAGGATAAAAAACCACGACAGTCACCTTCTGTAATACCATACAGCCCATGTACCTCAAATGTAAGCCTGAGCAATTTCCTAGTCATTGACTAGAGAGCATTACACAACCGAAAAAACAACTAGCTATACTTTCTGTGGCTGCTTTCTAAGTAATGATTTAGTTTCCAGCTACTTTCCATCCTAAGACAAAAGAGAGGAATAGATAATGTTTTTTTTTTACAATTTTATGTAAGAATGTTTTATAATCAAGGTATGGCACTTTAGCCCTAGCCGGTTGCTCAGTGGTTAGAGCGTGGGCCCATGGACTGAAGGGTTTGATTCCTGTCAAGGGTACCTACCTTAGTTGGGGCAACCAATCGATGTGTCTCTCTCATCTCTCTCTCTCTTCTGCCCCCCCCCCCTTCCACTCTCTCTAAAAATCAATGGAAAAATATCCTTCCTTGGATGAGGATTAAAAATAAATAAATATCAACTAAAATCCAACCTGCCTTTTTTTTTAAAAAAAGATATGGCACCCTAGCTGATTTAGCTCAGTGGATAGAGCATTGGCCTGCGGACTGAAGGGTCCCAAGTTCAATTCCAATTCCGGTCAAGGAAACATGCCCAGGTTGAGGGCTCAGTCCCCAGCAGGCAGCGTGCAGGAGGCAGCTGATCAATGATTCTCTCTCATCATTGATGTTTCTATCTCTCTCTCTCCCCCTTCCTCTCTGAAATCAATAAAAATAAAAATAATTTTTAAAAAAGATATGGCATTTTGTGGTTGGTTGCCATTAAAATGAAAATTGTTCCATATTTAATAATTTAATGAAATTGGCATAGTCTCTAATAGCTACTAAAGTCTTGTATGGTTTATTTAAAGTTGCATATGCTATCACATTATACATTCTATATTAATTAAATTTCTGCTCTAGCAGTACAACCATTTGATAATCTTTGCAGGATTGAGGAGGTGCTACATCTGAAACGATCCCTTTCCTGCAAATAAATAGCCTAAAAACAGCAAACAGATTGCATTCCAATTTTTATTTACTTTTTCCAATCAGGTCTTTCACACAGTATTATTATAAACTGATTATAGACAGCTGCTGCCTGTACAGGACACCTTTCCTCAAGAAGAATTAGAGTTGGTCTTCAACGTCAACTTTTTAAGTGGATTTCTTAAAATTCGATCAACCTCTAAATTCTCTCAGTAGAGCAATTATTTAAATTATTCCTAATGTTTTAATTACTCCTTAACTATTTTAAGAATCATAGCCTTTCATTCATTCATCAAATGTTTATTGCTCTCTTACTATGAGGTAGGCATTGTACTTGGCACTGATAATGAAGTGAGGCAATCTAAGGCCCTACTTTTGTGACTTCAGACTGTTCTAAAGAGGAAGGCAGACATGGGACAAGTGATTGTGAATAATGATGAAAGCCACAAGAGGGGTCATTTTGAGTGCTTCAGAGGCGTGATAATACATGCGACCATGGAGAGTGGGGTTGGGAAAGGCCTTCTGAGAAAATGACCTGCCAGGAGAAGTATAGGTAGGCGAAGGAGAAGACTGTTCCGGGTGGAAGAAACAACAATGTAAAGGCTGTGGAGCACGTGAGAACAGTGCACTTGAAAAATGGGGAAATGTCCAATGCAGCTAGAACATAGAAAGGGGAGTGTAGTGTAAACAAGGCTGGAAAGGTAAGCGAGGATTAGATCATACAGGGCCTTGGAAGTCACGTTAAGAGTTGCAGACAGTTTTCTAAAATCTGTAGAAAGCCATTGAGCTTTAAACGGAGGTGTTCCATATAAGACTTGTGTCTTCAATGTGCAGCTGTGCTGTAATTTAAATGGATTGGAGTGGAAGTGGAATGGGTGAATGTGAAGAGAGTGGTTAAGAGACTATTGTCTATGTATAAGGGAAATGGAGAGGTTGGTACTTTTGCTATTCTGGAAGCAGACTGAACAGGTTTTGTTGATTGATTAGGCATGGAATTTGAGGAAAGAGTAGTCAAGAGTTGTGGGCTCGATCCCCAGTAGGGGGCATGCAGGAGGAAACCAATCAAGGATTCTCTCTCATCATTAATGTTTCTATCTCTCTCTCCCTCTCCCTTCCTCTCTGAAATCAATAAAAACAATTTTTTTAAAAAAGAGTAGACAGGAAGACATATTGGGTTTCTGCCTTGAGAAATTGTATAGAAGTGGCAGTGAGGTAGGGAACATTAAAGGGCAGGTTGGTGGGGAGGAGTTCATGAAGATGTGAGTTCAATATTAGACACGTGTTTACAGTGCTGGAGAGACATTAAAGTGGAGATGTTAAATTAAGTAGGTAGCCTGGCCGGTGTGGCTCAGTGGTTGAGCATCGACCCATGAACCCGGAGATCACCAGTTAGATTTCTGGGTCAGGGCACATGCCCAAGTTTCTGGCTCAGATCTCCAGTAGGGGGGTGCAGGAGGCAGCCAATCGATGCTGTTTCTCATCAATGTTTCTATCTCTGTATCCCTTTCCCTTCCTCTCCCTAAAAATCAGTGAAAACATACTTTAAAAAATATGCAGAGCGATAATAGATTTGGAGCTCAGAAAACATTTCTTACCTAGAGATAAGAATTTGAGATTTGTCTCCATGCAGAGGATAATTGAGGCTCTGGAGGAGTTTGCAGTGAGATAAGAGTATGTGACTGAGGTCTTAAAACCTCCAACATCTACAGAGTTGTACAGACCGGTATAAACCAGAAAAGGAGACTCAGGAAAGGTAGTGGGGTGGGGGGGGGGGAGGGGAGGCATGTATGTGGAGGAAAATGGGAGAGTGTGATACCAAAGAAGCTAAGAGTAGAGAAGTTTGATAAGAAAGGATGAGAAGTAGCTATGCTGATGCTGCTGTTGGGTCAAATAAATAAGATTTTTAAATGTCCATTGTTCTTATCCCTGGCCGGGGTGTCTTGGTTGGGCATCATCCTGAGCACCCGAAGGTTGCGGGTTTCTTTTCAGTTCCCGGTCAGGGTTGTGTGCTGATTGATGTTTTGTTCTCACATCAGTGTTTCTCTCTCTCCCTCTCCCTTCCTCTCGCTCTAAAAATCAAATTTGAAAAAATCTTAAATGTCCATTGTTTTTAGTAGCATAGAGGTGATTAACACCTTAGCAAGAGGGGTTTTGGTGGGTTCTTCTGTGTGGAACCCAAATGGCAATGGGTTGAAGGATGAGGGGAGAGAGGGTAGGGGTGCCAGTAAGTGTAAAGGGAAGGAGGAAGAAAGGGCATTTGCTGGACAGGGATTTGGACCGGGAAAGACAGCCCTTTTAAAGATTGGAGAGACTTGGACACAATTAAATGCCAGTCTTGGACAGTGAATACTCAACCAGGAGGGAGGCTTCTATGAAGATGGGAGGGAAAGTGAGATATATAGCCTATCCCTATCCCCCCACCCCCCGCCCATTATTTCCTACTGGCAGCGAAGGAGAACTTCTAGATACATGTTTTGTTTTTTGTTTTCAGCCCACCCTTGCAGCCAGTAGCACCTTGTGGAAAGTAGGGGTTGACACCTCTAGGATAAGATTTCCAAATAAAGAGAGTCACATGGAGGAAAGCATAAACCTTCTTTCCTGGATGCGGTCATGGGCATATGGGGCCTGGTACTGCTGCAGCTATCTTGTGGCCACAGGAACGACACCGCCAGCACTCTGAGGAAGGCAGAATAGAATGTGGAAAGTGCTATGTCTATGATGCTACAAGTCTTGTCTTGTGAGACAATAACTGTCCTCACTGGGTAGGCTACTGTATTCACCACCATTCTAAACAGGCTGGAATGGGATCAGAGCACAGGCAGACAGAAGAGACACTCTTTCCGTGTTAACAGGAACAAGACGTGAAGGGGAGAGGGAGAGATAAGAGAGAGAGAGAAACATTGATTTGTCCCCTGACGAGGGGTCGAACCCACAACCCTGGGGTATCAGTTGGAATCCTCTAACCAACTGAGCTACCTGGCCAGGGCTCTTTTGTGTTATTTTCAATCCTTTTAATTTCAATGTAGTAGATATGTGGTGCCCCACCCAGAGCCCTGCTTCAGAACCATGGCACTCACTCCCCCAGCTGCTGGAGTGCTGGTGGCTAAAGGCTCAAAGCCATATGCTTCTCTGAGAGTTGCGCTCAGCCAAGGGCACCAAGGCCTGGGTCCTCTGCCTCATTCTGGCCTCCAAAGAGCCTCCTATCTCCAGCCCTCCCCCTGGGGTCATCCTAGGCCTCGGTTACAACTGCATTTTACTAATGTTGTTAGCAACGCAGTTCACTCCCTAATAAACTTCCTGCAGCAGATCTTCTCTGTCTGTTTCTGTGAACCCAAATGAGACAGAACCCTAATCACTCGAGAGATTCATACAACTTTCTTAACTACTCTTTCTGCCTTCTCTCCAGTCCGTCCCACAAAATGATGTCATATCCATCTTTCCCCAAAATTATTTTTAGCGTGTTAGTTCCTGCTTAAAAAACTTCACTAGCTCTGTAATGCCTTCAAAAATGAAGTAAAAATTCTGTAGCCCAACATTCAAGATCCTCTACAATTGGGCTCAAATGTGTTGTAGGCAGTAAGACAGACATAAGCAGAGCAAGGATGATGGGCCAGGCACAGAAGGTTACCCCGGTGCCTAGCAATAGCCAATCAATTGTAGGGTGGGACCTCACCCCCGGGGTGACTTTTCCCCACTAGCATATCGCTGGGTTCGGACCAGGACCCCTTGACCTTTCCTCCCTGGAGGTAACACCTAGGCTTCAAGTTGTATGTCAACTCCAGGCCCAAATAAGCAACAAAACCAGCCTCAGGACCAGCTGCATTGAGTAATGACCCCCTGCTTTGGTGCCGGCCAATCCATCAGTGGAGACCACAACCATGAAAGGACACACCCAGAAAACTGCTGAATATTTTCTGGGCCTCCCCTAAAATCCCCACCCTTAAAACCCTTAGGACAGAGGACCCAGCGCTCTCCCTCCCTGGGGCACTCCGGTGCCTTTCCCTCTCCAAGCCCCTCCCCGCCCCCAGGCAGGTTAGCATTGGCTTCCCCACTCCCAGGCCCCAAGGCCCCTTCCTTTCCCTCTATCACTTGCTTCCTGAGCCCATTTCTCCTGGGAATTACTCTTTCTACCTCTGTGATTGACCAAATGAATGTTCTCTTACAGTCTGGGTCTTGGCTCTGAATTCTTTCCTAACCAGAACCCAAGTACCGAGGCTGCTGAACCCAGGTTTGGTCTGACCCCATGGGTCTAACACCCAGTGCCATTCCAGCCGCCTACAACAACCCTACTTTTCGTTTCTTCTACTTCCCCACCTGAGCTCTCCAAGCTTAATTTACTCACTGTCCACGCCATATTCTTTATCATCGCTAGTTTTGTTCACACCATGCCTCCGGCCTGGAATCCTCTCCTTTCAACAAATATTTAGTAGATCACTGCGGCCACCTGCACGGCAGGGTTCAGGATCCGAAGGAGGGGCTGGCGCACAAATGAAAATGCTGTACAAGAAACATGAGTTTGGAAGGCACGGGGGGCCGGTGGAAACCTCTTTCCTGAAGAGGCACACCGAGTCGTGGCCAGTCCGCTTTTATTCAGTTTTAGATCCACTTCTTGCCCTCAGTAAAGCACCGCGTGCACGTAGCAGACAGACAGTCTCAAAGGTCAGTAAGGTCCAGTTAACGTTTACTTGGAGGCTATCAGGTCAGGAAATTGATTCGAGCAACCGCGATCTCAACACTAACAATCAGGGCCTAGCGTAAGCCCTGCTAACGCTCAAGGTCCATCGGCCTCCCGTGTTCCCTGGTGCACGATCATGACAGTGTTGGTAAGCGGTGGCTCCCCGCAGATCACATGCTGGGAAAAGCCTATATGTTAGTTGATTGATGATAGATACTATTTTTGTCCTCAAAAATCTTAGTCTTGTCAGTGGAAAAGACCAATACATAAATTGGCTTGGGTAACGAGAGAGACATGGACAGGCTGGCCAGCGTGGCTCAGTGGTTGAGCATACACACCCATGAACGGTTTGATTCCCGGTCAGGGCACATGCCCAGGGTGCAGGCTCGATCCCCAGTGTGGGGTGTGCAGGAGACAGTTGATCAATGATTATCTCTCATCATGGATGTTTCTATATCTCTCTCCCTCTCCCTTCTTCTCTGAAATCATTATATACATATGATTTTTTTTTTTTTAAAGAGCCATATACAGAGTATTGCAGAGAGAAAGAAGGGACAGGATGGCCTCCTGGAGGAAGTGGCATCAACCCTATTTTTCAAATGGACCTGAATCACTGATGAAAAGTTAAGCTCCATTTTACAGTCAGAGCCTTAAAACAGAAGTTTTTGTTTATTGGTGCGGAGCAGGCAGACTATGAAATTAGTTACAGCCTCACTACCACCACTCAGTTCTAGAGAGGAAAGACTTCCCACAGCTGGGCTCCAAGGCTCGATGGGCTTCTTTGATACAAGAGAGGTTTCATTGCAAGGAGCTCTTCTTTGAAGGATCTTAATATCAGGCCTGCTCCCAGGTCTGAGGCAGGGAAGACGGTGGGGTTTCAGCTGGCATGTCTCTGACCATCGGAAGAATCCCCACCACAACAGCCTAACCCACCTGCTTGACCCTATGGTACATTCAGAAAGTTTGGCTTCTTGTCACTGAAGAAAAAAAAATAAGACTCATGGACACAGACAACAGTATGGTGGTTACTAGAGGGAAAGGTGAGGGGGTGGGGAGGGAGGTAGAAGGGGCATAAATGGTGATGGAAGGAGACTTGACTTTGGGTGGTGAACACACAATACAACGTGAGATGGTGTAGAATTGTATACCTGAAGCATGTGTAATTTCATTAACCAATGTCACCCCAATAAATTCAATGAAGAAAAACAACAGGTTATTCCCAGTGGTTCTGGGCCGAGACGCGGAACCACCCGTTGGGCTGACCATGTGCCTCTGGCCTGCCGCCTCTGGAAATCTCTCAGTTCTCTCCACCACCACGCGCTGCTTCAGGTTTGACAAACAGAGATGCTGCAGCTGTTTGCCCAGGACAGGACCCCTAGCTCTCCTCACTGAGCGCGGTGGGACCTTCGGCTGTTTGGGCCGCATCTGTGCTGGAGCCGATGGATCCTGGCTGGTCTCCCGCTCTTCTTTTTGGGCCTGCCTGAGGTTTCAGAAAAGTCACGCATACTCTGGTTTGCCACAGCCCCTCCCACTTCTAAGCTCCACTCCTTTATTTACTCTCCGGCAGTATCAAGTATTTGAGTTTGCCAACCCTGTTGGACACATTTAGTTGGCATCAGACCGACATAAGTATACAAACAGCATTGGCTGGCGTTTCACCAATCTGCTCAGTCCCCGCTCTCACCTGAGGACCTGAAAGACGGTCAGGGAGTGTGGTAACTCTGGAGGAAGTGCAGTTTCTCACGGTTATTGTATCCTGTGAGCACTTTATTATTTTTTAAATATTTTTTATTTTTCCATTGATTTTTAGAGAGAGTGGAGAGGAGAAACACAGAGAGAAACCTAGATTGGTTGTCTCAAGCTTGCAACCGAGGTACATGCCCTTGACCGGAATCGAACCCCGGACCCTTCAGTCCGTGGGCTGACGCTCTATCCACTGAGCCAAACTGGCTGGGGCTGAACACTTTATTTTACATAGTTATTTAAATTTCTGGGTTTCTGTCTTTTTTCCTCTAAAAGATGAAAAGCAGCACCTCTACTTAGACTTCTCCCTACTCCCCACAATGTGCTGTTTCCTTTGAGAATTGAATGACTTAGTGTCTTGAGGCCAAAGCTTCCCCTCCACAAAGGTTCTACGGTATTTCAATTTGCACAGGTAAAACCCCTCACAACCCGAATTCTTAACTCTGGTCGCTCAAATAGATTGCAATATTCCTAAGAAAGTGAACATTCACCAAACCTTCACCATTGCTTAAAAGAGAAAGAAAGGGGCATTTCTTACTGAAGCTGGATTGGTAATATCACCTTGAAATCAAGCACACCATGGTTTAAAAAAAAACACCATTTTTTGTTCCATAGAAATTTGCACCTGTTTACCACTAGAGGGAGCTGTATGACTTTAAAATATTGCAAATATATATACACACATACATACCTGTAAAGGAAAAATAATATTCTCTGCTCTTGTTTTTCTCTTGAGTGAAAAGTGTGAAAAAGTAAATTGATTACACAAAGTATAATCACAAACCTATTGACCAGTGACAGAACAGGTTAGATACTATATAAGGCTCATGGATACATATAAAACTTAAAAAGGAGAGAAGGAACATTTGAATATGTTGTAAGCTTCACTCACAACAATTGAATTTTCATCAGTAAAGACAGGATGGCACTCCTCTCCTATCGATCCAGGTGCATAAGACAAATAAAAAGCAAGGCAGTAAGTAGCTTAGAGTTAAGCCCATGAACTCTTAGTCAGCCTGATTCCTGTACGCAGCCAAAACTAGGTCTGTGACTGTGGGTGCCTGTCCTCTGACAGTTCAGTTGCCTCACTCCTAAATTGGGGTAATAATATAACTTGCCTTTTAGGGCTATTGTGATGATTAAATGGGACCTTTATAAGTGCTTGGGCACATAGTACAGATGACCATCCAACAATTCGGAGTCAGGGGCACCAATCCCTCCCACCTCCCCACCCCTCACTTCCCTGTGCAGTAAAAAACCCGCATATAATTTTTTAAATTTATTTTTAGCAAAAGTAAAGTTTTATTACAGAAAAGCTCCCTGATGCAGGAGGGAGGGGACCCAAGCCGGTTGCCCCACATATAACTTTTGACTCCCCCAAAACTTAAAGGCAGGTTTAGGGAATTTTAGGAATTAAGGGGTCCATGGAAAAAGCACAGGTCTACAGAGCTGCAAAGAGTACATTTCCATAAGATAAGGGAGCTGGGAGTAACAGAAGGTAGATTTCCATCAGATAAGGGAGCTGGGAGTAGCAGAAGGTACCTCTGGAGTTGCTATAGTGACCAAATCAAAGGGGGATAGTGACCAATCAGAGGGAATATCAAGGCACAAAAAAACTGCAGTCTCTATAAGCCATGGAAAAAAGGGATTCAGTGGGACTCTTCTCCCTCCCCACGTGGGAGTCTGTGTTTGTTTCTCAATAAATGTCCACCTTTTGCTATACCACCTTTCATCCGTGGTTTCATTCTTTGCACCGGACAGAGAGCCCGGGGAAGCCATCCTGCCCAGGGGAACACCGCGTGTTCCAGTCCAATTTTCCCGTATCACAGACATCCCTCAGTATCCATGGGGGTGGTTCCAGGACCCCCATGGACACCCAAACCTACAGATGCTCAAGTCCCTTATATAAAGTGGCATAGAACAATGCATACAGTCTGAGAATGAATGATTCTCATCATTGATGCTTCTATCTCTCTCCCTCTCCCTTCTTTTCTAAAATCAATTAAAGAATATATTTTTTAAAAATACTGTCTTTGATCTGCCATTGGTTGAATATCTGGATGTACATAGGGAGGGCCAACTGAATATTTATTGAAAAAAATATGCATATAAATAGACCCGTGCAGTTCAAGCCCCGGTTGTTCGAGTCAACTGTAATTATTAACTGCTTTACAAATGTTGGCTATTATTTCCACCTGCCTACTAAAATCATTATACATATGCCTTTCAGAATTCAAAGCATTTAGCTCAGCCAGATCATTTCTTCATTTAATCACTGGACAAATATTTATTGAGACAGGCACTAAGGCACTGGTGAGAGCTGAGGATGTGTTAGTAAACAAAAGCAATAGGCATTTTTTCCTGCTCTAAAGATTACATACTGGTGGATAAAAAACATTAACAACTAATTGGCCAGTCACTCATGTAATTACCATCGTGATTAATGCTTTGAGGAGAAAGTACAGGATATTAGTAGAATTATTATGGCAGAAATGACTTCGTCTGGAGGACTGAGTAGGGAGCTCTGGAGGAAAAGCAGGCCACCTGAGGCAGTAACATGAGGTGAGATCTGAAGGGTGAGGATAAATTAACCAGAAGTTGAAGGGTAGGGTGGAAAGAATAAAGTTCCAGGCAGAGGTAAGTTACATGTGGAAAAAAATGGTCCTCAAATCAGAGTGGCAAGAAAGGTTTATTTCTCACTCACTTTACAGTCTAATGCCAGGCAGAGGAGGAAGGGGCTGTTGGTACAAGGGGCTCGGCTCCATACAGTCAGTCGGGAACTCTTGAATCTTCCCATCCAGTGGCTCTTCCTTGTCTTGATACCCTGCGGATCTCCATTAGATCCTCTCTGCATGCAGCCTACAAGCCAATTTCAATATCTACAGATCACCTGAAGATCTTATTAAAAACAGAGATTCTGATTCAAACAGGTCTGGAGTGGGACCTGAGATTCTGCATTTGTATCAAGCTCTCTTGGTGATACTGATAATTACTGGTTTCTAGCCTTCCCCCCCACTCTGATTAGCAAGGGCAGGGGGAATCTCTTAGAAGGTTTTAGGGGCCAGGCACGAAGGGGCATGCATCATTTCTTCTTGCATTTCATTGCCCAAAACTCAGACACATGGTTCATCTAGGTGCAGGAGGCTGGAAAACCTTGTCTGACAATGGGAGAGGGAAGAGATACACCCACCCCCTCCCAAAGTTTGCTTGAAAACTGACCAATCTCTGCCACAGGTGGGAAGAAACCCAGCAGTTTCTGGCAGAAGATTGCCACTGTGTAGAACCTGGAGACAAGGCAGCATGACATGCTTGAGGAACTTAGGGAGTCCAGTGTGACCAGAAGCTAGGAAAGGAGAGGTGGAGTGCCTGGGTAAGTAGGTAGGCAAGCGTCAGAGGATGGGAGACCTGGGAGGTACTGTTAAGAATTTTGGACAGTGGTAACACATTAAAGGGCCTTAAACATGAAAGTGACATGATTCCATTTGTGTTTTAAGAAATTCTGACTGCAGAGTGGTGAGTGGATGGCAAGGGGAATGTGTATGTAAAGAAAGCATTCAGGCTTTAACCGGTGTTGCTCAGTGGATAGAGCATTGGCCTGCAGACTCAAGGGTCCCAGGTTTGATTCCGGTCAAGAGCATGTACCTTGGTTGCGGGCACATACCCAGTAGGGAGTGTGCAGGAGGCAGCTGATTGATGTTTCTCTCTCATCGATGTTTCTAACTCTCTATCCTTCTCCCTTCCTCTCTGTAAAAAATCAATAAAATATATTAAAAAATAGAAAAGAAAAGAAAGCATTCAGAACCTGTAGGGAGCGGCTATAGGGTCAAGCCTTGGACTGACCAGTGGCAGAGCCACATACAAGTCCCAGCTTGGAGGGCAGAGCCCTCCTAGCACAATTAAGCTTGACCTTATAGTCCTCCCTTGTTCCTAGGTAGCTAATGGGCTGTGGGAGGTGCAGCAAGTGCTGCCAAAACAAGGCATGAGTAAGGAAATAGATTTGAAACTCGCAAGAACCTTGTAAACATGTTGACCACTGACCTTGTTTTGCTTTGTGTGATCTGACTATAAAATTAAGCTTTGGCTTACAGGCTGTGTCACTGTTTCCTCATCCAGGCAGTGATCCACCTGGTCCCAAGTCTATTCTCTTGTCTCTCTTGTCTGTCTTCTTTAATCCTTCACCACCCCTCTCAGGTTCACCCCTGGCGGTGCTGGACGCGGTTCAAGAACCCACTGCAGTTGTCCAGATAAGAAATGACAGGGTTTTAGACACTACTGTTCTCCTTTGCTACCAAAGATAGGTAAGGTGACAAGTTGGCCATTCTAGCCCATCTCTCTGCATCTTTTTGAACTTATACCTGATTTTCACTATTTGTTAATCAACATTTATTCAGAGTCTATTGTACATAAGATTCTATTGGACATCGAAGATATAAGAGACTTTATCTCAGTTTTCTAGGACAGTGCTGTCTGATAGAACTTTCAACGATAAATGATTTTTTTTTTTTTTTTAGAGTACACCCTCTGTTGCTTGTGGAGAGGATATGATAGTTCCAGCTCCTGGGGTGGCTCCAAAGACTTTCATCACCCACCAACAGTGAAGGAAGCGTTCTGTATCTGCTCTGTTCCATATGATCACCACTCACCATATGGGGTTACTGAGCATTTGAAATGTGGCTAGTGCAACCGAGGAACTGGATTTCCATGTTATTTAATTCATTTAAATTTATTTAAAAATTTAAAAACATTTTTAAATATTTTTATTGATTTCAGAGAGGAAGGGAGAGGGAGAGACAGAAACATCAATGAGAGAGAGAATCATTGATTGGCTGCCTCCTGCATGGCCTACAATGGGGATCCAGCCTGCAACCCGGGCATGTGCCCCAATCTGGAATTGAACCATGACCTCCTGGTTCATAGGTCAATGCTCAACCACTGAGCCACACCAGTGGGGCTAAATTTAAATAATTTACTAGTTATATATGGCTAGTATTACCATTTAAATTTATTTTTATTATTCTTTTAATGTTTAAAATCTTTATTGTTGAAAGTATTACATATACCCCCACTTCCCTCCATGGACCCCTTTTAGCCCACCCCAACCCCTGCCCCTGGCCTTCACTAACCCATTGTCTGTGTCCATGGGTTATGCATATATGCACACAAAAAAATTTTTTTTAGAGAAAGAAACATTGACTTGTTGTTCTTCTTCTTTATGCATTCATTGGTTGCTTTTTGTATGTGCCCTGACCAGAGATAGAATCCACAACCTGGCATATTAGGACGACAGTTTAACCAACTGAGCTACTGGGTCAGGGCCTGGTATCTACTACTTTGGATAGCACAGCTTCAGGAGTGGGAGTAAAATGTTTACATGAGAGCATAACCAACAATCTCGACAGTACGTGATCAAAACCAAATATGCCACATAGTATAGTATACATTGTGTTTTATGCAATTAAGAAAGGGATACAGAGTTTAGGGCAGTGGTCGGCAAACTCATTAGTCAACAGAGCCAAATATCAACAGTACAACAATTGAAATTTCTTTTGAGAGCCAAATTTTTTAAATTTAAACTTCTTCTAATGCCACTTCTTCAAAATAGACTCACCCAGGCTGTGGCATTTTATGGAAGAGCCACACTCAAGGGGCCAAAGAGCCACATGTGGCTCGAGAGCCACAGTTTGCCGACCACTGGTTTAGGGCATAGTCTCTGGAGTTCTAAACTGATCAAAGAACTTATTAGCTTGTTATTTAATCTCTCCAAGCTTCATTAAAATGCAGCTAGTGATACTGTTATATCGCAAATCGGTGAGCTGGACAAGATGCCTAATGAGCCAATTACTTAGGACCGTGGTTGGCAAACTGCAGCTCGCGAGCCATATGCGGCTCTTTAGCCCCTTGAGTGTGGCTTTTCCACAAAATACCACGGCCTGGGTGAGTCTATTTTGAAGAAGTGGTGTTAGAAGAAGTTTAAGTTTAAAAAATTTGGCTCTCAAAAAGAAATTTCAATCGTTGTACTGTTGATATTTGGCTCTGTTGACTAATGAGTTTGCCGACCACTGGCTTAGGAGTCATCTTTATTGTGCGCAGGTTCAGAGCAGATTACCTCTGTCAAATTCTGAACGAACACAGGAGGGAGTATTTCCTTTTTATATCCTTCTAGTTCTTTGTGTAAGACTGTTTGTAACCTTGATTACATATTGTATCTAACAAACACCTGTCATATCTATACAGACAACTTGTAACCTTGAATACATATTATATCTATACAGACAACTTGTAACCTTGAGTACATATCCTATCTAACAAACACCTGGCATGAGAATATGATCACTATCAGCGTATCAGCCCCTTATGTTAGATGGCTATCTTGCAAGGTCAGACAGTTAAGTTTATCTTTTCTATCATTTAAGCTAAAAAGCAAAGTTATTTTTACAGAATAAGAGACCGTATAAAAATAACAGAGTTGACTTATGGAACAAGGGACTAGCAAGAAATAGCAGAGAACTTCAAAACAGAAGTTTCAAACAGCAGTTTCCCCAAAGGAGGGATCATTACTATGCTTCAATCTAACTGCCTACAATGAACTAATGAACTTCTTGAGAATACAACCACAAGCAAAATAAGATTCCTGATCTCATGGAATTTACATTCTGGTTGTGGATAGAGAGGATATACAAACAATGGAGATAAAGTGATGTAGAAGATTGTGTCTGGGTAGCTACGTTAGTGGTGGTTAATAAAGGCCTCACTGTCGAAGTGACATTTGTATGAAAGATAAAGGCACTGGTCAGGTAAAGTTCAAAGGAAGAGCATTCCAGGTAGAGGAAACAGCAAGTGCAGACATTCTGCAGCGGTACAAGATCAGAGATGTGAGTAGGGATAGACCACCGTGAGCTCTGTAAACCAATGTAACCGCAGAACCAGCTCCACATGGTCCCATCCTGTTTAACAAGACGATGAGTCTCTTTTCAGAGACAGCAGACCAAACCTGCATCAAGCAAGAGCCCCAAGGGTTATGCCCTGCTGGGGGCTCTTGCCCCTCCCAGTGACTTTCCTGTTATTCTCATTACAGCTTTCACAAATAACAGCCTTCAGTTTCCAGGAAACCGCCTCATCCAGTTTCCAGTGGACCAGCTACACCTGGATCCTCCTGTACTTGTGCTGAGCAGTTACTCTGACTCTTACAAGAGACATAAATATCCCGCTCTCCCTACTCTGCCTCGTTGATGCCATTTTGGTCTCAGCCCGTCTACTCACCGATGTAACAATAAATTTGTAATTCTTTACCCCTTTTGGCTTCATGGGTTCCTCCTTCGGACACCCTAACATTTGGTGCCAAAACCTGGGAGGGTTCCACGGGGAAGGGGAGCATTGCCCTGGCTTCAGTCTGCTACTCGGAGGGCAGTAGGCAGCGGCAGCACAACCTGGGCTTACCCCCTACTTGGGTGACACGATCGCCACCAGCCTCCATGAGGCCTCCCTCCCTGACAGGCCCTCCCGCACTAGCCAAGGAGGATGCTGGATTGGGAACCTCTCTGTCCCATTGCTGACCCTGCACTCAATACTGGCTCATTTCATCTGTAAGTATCAATTGGATCACTCTTCCGGATTTCTGATTTGCCGTTTTCCATCTCAAAGACCTAGTGCTAGGCCAGAAACCCTCTCCAGTCCGGCCTCGGCCTCAGAATCAGTTCCCACAGTCTTCCTCATCCCGGGGATGCAACCATGTGGATCAGACTGTCTTCCTACTTCCGGAGCCTGACTAGAAGGTGGGGTCACCCTCCCACTAGTCTAGCTTCCTGGGTATCCCTTTGTTGCTTACCTCCTCTTCCTAATTTACACTATGGGGAATTCTTTTTATTTTTTAAAAAAATATTTTTTATTGACTTTTTACAGAGAGGAAGGGAGAGGGACAGAGAGCCAGAAACATCGATGAGAGAGAAACATTGATCAGCTGCCTCCTGCACACCCCTCACTGGGGATGTGCCCGCAATCAAGGCACATGCCCCTGACCGGAATCGAACCTGGGACCCTTCAGTCCGTAGGCCGATGCTCCATCCACTGAGCCAAACCAGTTAGGGCATGGGGAACCCTTTTTCTGTCCCCCCAAAAAACACTCCTTTGGGATGTCTCCTCCATAATCTGAACACACCCAGCCTTTCCATAGAGGTCTGGCCAAAGCGCCTTATCTTCTATTGTAGTACTGCCTGGCCACAGTATAAATTAGATAATGATTCACATTGGCTTGGGAATGGAACTTTCGGTTTTAACATTCTCTGGGACTGAGACAATTTCTGTCACTGCAATGGGAAATGGTCAGAGCTGTGAGGAGGTCAAGTCCTCTTCGATTTTGGAGAGTAACTGCTGCCAGTGAATCTCTCTGGTCCTGTACTGTAACAGTACTTTGGGCAATTTCCTCTCAGTTATCTGCATGGTCTTTGGATAGGCCTTCTTTACACTTATGTCCAGGCCTTCTTTACACTCCTCAATCTCGTCTCTCTGTCAAACTTGCTCAACTTATCAAATCATAATTCTCCACTCAAAGCCCCCTTCCGCCAACCCAAGACCTTTACACCCTGAGGCTTCTATGTCCTTTCCAACCCGTCAGGTCCTTCAGACTCTCCTTTCAACCCTTCTGATCACTCGATTCTCTGATCCCCTCTGGGTCCCCTAAACCCACTTCCTTATGGCCCTCCTCTGACTGTCCCCCTGTTTTTGGATTCTACCCCCTCAACCGCCTTACCAAGCCCCCTCTTACTGTTCCCTGACCCCAGCCTCCAGCCCCTGTCCTTCCCCTCTGAGAGGTGGCTGGGGCCGAGGGTATTGTCCAGGTACACATCCCATTTTCCATGTCCAACCTTGCACAGATTGAGAGATGTCTTGAGTCTTTTTCCATCGACCCAACCACCTTTACCAAGGAATTTAAGTACCTGACCCAGTCCTATGACCTGACCAGGTACAACATCTATGTCATCCTGCCCTCCTCTCTAATCCCAGAGGAGGAGTGTGTCTGGTTAGCAGCTCAGGACCAAGCAGATGCCCTCCATAGAGAGGATGTGGTGGCCAACCTCGTGGGTGCTGACGCGGTCCCCTGAACTGACCCGAGATGGGACTATCATGTTAATTCTCCAGGGCGCTGGCTCCATAGTCATAGGATCATCGGTTTCATTGCCAGATTCAAAAAGGCTGCCCATAAGGCAGTCAACTATGACAAACTTAATGAGATCACTCAGGCCCTGACGAAAATCCAGCTCTCTTCCTCTCCCACCTCACTGAGGCCTTACAGAAATTTACCACCTTGGACCCCATCTCCAGAGGGGACCTTTATTCTGAACACCTATTTTACATCTCAATTGGCCCCCGACAAATGCCACAAACTTTGCTGTATAGCACCAGTGCCTTCTTTGTCTCCCAGCCAACTAGACTGGGACTGCACCCTAATATAGCTCACCCCCAAATAGACATTGCTCCTAATAATCAGTCCTTTAAGTTCCCTCTTGGACCAGGAGGGGCATTGCCCTCCTTGCCGGCCTAGGAATAGCTACAGGCGTAGGCACTGGCATAGGGGGGCTGGCAACCTTCCTCTCCTACTCTCAGAGCCTATCCGAAGACCTTGCAGACAACTGAGAGGAAATTGCCCAAAGTATTGCTACAGTACAGGACCAGAGAGATTCACTGGCAGCAGTTACTCTCCAAAATCGAAGAGGACTTGACCTCCTCACAGCTTAGAAAGGCGCCTATGCCTATTCCTAGGGGAAGAACCAGTCTGCCATAGTAAGGGAGGGGCCAAGGAACTGGTTGATAGGGCCTCAAAAGTCCGACAACAACTTTAAGAATCCTGGGGCACCTGGCTACAGAATCTTAATTGGAACTCCTGGTGTTTACCTTTAGTTGGACCCCTCTCAATGCTCTTCTTGGCACTCATCTTTGGTCCTGTGCATCCTAAGAGCCCTTTCCTCCTTCCTCAAAAAAAAAACAAACAAAAAAAAAAACTGCATTCAGGCAATTACCGATAAATCCATAGGGTAAATGATGCTTTTCAAGACCTACACTGGATAGCATCCCCTCCCTCAATCACCGACTAATTAGGGACGTCTCTACACCCCACCTAAGCATGAAGAAGTTACAGAAGAACGAGATAGGCCTCCCTCATCATCCCAGCTTGCAGGAACCCCAGCTTATAGGAGCCCCAGTTTATGAAGAAAAAAGAAGGAGAGAGAGAGAGAGAGAGACAGAGAGAGAGGCAGGCTGGAATGTTTGGCACATTCTTGTGCTCCATTATGCTTTGCTTGGGGCTCTCGCCCTCCCTGGAATGTTAGGCACATTCTTGTGCCCATTATGCCCGCTTGGAGCTTTTGCCCCTCCCAGCGATTTTCCTATTATTCTCATTATAGGTTTCACAATTAACGGCCTTTAGTTTCCAGTAAACTGCCTCACCCAGTTTTCAGTGGACCACCTACCCCTGGCTCCCACTTGCACCTAATCTGACCTGTTACTCTGATTGACCTTTAGAAGAGACATAAAATCCTCCTCCCTCACTGATGCCATTTTGGTCTCAGCCCTTCTGCTCATAGATGTAACAATAAATTTATAATTCTTTACCATGTTTGGCCTCGTGCATTCTTCCTTCGGTGACCCTAACAATAACCACCCATCAAGTCTCTGTTTCCAAAAGTTTGCTTTTTTTAAGATTCTACATGAGATCAATCAGATCATACCATCTTTGTTTTTCTTAGATTTATTTTACTTCTCAGCATAATGTCCTCAAGGTTCATTCCTGTTGTCTTCAATGGCAGAATTTCCTTGTCTTTTTAAAAATATATATTCTTATTGACTTCGGAGAGAAAGGGAGAGGGAGAGATAGAAACATCAATGATGAGAGAGAATCATCAATTGGCTGCCTCCCTCATGCCCCCCACTGGGGATCGAGCCCGAGACCTGGACATGTATCCTTGACTGGAATCGAACCCGGGACCCTTTAGTCCACAGGCCAACGCTCTATCCACTGAGCCAAACCAGCGAGGGCTCCTTGTCTTTTTAATGGCTGAATAAGAAAAGGCCTCCTAAAACCTGATGTTGGGAGTCCCAGAATGTAATTTCTGATGCATTCTATTGGTTAAAAAAAAAGTTATAGGGCTAACCCACAGCAGAAGAAATAAACTACACTTCTGTTAGGTCTGATAAAATAATTGAATCAATACCCCTCCCCCTGGGAACTGACCTTCAGACAACTTCACAAACGACATTCCCTTTCTCTTAGACCACATTCCGTTTGCTAAGACCATTAACCTTCCCAGGATCCGGACTCTCCCAGAGAATTCCCTGCTGAAAAAGCCCGCCTAGAGTCCTTTAAAACCTGACTCCCCATCCCTGGCTGCTGGTGCCATTTTGGGGCTCAGCCCCTCTGGTTTCCAGATGACCTAATAAATTTGTATTCCTTACCACTTTGGCCTCGTGTGTTCCTCCTTCGGTGACCCTAATAGTTGCTAGGAGTGGCGGGATAGGGTGAGGAGCAGGAGAGTAGGAAGGGGGAAATGGGTGAAGGTAATCAGAGTACAAACTTCCAGTTATAAGTTCTGGGGATCCAGTGTACAGCAGGGTGAGTACAAATAAGCCCAGGCTATGCTGTTAGAGGGAAAAACCATGTTGACCTGTTAATGGCGAATGGCACTAGAGGTTAGACCAGTGATGGGCAACCTTTTGAGCTTGGTGTGTCAAACTTCGCCAGAAAAACTGAGCATAACTCGGGTAGTGTGTCACTTTGAGGAAAAAACTAACTCCAAGACTCTAGTCGCAAATGTTTCATCCTCGGCATGCGGCCGCATGTCATCAGAAATGGCTACGCGTGTCAGTGCTGACACGCGCGTCATAGGTTCGCCATCACTGGGTTAGACCTTGGTCCTTGAGTTTGGCTAAGAAAATAATTTAGAGCCAAGGAACTCAAATACAAGGGAAATTTATTTAGAAAGTCACAGGGGTAGCCTGGCCATTGTGGCTCAGTGATTGAGTGTCAACCTATGAACCAAGAAGTCACAGTTCAATTCCTGATCGGGGCACATGCCTGGGTTGCGGGCTTGATCCCCAGTGTGGGGCAGGCAGGAGGCAGCTGATCAATGATTCTCTCTCACCATTGATGTTTCTCTCTCTCTCACTCTCTCTTCCTCTCTGAAATCAACAAAAATTAAAAAAATAAAAGAAGGTCACAGGGGTAGAAGAAGTGAGCTGTGGAAGAAGTTAGCCTGCTGGATTCAGGAAACAAGTTACAGAGGCAAAAGAAGGGCCCATGGACCTTAGGAGAAAGAAAGGCAATAAACAAACAAACAAAACACACACACACACACACAACACACACACACACACACACACACACACAAACAAACAAACAAAACAAAACCAGGCCTGGGGGAAGGAGAGGGGAATAGGCAAGTGCATGCTCCAGAGAGAGCAAGCAAGCACTGGATCCTTCATCTTGAGATTTTTTTTTTTAATCCTCACCTGAGGATATTTTTCCTTTCATTTTTAGGGAGAGTGGAAGAGAGAGGGAAAGACAGAGAGAAACATTGATGTGAGAGAAACATCGATTGGTTGCCTCCTGTATGTGCCCGACCAGGGTCCAGACGGGAAGACAGAGAGAAACATTGATGTGAGAGAAACATCGATTGGTTGCCTCCTGTATGTGCCCGACCAGGGTCCAGACGGGTAGAAGCCTGCAACCAAGGTAGGTGCCCTTGACCGGAATCGAACCTGGGACCCTTTGGTTCGCAGGCTGAAGCTCTATCCACTGAGCCAAACCAGCTAGGGCACATCTTGAGTTTTTTTTTTAAAACTTATTTAGAGAAACATTGATTTGTTGTTTCACTTACTTATGCATTTATTGCCTGATTCTTGTGTGTATCTTGATTAAGGATTGAACCTGCAACCTTGGTGTATTGGAATACTGCTCTGACTGACTTACCTGGCCAGGGCTTCATCTTGAGGTTTTTTTTTTTTTTTTTTTTTTTAATGAATCTTTATTGTTCAGATTACAATTGTTTCTCTTTTCCCCCACATATCTCCCCACCACCCAGTTCCCACCCCCCCTCTGCCCTTACCGCACCCCCCCTGCTGTCCTTATCCATAGGTGTATGATTTTTGTCCAGACTCTTCCCATACTCCCCACACAGACACCCCTTTCCCCCTGAGAATTATCAATCCACTCCCATTCTATGCCTGATTCTATTAAGTTCACCAGTTTATTCTGTTCCTCAGATTTTTAATTCACTTGACTTTTAGATTCACTTGTTGATAGATATGTATTTGTTGTTCATAATTTTTATCTTTCTTCTTCTTTTTCCTCTTTTTAAAGAATACCTTTCAGCATTTCATATAATGCTGGGTTGGTGTTGATGAACTCCTTTAGCTTTTTCTTATCTGTGAAGCTCTTTATCTGCCCTTCAATTCTGAATGATAACTTTGCTGGGTAGAGTAGTCTTGGTTGTAGGTTCCTGCTATTCATCACTTTGAATATTTCTTGCCACTCCCGTCTGGCCTGCATGGTTTCTGTTGAGAAATTAGCTGATAATCGTATGGGAGCTCCCTTGTAGGTAACTAACTGTTTTTCTCTTGCTGCTTGTAAGATTCTCTCTTTGTCTTTTGCTCTTGGCATTTTAATTATGATGTGTCTTGGTGTGGTCCTCTTTGGATTCCTTTTGTTTGGGGTTCTGTGCGCTTCCTGGACTTGTAAGTCTATTTCTTTCATCAGGTGGGGGAAGTTTTCGTTCATTATTTCTTCAAATAGGTTTTCAGCATCTTGCTCTCTCTCTTCTTCTGGTACCCCCATAATTCTGATGTTGGTTCGCTTGAAGTTGTCCCAGAGGCTTCTTACACTATCTTCAACTTTCTGAATTCTCTTCTCTTCATGCTTCTCTGGAGGAGTGTCCTTGGCCTCTTTGTATTCCAAATCTTTGAGTTGATTCTTGCAATCCTCTAGTCTGCTTTTGGGTCTCTGTATAATATTTTTTATCTCAGTCAGTGTATGTTTAATTTCTAGTTGGTCCTCATGGAATTTATCGGCCTTTTCCATGAAATTCTTGAAAAACCTTATAACCGTGGTTTTGAACTCTATGTCCAGTCGCTTGTTCTCCTCCATTTCTTTGGTTTGTGATCTGTTTCCTTGCCTTCTCATATTCTCTGCTTCCCTAAGTTGGTAGGGTAGTTTTGTGTACTAGGTGTCCTATTGGTTCAACGGGTCAGCCTCCCAGTTACTTGAGGTGGACACTCTTGGTGTACCCTTGTGTACTGTGTGTTCCCCAGCAGGAGCTACAGCAAGGGCTAGTTTTCTCCTCCTTTGCTTGGGCGGTTTTGGAGCAGTCTGACTGGAGCTGCAGTTAATTTGGTTGGGCTGCTCCAGAACAGGTCATTTATATGCAAAAGCCGCTGTGTGGAGCCTGCGCGGGTTTGTAGAATGTGCGGGGCGGGTTTGTAGAATGTGCTGGGCGGGGTCTCAGGGCGTCACTAGGCTGGGGCGTGGCCAACGGCGATGGCTGCCGTCAGCCGTCTCTGCCTTTCCACGTTTCCAAGTCCCTGCGCCCCGCGCTCCAGCGCAGTACACAATGATTGCTGGGTGCACCACTGCAAAAAAGTCACTCTCACTTTCCGACCCGATGGCCGAGAGTCCAGCTTTTCCCCGTAGGTGCCTGGGTCCCCTGAGTGTCCCCAGAAACTGGCTTTCAGAGTGATCGGGAGCTTGTCTCCCTGCGGGTTGAAGAAAAGCCGCGCACCCAGCCGCCCGCCGCCAGCCCGATTTGTGTGCCTCCGTACCTCAGCTTTTCAGTGATTGTGCTCCTTTCTCTTTGTTGTAAATCTTCCACTCAGCCAGCTTTCCCGTGGTTCTGGGTGGTAGACGTTTTTGTCTTTTAGTTGTATTTTTGAAATTGTTGTGTGAGGCAGCAGATTAGTTGTTTAACTATGCCGCCATCTTGGTTCGAACCCCTTGAGGTTTTTTATCTGTTTCTCAAAAGGCAGGGATTTTAGGGGTAGTATCAGGAGAGGATCTCAATAGAATATTCAGCAGCTTCCCAGGTGTGTCCTTTCAGGTTAGTGGTCTCTACTGATTGGTCAGCACTATGCACAGGCCACAGGTCCCTACTTGGTGGGATCAGACAAACAATTTTTTAGTCTGCATTAGGAGAGAGGGATGGTGCGGATTAGATTCTTGCTTTGTCATCAGCTCAGATGTCAAGCTAGTTATTTTAAAATATTTTTATTGATTTCACGGAGGAAGGAGAGGGAGAGATAGAAACATCGATGAGAAAGAATCATGGATTGGCTGCCTCCTGCACGCCCCACACTGGGGATCGAACCCACAATCCGGAATGTGCCCTGACTGGGAATTATGCTCAACCACTGAGCCATGCTGGCCAGGCTAAGCTAGTTATGTTTAATGACTATTAGCATCATGGCAAACACACTTTGTGCTCTAGATTCATACACCCATACCCAATATATATATCCATGTTCTTCGTGGATAAAGGTTGAAGAAGTAACCATAAGCCATATTTTCAGCTCTCTTATAAAGTAGCAGCCGGTGTGGCTCAGTGGTTGAGTGTCGACCTATGAATCAGAAGGTCATGGGTTCGATTCCCGGTCAGGGAACATGCCCAGGTTTCGGCTCAGTCCCGTGTGGGACTTGCAGGAGGCAGCTGATCAATGATTCTCTCTCATCATTGATGTTTCTCTCTCCCTCTCTGAAATCAATAAACATATTAAAAAAAAATAAAGTAGAAGTGTAAACTTATTAAATGACTTCTGTTATTCCCAAAGAGGCTGCTGGAGTTGCTAATATGGGGTGGGACAAAGGCAGGTTTACACTTGTTCATATGGAAAATAGCAATAATAAATACAAGACTAAACTGTTTCACATACAACGCTAAACCTACTTTTGTCCCACCCTGTATTGGCACAGGAAACAGTAGCCTGTTTTATTCATAAAAGTACTCTCTGCTCCTAAATATGGTCAGTGCTCTGGGGAAAACCAGCCAGGGCTGTGGGACATTTGAAGCTATCCTTTGGAATATTTGAAGTCTGGGTTAAATCACATTTTAAATGCTTCCTGTGTGTGCTTTAGCATTTTTCTATAGGTAAAATCAGATTCTAGAAAAGGAACAGTGGAATAGTCAGGGAATGGGTGAACTATTTTTATGTGTGTATGGGGGAGGGTTGGCAATTTCCTAACAAATCCCATGTGATTATCAGGGAATGGGGGTAGTTGTGGCGGTGGCGGCCAAGAGCTGACTTAACAATAGCCTCACTGATTTCTTACTTATTTCCTCTGAGCAGATGTCAACTCTTACAGGGTAAACTAAGGATCTTTTAGGATTTAATGTACAGCATGGTGACTATAATTAATACGGTGCTGTATATTTGAGAGTTGCTAAAAGATCTTAAAAGTTCTCACCACAAGGAAAAAATTGTAACTATATGAAGTGATGTTAACTAGACTTATTATGGTGATTATTTTGCAATACTAGTATATATACAAATATCAAATAATTATGCTGTATAACTAAAACAAATATGTCAATTAGACCTCCATTTTAAAAAAGCCCCCCAAACCTACTCTTAGGTTTACTAGGATTCCTACTGCACAAGTTAAATATTCAGAAAACTGAAATAAGCCACAGGGTTGTGGGATTTTTTTGTCTCCATCCCAATTCACGGGTTGAATAATTCTTGCGGCAATGCTGATCCTAATTATGTTTCCTCAAGATCTTCGACTCTAGTCAAAAATTATATTCAACAGGCCTTGAAAATTATTTTCATAATCCTTACTTTTTCCTCTATGTATAGCTCCTTAATCTGACTTGGTTCAAAGGCAGCTCCAACTTCTGCCCCCAGGAACCAAGTGTGGCTTTGCAAATGCTTTGGCATGCCTGAACATCTGTGCTGGTCTGATAACAACTGCTGCTCCTGAGCGACGCCCACTCTGGACTGCAAGCGAACCAGGCTCCAGGCAAGTTGTATATGACAGACCCTCCCAGCTTTTGTGTTTCCCAGCACTTTGCTTGGCTAACAAATAGGGAAAGCTTTTGATACAGCATTTGAGCTAATCTGGACAATCGGATGATCAATATATTGGCTAGGAACACAAACTCTTTAACCAAACAATATTCTATTTTTACTTATATAAGTACTAGAGGCCAATGCATGAATTTGTGCATGGTTAGGGTCCCTTGCCCAGTCCCGATAGGGGCTAATTGGGGCCAGCTGGCTGGGGGAGGGACTGAGGGAGGTTGGCTGGCCGTGGGAGTGCAATGACCACCAGGGGCAGCTCCTGCATTGAGTGTCTGCCCCCTCCCTGGTGGTCAGTGCATGTCATAGTGACCAGTCAACCAGTCGACCGGTCATAACGGTTGCTTAGGCTTTTTTATATATATACATGTTCATACTCAAATTGTCTATAGTTGATTGGCATTTTTTAAATATATATTTAATCTTCACCTGAGGATTTTTTCCCCCCATTGTTTCTTAGAAAGCGTGGAAGGGAGGGCTGGAGAGGGAAGGAGAGAGAGAGAAACATCAATTAGTATGCACCTGGAATGGGACCTGAAATGGGGCTGGGGATCTGAACCTGCAACTGAGGTATGTGCTCTTGACTGGGAATCAAACCTGTGACCCTTCAGTGCTCGAGCTGGTGCTCCAAACACTGAGCAACACCAGCAAGGTATTGGTATTACCTTTATGAGAGAATGAGGTGACATAAATCGTACCCACTAGAATCACTGCCACAGAGAAAGTGATGCTTTGTAAAACGTTTTGTAAGATGAGGGGTTTACTACACAATGCAATATACAGATGATGTATTATAGAATTGTACTCCTGAAACCAACCTATAACTTTATTAATCAATGTCACCCCAATAAATTAAATATAAATGAATAGGAAAAAAGCAAAAATGAGGGGTTTACTGTCTTTCATCTTTAAGTCTGAAATTAAAATCTGCAGGACAGGTTAGGTCTTTATTACTGGCACTCATTTAAAAAGGTGATTTTAATTTACAAAAGACAAAGTGGGTCTATATTTGTAAACATTTATTCTCTTGAACTGAAAAAGGCTTGCATCAGCACACGTTGTACAGCCTTTCAAATTACACAGAATTGAAAAAGAAGGTTCCTTGTAATTAGTGCAATGAATCTTTGATGTCCAGTGATCTGCTGCAAACAATGAAAACAAACTTTAAACTGCTTAAGAAGTTTCCAGCACTCATCAAATGCATTTCTGTAGGTGACAAAAAATCCACGAGGAGGGGAATGCAAATAAGTGGCATTTAGTTATTGGAAGGGCTTAAAAAAAAAGTATTTTCCAGCCTAGAATGATTCCTATTCCCCTTTGAGTCTAAGTGGTTTGATTGAGAGGCATTAAGAACATAATTTACTTCACACTTAATGGTCATACTACCTAAATGAATAAGGAAAGAACCCACTGAGGGAATTCTGTGTTTTCTGGAAATTGTTTCTGTGTTTAGAGATACAGGGGAAGAGTAATCTGCTTGTGGGCTCTCCTTAGTCACCCTTCAGCCCCTCAGAAAGACAGCAAATGGTTCTGACTTGGTTATTCCACTCCTGTATTCTTTTCCCCCAAATTCTATGTTGGATCACACTGTGCTGGCTGCAAAAAAGAAATACAGGTTGCAACTAATTGTAATAATTTTGAAGAATAATTTGCTGTACAATAGAGCTTTGGATCTGATACAAGAATTCAGAAATATAAAACAAAATAACTATAAAAGTCAGGAGACATTTGAACAGCATTTCCTCAGAAAAAGCTGTGACTCCGATGTGGATTCCTAGTCACTGGGGTGCAGTGTGGATCTCCCCGCTTTGCTGGAACACTGGCCTGTCTTCAAAAGCTGTTTCGCCCTGACCACACCCCCTAGGAGTCTCTCTCATGTTAACAGGAGCTCTGAATACCAAGCCAATTAAAGATGGGAGAGCACAGGGGAATCAAAAAGGCCCAGGGTCCAAGGTGACTGTTACTGAGAACTCGCCCTTTCCAAAATGTGAAAGTCATAGTGCTTCTTGCTTGTTCTCAGCTTAAATTTGTTAACTGAGTTAATTTGTTTCTTCAATGCATTCTGTGCAGCCGAGATGGAGGGGAATGTGGCTAGGACGGTGTACGTGGAGGCCAAGTCAATGGGTTTAGAGCGTTCAGAATTGATAGTGCTGTCCCCGCTGCCACAGCAGAGCGGGTGACGACGCAGCTGGGACTGGGACTGGGGGTCCCGCAGCCACCGGATCTTGGCGCCAATTTTAAAGAGTTCCCCAAAGAGCTTCTCGGCTTCCATGCGAGTTATTCCATCTGGTAGTTCAGTAATTTCCAAGACTTTTCCAACAACTAGAACGGAAAAGGTGTAGGATTAACAAACCTTGTTACTGAAGAGAGGCAAAATGTACTCTAAACCCAATATGACATAGAAAATAAACAGAATTTTCTAAAACCATTCAAATCCACAAAAGTATAACTGTTACGATAATCTTTCAAATCATTCCTATGTACCCCCTGGCAAGGAGTGTAGAGCTAATGGTGCCAACTACCCATTTCAGTCTTCACTGACAGCTGCACATACACAGCACAGCATTGCACAGTGGCTCCTCCCAATGAGGTGTGTGCTGGGCAGCTCCCTGCACCTCACGTTCCCAGTGTAAAACAAAGATAGCAACACTTGCCCTACGCACCCAAGGAAGCTGAGTAGAAAGTTAAAGTACCTATTTGACAGCACTTCGCCACAGAAGGTGACTATTTGTTCATTCACACTATCTCCATATGGATGTAAGGGCTACTTCCTTTCTCAAAGAAGAGAGGCAAAGAGCTCATTCTACCTGTACTTGTCACACACATCGTTTCCCGTTGGCCCCTTCACCCCTCCTAAACCCAACCTGTACCTTACTATGCTCTCAAACTTGAGATGAAATAGCTCTGAAAGAGCATATTCAAGCACCCTACATTATAGACGGCATAATTCCCTATGACCTCTGCAGGACTATAGGGAGAGGAAAACCCATTTCTGTGCTGGGGTACAGTTTAAAAGACTGTTGAAGTGGTCAACAGTTTGTAGAAGCACATCCAGCTGCCTCAGGGACACACCTGCTTCTCCTGCGCCAAGGTCAGTGGATGCAGCTTTCTTAGCTTGTTTCCTTCCTCGGTTTCCATGCCTGTTGCCAGACTGACCCTGAAAACCCACAAACAGATGAGAAATAAGGTTAATAATGATGACAAATATGTTTGTAATGTTTAACACTTAATACCTAACCATACTCAGTCTGGGTTTTATATTTCAGCAGAAAAATTCAATCCTAGGCCTCCTGAATTCTGCCTTTGTGGCAGTGGCCCACTATGACCAGTCACTTTCTGGGCTTTCCTGAGCAAGCATGCCCTGCACCCAGCCCACCTGGGAATACTGCCCAGCCAAGCAGCACCACTGTCCCCTGGCTCTGCTCTCGATGAGGCAGTGACAACACTGAGAAATCCACGGCTGAGGCAGGGAACTCTCCCTGTGCAGTGCCAATAGGAAGGCCCAGGCCTGCACTAAGCCATAGACGTAGGATGCTCTACAAGGTCTGAGGGCCGGCACTCTCACCTGTTGGGGTGGCAAGTGTCCATGCAGAACAGTAGGAGGGTTGTACTGCAGTGGTTGGCCAAGTAATGGATACCTGGCATCTCCTGAAAGTCAACAGAAACATTTTTATATTTTTCTCTACTCAGTTATAAAATACTTCCTGGAGTTTTCTAAATTGTCTCAGTTCAGTAGGTATTGACATAGTTTTAAAAGAATTAAAAGTTCCAAATATCCTTTAAAAAGCTGGGGTAAACTTCTCAAAGGACTAAAAACTAATAAAAGTGGTTATGAAGGAGGGAAAGTGGTGGGAACTGCGGTGACAGGGGATAGGATGAAGAGAAACTTCTCTTTATACCTTAACATTCCATATGAAACCCACCAAAATGACTATAAATACCCCCTCCAACCACTTGAGATGCTAAAATCCACATTTTCTCTAATGATTAACAATGAATATAACTTACATTTCAGAAGGAAAAGAACCTGAAAAAAATTAAGCTCCCTAGTTCCCCAAATTCACTATTAACTATTATATATATTTGCATGCATGTATCCTACCTAATAAAAGAGTAATATGCAAATTGACCATACCTACACTACACCCACAAAGCCACACCCACCAGCCAATCAGAGCGAGTATGCAAATAAACCCAACCAAGATGGCTACAGCCACAGAGAGCAGGAGGGAGGCAGGCTTGGGTTTCCCAGGCAACGAAGGAAGCCAAGCTTTCCGCCTGCCCTTGCCAGCCTAAG
This sequence comes from Eptesicus fuscus, assembly GCF_027574615.1. Taxonomy (NCBI): domain Eukaryota; kingdom Metazoa; phylum Chordata; class Mammalia; order Chiroptera; family Vespertilionidae; genus Eptesicus; species Eptesicus fuscus. Next base: position 17,867,755 of record NC_072483.1, on the reverse strand, counting down.
CCTCCACTCAAGACTACAAAGTTTCAATTATAGAAGGTAAACAAATCCAAACAGAAATGGTGGCAGCCATGGAGCTGGAAAGAGCAGGAGGCTAGGGTTGCCCCCGGCAATGGAAGAAGCAAAGCTTTCCACACACCCTGGCCGGCCCAAGCCTCCGCTTGAGGCTACAAAGTTTCAATTATAGAATATACACAAACCCCAAAAGAAATGGCTGCTGGCCGCGGAGCAAGCAGGAGGCTTGGCTCCGCTCCAGGCTACAAAGTTTCAATTGTAGAAGGTAAATAAATTCCAGATACCAGGGCCTCTGCTTGGGTCGCCAGGGGACATGACTGGCCTGCAAACCACCACAGGTCCCTTGCTCAGGCCGCCCCATGCCCCAAAGGAACCCCCCACCCTGATCCGGGACACACTTCAGGGCAAACCAGCTGGCCCCCACCTGTGCACCAGGCCTCTATCCTACCTAATAAAAGAGTAATATGCAGATTGACCATCACTCCAACACACAATATGGCTGCCCCCATGTGGACACAAGATGGCCACCACAAGATGGCCAGCAGGGGAGGGCAGTTGGGAGGCACCAGGCCTGCAAGGGAGGGCAGTTGAGAGGGAACAGGCCTGCAAGGGAGGGCAGTTGGAGGTGATCAACTTGCAGGGGAGGGCAGTTAGGGGTGACCAGGCCAGCAGAGGAGCGAAATTGGGGGCAAACAGGCTGGCAGGGGAGCAGTTAGGCATCAATCAGGCTGGCAGCGGAGTGGTTAGGGGGAGATCAGGCTGGCAGGCAGAAGTGGTTAGGGGCAATCAGGAAGACAGGCAGGCGAGCAGTTGGGAGCCAGCAGTCCTGGATTGTGAGAGGGATCCCAGATTGGAGAGGGTGCAGGCTGGGCTGAGGGACACCCCCCCTCCGTGCACAAATTTCATGCACCGGGCCTCTAGTTTATTTATATGCATACAAACATTGTTAGAGTCTTAACCAATAGGGGTAGTTACACTGTAAGCTTTCTTTAAAGTTTGTATTTTTAATTTTCACTTGTTTAGAAAGAGTGGCACAGTTCTTTAAGTTATTCATGAGCAAGTATCCTCTTCCTGAATCAATGAGTGTGGGCTAGTCAGGATGGAGACCCTCCAATTTTTTGGTTCACTCAGGAATGCCTAAAGTATCACATGGAAAGGGCTTAATCAATGATGACTGCAAAAACCTTGTCCTGGAGAAGAATGCTTTCATTTGCTATATTCTCTTATTTTAACCACAAATCCCCACATTTAGCACACTCCATGTTTGGAAGAGGGTGATAGGCAGGTGCTGGAAAGCCTGTTCAGGAAATGATACATCCCCTTTCTCTTGACAGTTTCATAGCAGAGAGAGACAGGGTGTGAACTTCCTACCCCTCTATGGGGCACTTTTCTGATGGTACTTGGGCAGCTCCCTGAAGAACACACCCATGACATACTTGCTCCTTCCCAAGCACTAGCTGAAGGGCAGATATGACATAGAGACTTGGCAATGAAATCAGACATGCACATGTAAATTGTGAAGATGCATAAAAAACAGCTGCAAAGAAGTCAGAGTTAAGTTTAGGCCTATGGAGCAGTATTATTTTCAAATACGGAGAAGAGGTTTTAGTCGGCAGTAACCAAAGATCCATCATTATAGACCGTGCTCTGTGCTCCTCTTGGAGCATTCATACTAGATGAGGCATCTCAATATTACTATATTGCCATATAGTTTCAACCTACATGCTATTTCAATTTCTTCTTTATTGTTTAAAGTATTACGTACGTCTTCCCCCGCCCCCCCCCCCCAGTGACCTCTCCCCAGCACTCCCAACCCCAGCACATGCCCTCACCCCCCTACTGTCTGTATCCATTGGTTATGCTCATATGCATGCATACAAGTCCTTTGGTTGATCTCTTACACCCTCACCCCCCACCTTCCCTCATAGGTTGGACAGTATGTTCGATGCTTCTATGTCTCTGGCTCTATTTTTGTTCATCAGTTTATGTTGTTCATTATATTCCACAAATGAGTGAGATCATGTGATATTTATCTTTCTCCAACTGGCTTATTTCTTTCTTTTATTTTTAATAAGAGAAAGCTTCTTTAGAAAGTCACAGAAGTGGAAGAAGTCAGCTGTAGAAGAAATGAGCTCAGGAAACAAGTTACAGAGGCAGAGAAGGGCCCCTGGAGCTTGGGTGAAAGGTAAGGGTTACGTGCCGGGGGAAGAAGAGCGGGAGGGGAAGGTGTGAGTGTGCTCTTGGGAGGAAGAACCGCCTCAATTCATAACATGCTTTATTTTTCTGGATGAAAGTAATTGGCTTTGTAGAAAATTTGGAAATATCGAGTATTGTTTACAAAGAAGAAAATAAAAAGCACCTTAGTAATTCCCTCATTTTTAACATTGGGGTGTGTACCTTTCCAGTCTTTGTTCTACATGTGTGTGCTCACACTTGTGTATATGCTATTTTATAATTATTTTAAAAAATGAAGACATAATTAACATAAAACAAAATGCACATCTTTAGTGTTAGGTTTGAAGACTTCTAACAACTTTAAGAGTCCATGTAACCATGCCCCAGAAAAGATAATGACAATTTCCATTTCCTAAAACATTCCCTCAGGCTCGTTTCCAGTCAACTCCATATCCCATCCATACCATGATCTGATTTCTTTTATTTTTTATTTTTTATTTTTATTGATTTTTTACAGAGAGGAAGGGAGAGGGATAGAGAGCTAGAAACATCGATGAGAGAGAAACATCGATCAGCTGCCTCCTGCACACGCCCCATTGGGGATGTGCCCACAACCAAGGTACATGCCCTTGACCAGAATCGAACCTGGGACCCTTGAGTCCGCAGGCAGACGCTCTATCCACTGAGCCAAATCAGTTAGGGCATGATCTGATTTCTAACGTTGGTTTAGTTCACCTTTAGTTGGAGTTCATATAATTGAAATCTTATAGTATGTCTTCTTTTGTGTCTGGTGTGTTTTTTGCTTAACGTAACTCTGAGCTTCTTCCATGTTGTTGCATGTCAGTAGTTTGCTGTGTTCATTTTCATCACTGAGCAGGATTCCATTGTAAGGATAGGCAACAACTTGTTTATTTAGTCTCCAATGTTGGATATTTGGATCTGTCCAGTTTGGGTTATTATAGGTTGTTATAAATGTTCTTGTACAAATCCTCATAAACATGTTTTCATTTCTCTTAGGTAAATACCTAGTAGGGCAACTGCTACATTGTAAGACACTATTAAATCTCTACTCAAAGTGGTTTTATCATTTTACACTCTCACACCAATGTGAGAATCTTAGTTGGTCTGTATCTTCACCAACATTTGGTGTTTTTAGTTTTTTTGATTATAGCCATTCTAATGGGGGCAAAGTAGCATTTCACTAATTTTAATATTCTTTTTCCTAATGAATAATGATGCTGAGCATCTTTTCAAGGTCTTCTTTTTTGAAATGTCCATAGAACTTATTTTTTAAAATCACCCACTTTTCAATGATTTCCCCTTTAAGTGATTATTTAAAATACGATTTTTAGATAACTGCATAGTATTCCTTATATATGGATACTAGAGGCCCGGTGCATGAAATTTGTGCAGTGTGTGTGTGTGTGTGTGTGTGTGTGTGTGTGTGTGTGGAGTCCCTTAGCCCAGCCTGCACCCTCTCCAATCTGGGATCCCTCTCACAATCTGGGACTGCTGGCTTCCAACCGCTCGCCTGCCTTCCTGTCTGCCTGCCCCTAACTGCTTCTGCCTGACAGCCTGATCACCCCCTAACCACTCCCCTGCAGGCCCGATTGCCCCAACTGCCCTCCCCTGCTGGCCCCGTCACTCCCAACTGCCCTCCCCTGCCGGCCTTGTCACTCCCAACTGCCCTCCCCTGCCGGCCCGGTCACTCCCAACTGCCCTCCCCTGCTGGCCCGGTCACTCCCAACTGCCCTCCCCTGCCGACCCGGTCGCCCACAACTGCCTTACCCTCAGGCCTGGTCCCCCCAAACTGTCCTCCCCTGCCGGCCCGGCCACCCCTAACTGCCCTCCCCTGCCGGCCTGGTCACCTCTAACTGCCCTCCCCTGCTGGCCTGATCGCCCACAACTGCCCTCCCCTGTCGGCCAGCTTGTGACCACATGGGGGCGGCCATCTTGTATGAGGGCATGAGGGTCAATTTGCATATTCTCTCTTTATTATATAGGATACCATAATCTAATACTTACTAAAGGACATTTAGGTTGGTTTGAAAAGATGTTTTGCTATAGAATAAACTCTTCTGTACATAAATCATTGTTTGCATTGATTGTATACATTTATCCTTACAATAAATTCCAGAAAATAAAATCAATCATTTCCATATTATTTTATAATCATTGCTTTTGTGTCTATTTCTCCAACTAGACTGAGCATTGATGAGGATGAAGACTTCATCTTATGCATTTTTGTACATCAGGGGAATAGCAAGTTCTCAATAAATGTTCGTTGAATAAATTTTTGAATAAACTCTTGAGATATATTACTCTAATATAGAAATTAGAAATATAAAACAAATATAGAACATTTTTTTATGGAGGAATGGGGTCTAAGGATAACAAGTTAAAACCATTTTAATTCTGTCATTGAAGTAATTACTAAATTAGTAATTAATTATTAATTAGTAATGAAATATTAAGGTCAGAAGAGACAAATATGCAAATTGACCGCACCTTCGCTAACCTAAGCCACGCCCACCAGCCAAGCCACGCCCACCAGCCAATCAGGATGATATGCAAATTACCCCAACAAAGATGGCTAATTTGCATATCAAGACAGCATCAAAAGAAGCCAAGAGCTGCAGAAGGGAGTAAAGCTTCGAAGAAGCAAGCAAGCGGGGGGAGGGGGGAAGGGGGAGGGGGCTAGAGGGGGAGGGGGGGGGAGGGGGGAGGGGGGAGGAGTGAAGTCAGGGCCCGGGCAAAGGGAAACGCAGGCGGGCTGGAGGAGAAGGCGGGGCGGGCGACAAGGGAGGAGTGGAGGCAGGGTAGAGTGCAGCAGGAAATCCTATTGCAGGATTTTTCCTGAAACGGGAACGCTAGTATGGTAATAAACAAATATGCCTGGTGAAGGTGGAAATGTAGTCCCGTGGAAAACTGGAAGGTAGCAATACCAAGATAAAGCACAGATACTACGATTGACATTTTAAAATTCTGTGAGGCTGTGACTAGTTGCGTGCACACTTACCTTGCCCAGGGATAAAAGGTCTAGAAAACGGGGGGATGATGGAAAGTGGTGGTCCAGAAGAACGAACAGTTTTCAGGGTGGGTAGCTGAGCTGGTGCTGGCGATGGAGCTGGTGAAATAATGGGACTACTGAGTTGAGGGCTGTGCTGTAATTACATCAAGAAAATGGAACAGCACTTTAGTTAGGATTTTTTCAAGTTTCCTTTGGACAAAAATTTTTATTCTTTTTGATTATAAATATGTACTTATGATACTACAATAACATATACTTGTCATTACAGAAATTAAAACATTATGTAAATTTATAATTTCCAACTCCTGAAGATAAGCACCGGTAACAGATTGTTTCTATGCATATGTATCCATACATCCATGTTTTACAAAAATGGAAATAGACTGTACACCCTATTTTTGAATCTTTCTTTTATACCTAGATGATAATATTGTAGATACTTCTTGATGAGAGAATATTTACATCAACCTCATTCTTTTTTTTCACATTAACTGTTTGTTTTAACATTTCATTTTAAAACAATTCATCCCTAAAGAAGAGTTGCAAAAATAGTACAATTCTCAGATTTCCCAAATGTTAATATTCTATTATACTGGATTTTCTCTTATTTTTTCTGAGCTATTTGAGATCAATTGCTCACAACACCTCCTATCCTGAAATAACTTGTCTATTTCCTAAAAACACAAAAGTACCACTGATTGTCACACTAATGCACCTTATAGAAAAAAAAAAATTGAACTAGTCCAGAATCCAATCTAGAACTGAGTGAAGTGTTGCATTTAGTTGCCATGTCTCTTTGATCTTCTTTAATCTGGAACAGAGCCCCAGTCTTATTTCTCTTTCATGACTCTGACATTTCTGAAGGTCATTCTGAAGATCAGTTATTTTGTGAAATGTTCCTCAATTTTGGTTTGCCTGCTGTTTTTTTAAAACATTTTTTAAAAATTGATTTCAGAGAGGAAGGGAGAGGGAGAGAGATATAGAAACATCAATGATGAGAGAGAACCACTGATCGGCTGCCTCCTGCACACCCCCCACTGGGGATCAAGCCCGCAACTCGGGCACACGCCCTTGACCGGAATCGAACCTGGGACCCTTCAGTCCACAGGCTGAGGCTCTATCCACTGATGCCTGCTGTTTTCTTATCAAAATGTTCATGATAACCCTGGCTAGATAGCTCAGTTGGTTAGATCGTCCCAATGTGCTAAGGTTGGGGGCTAGATCCCTAGTCAGGGCACACAAGAATTGCCCTACAAATGCATAAATATGTGGAACAACAAATTAGTGTTCTCTTTCTCCTTTCCTCCCCCTCTCTCAAGTCAATTAAAAAAAAAAGTTCATGATATACATTTGGTGAGGGAATACCAGAGAAGTGATATTGTGTCCTTAGTGCATCATACGAGAAGGAACATGCTGTCCATCTGTCATAACAGTACTGGTGATGTTTTTATTTCAATAGCTTGGTGAAGGTGATGACTGATAGGTTTCTCCACTGTCAAGTTATTATTTTTTCCTTTCTAGTTATAAATGTATCTTGTGGGGAGATCATATCTCTGAACAGAGATCATTTTACTTCTTTCCAATTTGAATGTCTTTTATTTCTTTTTCTTGTCTAATCGCTCTGGATAGGACTTACAGTATGATGCTACTTGAGAAGACACTTTGTATGATATCTACCTTTTAAAATTTATTGAACCCGGCCAGCATGGCTCAGTGGATGAGCACTGACCTATGAATCAGGAGGTCATGGTTTGATTCCCGGTCAGGGTACATGCAGGATGCAGCCGATCAGCATTGATCTTTCTCTCTCTCTCTTCCTCTCTGAAATCAATAAAATATTAAAAAAATATATATTGAGACTTACCATGTGGCTTAACATATGGTCTATCATAGAAAATGTCCCATGTGCACCTAAGAGAATGTATATGGTGCTACTGTCCAGTAGTGTTCTGCATATGTTTGTTAGATCTAGTTGGTTTACTGTTCTTTATTTCCTTACTTATCTTCTGTATGGTTATTCTAACCATTATTAAGAGTGGAGTATTAGAGTCTCCAAATATTATTGTAGAATTGTCTATTTCCCCTTTAAATGTGTACATTTTTGCTTCATGAATTTTGATTGTCTATTAGATGCATGCTTATATTTGTGATATTTTATTGCTGAATTGAAACCTTTATTAGTATATAATGTCCTTTGTATCTTGCAAACACTTTTGATATAATATTATTTTTGCTACTTTTTCTAAATGCCTTATAGTTCTTTTTTGTTCCTCATTTTCTGCACTAGTGTCTTATTTTGTTCCTCATTTTCTGCACTAGTGACGTTTACTTGACTTTTTTTTGTAGTAAAATGTTTAAATTCCTTTCTCATTTCTTTTCATATATATTCCATAGATTTTTTTCTTTGTGATTACCTTGGGGATCACACTTAACAGCTTGTGGACTGAAGGGTCCCGGGTTTGATTCCGGTCAAGGGCACATGCCCAGGTTGTGGGCTCAATTTCCAGCAGGGGGTGTGCAGGAGGCAGCCAATCAATTATTCTCTCTCATCATTGATGTTTCTCTCTCTCTCCCCCCACCCTCTCCCTTCCTCTCTGAAATCAATAAAAGTATATTAAAACAAAACAAAAAAATCCTCTTTTGGTTGCTGGTGTTATAAAATTACATTTCTATACACTATGTGCCCCCAAACTACCTAATAATACTTTTTTTTTAAACCTCATCTGAGGACATGCTTGGAGGGAGGGAGGGAGGGAGGGAGGGAGGGAGGAAGGGAAACATTGATTGGTTGTCTTCCTTCTGTACACTAATAATTCTTTCAAGTGCATTAGTCTCTTAAATAATGTAGAAAACAAAATGAGGAGTTACAAACCAAAGTTACAAAAATACTACCTTCTAGATAATTAAAAAAAAAAATCGAGTCTCTTAAATCATGTACAAAGCAAAAAGTAGAGTTACAAACCACTGGTATAATACTGTTAGCTTTTATAATTGCCCATGAATTTAACTGAGAGCTCTGTTTCTTCATATGGCTTTGTGTTACTGCCTAATGTCCCTTCATTTCACTCTGCAGGACTCCTTTGAGAATTTCTTGCAGCGTAGGGCTCAGCTTTTGTTTATGTGGAATTCTATATTTTCCACTTACTTTTGAAGGACAGTTTTGTCAGATGAAGGATCTTTTTAAAAAAATATATATTTTTATTGATTCAGAGAGGAAGGGAGAGAGAATCACTGATTGGCTGCCTCCTGCATGCCCCCTACTGGGGATAGAGCCTGCAAACTGGGCTCAAACCATGACATCCTGGTTCATAGGTAGAAGCTCAACTGCTGGGCCAGGTGAAGGATTTTGATTGGCAGTTTTTCTTCCTTTTTGCTAATCCTTATCAAGGATATTTGTTTCTATTGATTTTTTCAGAGAGAGAGAAAGGGAGGGAGGGAGAGAGAGAAACGTCAATTAATGGCCTTCTGCTTGTGCCCTGACTGGGGCTGGGGGTTGAACCTGCAACCCAGGTACGTGCCCTTGACTGGTAATTGAAACCAAGACCCTTTGGTGCGCAGGCTAACACTCTAACCGAGAAACACTGGCAAGGGCCAGTTCCTTCATTTAGCATTTCGGATATACTGACCTGCTGACGCTAGCCTCCAAAGATTCTGATGAGAAATCTGCTGATAATCTTTTTGAGGCTCCCTTTATGTGATGAGTAGTTTCTCTCTTGCTTTTAATATTCTGTGTCTTTGAAAAGATTTATTATAATGTGTCTCAGTATAAGTCTCTTTGAGTTCATCTTATAGAGTCTGTGGAGTTGCTTGACAATTATATTTATGTGGTTTTTTTTTTTTTAAATCAAATTTTGGAAGTTTTAAGCCATTATTACCACAAATATCCTCTCTGACCCTTTCTCTCTTCTCCTTCTGGGATGCCCACAATATGTATGTTGGTCCACTTGATGTCACACAGGTCCCTTAGGCTCTGTTTACTTTTCTTCATTCTTTTTTTCGGGTCTGTTCCTCTAACTTGGTATTTTCCACCATACTATTTTCAAGTACTCTGATTCTTCCTTCTGCCTGCTCAAATCTGTCATTGAATTCTTCTAGTGAATTTTTTCATTTCAATTATAGCATTTTCAACTCCAGAATTTACTTTTGGCTTCTTTTTAGGTTTTCTGTCTTTATTGATATTTCCATTTTGTTCATACATTTTCTTTCTTCAAATCACCCTTTAGTTCTTCAAGCATCCTTCAGACAGCTGTTTTTAAGCCTTTGCTAGGAGATCTGCCATCAGGTCTTTTTCAGGGACAATTTCTGTTGATTTATTTTTTTTCCTTTGAATGAGCCATAATTTCTTGTTTTTTTTTTGTATGTTTTGTGGGCTTTTTTGTTTGTTTAAAAGTAGATATTTGACTCTGATAATGTGGTAAGAATGGAAATCTCAGGGTTTGCTGGGATTTTTTGTTGTTATTATTTTTGTTTATTGATTGTTGCAGGCTGTTTCAGTGCCAAGGTCAGCCTGATAGCTAACTTTAAGGTCTTCTCAGGGTTTTATGGAGCCAATGCGGAATATCAAGACTATTTCCAGTTTTTCAATGTTACAACAGGGAAGAAAAAAATATCGGTGTACACATATTTTTGTATGCTTATTCCACAATTTTTACTGGACAAAATTTTAAGAAGTGAATTTGTGGATCAAAGGCTATGTACCTTGCACAATTTGGAAAAATGTCACTAAACTGTACTCCAAAAAGAGTTGTAGTAATTTACAGTACCACCAAGAATGTACAAGTGAGTGTGTCACTTCATATCTCTGCTGACAGTGCAAATTAGTAGTCTTTCTAAATTTTCCCAATTATATAGATAAAAAATAATTTTCATTTCATCTGTTTAATGGCTTTTGGCTACAGTTTGTGAGCTAGCCTCCTATAAATGATCTTTGCCTTTTTATTTTGTTATGATTTTGTTATGTGCATTGTAAATATTTTTTGTGTAATCTTTAAATAATATCTTTCAAAACCTTTTAATGCGGTAAACTTTCAAATATATAGAGGTGTAGATAGATGAGTATAACATCTTTTGACTGTATCAGTATCCAAGAAAGATCCATATGTTGCATCTGATTATTATATCGCGAGTCTCTTTTAATCTATAGCAGACTCATCCTTCATTTCAAAATGCCACTTATCTGTTAAAAAAATGGGGCCAATTTGTCTAGTAAAATAAGGACATGATATCATATAAGTTTTTTTTTTTTCTTCCTGGATTTTCTGTAAATTATTAGCTCGATTTAGAGGCTTGATAAGATTCAGGTTCAAGATTTATTTTTTATTTTTTAATTATTTATTATTTTTTAAAATATATTTTATTGATTTTTTACATAGAGGAAGGGAGAGGGATAGAGAGTTGGAAACATCGATGAGAGAGAAACATCTATCAACTGCCTCCTGCACATTCCCCACTGGGTATGTACCCGCAACCAAGGTACATGCCCTTGACCAGAATCGAACCTGGGACCCTTCAGTCTGCAGGCCGATGCTCTATCCACTGGGCCAAACCAGTCAGGGCAAGATTTTTTTTTTTAATAAGAGCACATCATGTGATAATGTGTATTTCCTCTATACTACATCAGGAGGCAAGTAAGTTTGGTTGACCCACTTTTAGTGATGCTATAATTGATCAGTTACTTCAAGTGTTGTCTGCCTCATCTATCCATTTTAAAGTTTCCCATAAGCCTTTTCCTAAAGTTTCTGGCATTTGCTGATGATTTTTTAAAATATGTTTTTATTGAGTTTAGAGAGAGATGAAGGGGGGGGAGGAGAGAGAGAGAGAGAGAGAGAGAGAGAGAGAGAGAGAGAGAGAGAGAGAAAGAAAGAGGGAGTACCCACTACTTGGGCATGTGTCTTGACCATGAACTTAATTGGTGACCCTGTGGTGCATGGGAAGATGCTCAAACAACTGAGCCACACTGGCCAGGCTGATGGTTTTTTTCTTCATCTATTATTTTAATAGGAATCCATAATGGTGATTTTAAATTCTACCATTGCTTTTACATTTATTAATTGTATTTCTCCTGTGATGAAGAGCATTCCCTCATCAACTTTCTGGTTACACTAAAATACAGTTTATATGAAAAAAGTAGGATAACAGCATAATTCTTTTTCTTTATCAAATTTTAGATCTAATTTATCTTCTGATTAAAAACATTTTTTGAATATGCAAAAGTTGGGAAATAATATTTAAATGTTGAAAAAATGTTCTGGATATAAAAAGTATTCAAATTTCTTTACTAATCTGTTTGAGGTTTCAAATTCAGTATTAAAGTTTTTAGGTCAATCTTCTATGACTAAAATATTGAAAGTATTAAAATTAAGCATCTTACCTGAACAATATTGTCTACATTGCTAAATTCCACACACTTCTGTCCTCTCTGGTGGTCACAGTAATATTTGTTTTGTTTCCACTGCGGGGGTGAGTGGGCCCGAGATTGTGGATTGTTTGGTACATTAAGCTGCATCATCACCATTCCTCCACTAGGTGGTGGAGGTGGCACAGCTGAAAATCAGAATTAGGATACTACATCAGCAAACAGCATCTTCAAAGACCAAGATAATGGCAATAATTGTACATATCTGAGACAACTATGTGATACCTTAATCAATAAAGAAATAAAAAAAAATTTTACATATCTGAACAAAATTTTACTATAATATATGTAACAGATTGAAACCCTAGTGCTTCTTGCTAAGTGTTGTTTAAAATGGCATTAAAAAAATAAAATAAAATGGCATTAAAACGGACTCTGTAGACCTAAATATCTCACTTGTCCTAAAACCAACAAGTCTATAGTTATTCAGGAAAGTCCAATTATCTCTTCCAGAAACTAGTGAAGAGTAGCACAATTGAGATATGATATATAAAAGTGCTCAATTAAAAAACTGAATTAGCCGAAACCGGTTTGGCACAGTGGATAGAGCGTCGGCCTGCGGACTGAAGGGTCCCAGGTTCGATTCCGGTCAGGGGCATGTGCGTTGGTTGCGGGCACATCCCCAGTGGGGGGTGTGCAGGAGGCAGCTGGTCGATGTTTCTCTCTCATCGATGTTTCTAGCTCTCTATCCCTCTCCCTTCCTCTCTGTAAAAAATCAATAAAATACATTTAAAAAAAAAAACTGAATTAATTGTCTGGCTGGGGTGTGGCTCAATGGTTGAGCATCAACCCAGGAACCAAGAGGTCACTGGTTCCATTCCTGGTCAGGGCACATGCCCAGGTTGTGGGCTCAATCCCCAGTGAGGGGTGTGCAGGAGGGAGCCGACCAATGATGTTTCTCTCTCATTAATGTTTCTATCTCTCTATTCCTCTTCCTTCTCCTCTCTCTAAAAATCAATAAAGCACTAACAAATAAAAAATTAATTTTAAAACAGGCATTTTTATAAATACAAAGAAAAATTGGGAAAAAATATCCTACAGAAACTTTGACATACAGTAGAAAGGTATTTTCTATTAAGTCGATTTCATGCAGTGTAAAAGTTTGGGACATGGGAATGGAATTAATTAACAAAGCACAATTTTAGTACCCTGAAAAGTCCTATGACTCCAGGAAAATCTGAGTTCTTTTATTATGTTTTCCCATCTGAAAAAGGAGGCTAGAAAGACCTTGGCTGACTTTAAAGAGCTGTGATGATTATATATATGTCAAAACACCTTGCTAATTGTACCGTAGAGATAAATGGACTATTATATCTATTTCTTATCAGATTTATTTCTTTTGTGTATCAGTACTGCAGCACTGCTGGTATTAGGCATATACTCTGCCTGCCACTCACCACTTCAGTGTAAGGTAAGGGAGGATCCTGTGCCCTAAAAGGGCCATAGTTTGCACTGCAGTAACCATGGTAGTTCCAATTCCCTGAAAATAGAACCAACCTGACCTGGCTAGGCAAACCACAGAAGGGCTGACTGCTTAGGGACACCTCAAAGTTATCCACAGCAGCCATGTAGATGCAGCCACTATTAGTCATTTATTTAATCATTTCTTGTTTCTCTGTTTCTCATAGACTACATGTCAATAAATCATTACAATAAAATAAGGTATTATGATAAAGAATTGTTTAAAACACTGGGGAAGTCTTTGGAGAAGAGGTAATTTTCCAGAATACACTATGCATTTTTATGCCAAAGGTACTTTTGTGTCTATTCTTCCCTCTGCCTAGAGTGTCTATCCACCATTCTCTGTTTGCCAAAATCCTGCTCATCCTTAAATTTTTACTCAAAACAAAGTTCTGTGTAAATTGAGCATGTAAGTATAAATAGGAGGCAAACTTGCTAGAGTTTAGATAGAGAATTCATGCAAATGTTTTATTCAGAGAAATGACATGAAGAGACTTCTGTTTCAGGACAATAATTTTTGAACTGTCTGTATATGTGCTTGAGGAAGAGAAAAGCTGGGTGTAGGGGAAACATGAAATAAGCAAAAACACCTGATTACTGCAAATAAAACATGAAAAGAAGTGACCAAAAGCAGCAGCAGTGGGGAAGGAAAAGAAGGTAACAGATTTGTGGAAATGGTGATGGCAAGAACGTGAAAAGAGAGAACAGAGAGAGTTAATTATGACTTTGAGCTTTGTTTTAGTTTATAGATAGGTAAGGAGAAATAGTAAATCTGAAGTCCCTTTGACACATCTGGGTTGGAATGTTCAGTAGATAACTGGCTATATGATCGTGTCTCAGCAGATAATAGGATTAGGGAAGTGTTGGCAAAAAGCAGTAGTTGAAGCCTAGAAGGCGTTGGGTTCCTTAGGAAGACCTTGAAGGGGAACCAGAGTGCGCCTAGGAGAGGATCCTAGAGAACATCAATATCTGAGAGGCAAGGAAGGAAGAGCCTGAGGAGAACAGGACAGCAGTGTGGTAATGGCAGCAGCAGGAATGAAGAAGTAGACTGAACCTGCCAACTCTGATTTTGCATGGTGCCTTAAATATCCTAGGTATACCTCAGCACATAGCAAGCTGAAACCTTTTTCAAGAAATGCCTAAGGAGAGGAGAAACCAAGATGGCGGCATAGGTAAACACCTGAACTGCTGCCTCGCACAACAATTTCAAAACTACAACTAAAAGCCAAAACGGACATCATCCAGAACCACAGGAAGGCTGGCTGAGTGGAAATTCTACAACTAGAAGGAAAGAGAAAAGCACACTGAGACTCACAGGAGCTGCGGAAGGCAGAGGTGAAGGGGCACACGTGGGCGGAGAGGGCTGGCAACTGAGTACACGGCTGGCTTTTTCAAGCGGGAGGGAGACAAAAGCTCCCGACTGGTCTGAACTCCAGTTCCAGGCGAGACTCTGGAGACCCAGACTCATACGTGGAGAAACTGGACTGTCTGGCAGGGGGCAAAACTTGAGGGCAGCTTTCTCTCAGAGGTGCTTGCAGCGATTACCTCAGGACACTGAGACCCAGGGGTTGGGCTGAAGGGAAGCCATTGCTGTTTGCTTTGCCCTGAGACTCCGCTCATCCAAGCTGAGTGCAGAGGCTTTTGCATATGAATGCCCTGGTCCTTTGAATTCTAAATTTACCTAACAGACTACAGCTGAGTCAGTGAGACTCAGAACATCCAAAAGAAGGCCCAAGGCCCCGCAGCAGCTTGCATTGCTTCACAGCTGGGCCTCATCTGGGCACCTCCAAAACCCAAACAAAGAAGAGGAATCTGCAGATCTCTCTGTAGCTCCTGTTGGGTGGCCTCAGGCAGAGGCTAAATTAGCACTTCCTTAGAGATCCAAGAGTCAGTGTACCCAGTGGTCAGAGTGGGACCATCCAGATTACAATTCCTCAGACCCATAAGGGACACACTCAGGGGGCAGACTCAGTGAGCACCAAAGCCCACTGAAGCAAGTCTTGTCTCATAAGGGTGTCTCCAGCACAGAAGTTCTCCCAGCATAGACACAGTTGATCCTCACAGCCAATTGGCCTGGAGGTCAATTCCTCCCAGTGATTACCAACAACAATCCAGGCTTAACTACAACAAGACTGTGCACACAGCCCACAAAGGGGTGCACCAAGAGTGTCCACCTCAGGTAACTGGGGAGGCTGAGCCACTGGGCCCTATAGGACACCTAGCACACAAAGCCACTCTATAACTCAGGGAAGCAGCCAAAATGCAGAGACAAAGAAACAGGTCATGAATGAAATAAATGAAGAAAAGCAAATGACTGGATATAGAGCTCAAAACCATGGTTATAAGGTTTTTCAAGAATTCTCTAGAAAAGGCCAATAAATTTAGTGAGACCCTCGAGGATATGAAAAAGGACCAACTAGAAATTAAGCATACACTGACTGAAATAAAAAATGATATACAGAGATCCAACAGCAGACTAGAGGATCGCAAGAATCAAGTCAAAGATTTGAAATACAAAGAAGCAAAAAACACCCAACTGGAAAAGCAAAAAGAAAAAAGAATCCAAAAATATGAAGATAGTGTAAGGAGCCTCTGGGACAACTTTAAGCGTACCAACATCCGAATTATGGGGGTGCCAGAAGAAGAGAGAGAGCAAGATACTGAAAACCTATTTGAAGAAATAATGACTGAAAACTTCCCCCACCTGGTGAAAGAAATAGACTTACAACTCCAGGAAGCACAGAGAACCCCCCAAAAAAAGGAATCCAAAGAGGACCACACCAAGACACATCATAATTAAAATGCCAAGAGCAAAAGACAAAGAGAGAATATTAAAAGCAGTAAGAGAAAAACAGTTACGTACAAGGGAGCACCCATACGATTGTCAGCTGATTTCTCAACAGAAACTATGCAGGCCAGACGGGAGTTGTAAGAAATATTCAAAGTGATGAATAGCAAGAACCTACAACCAAGATTACTCTACCCAGCAAATCTATCATTCAGAATTGAAGGTCAGATAAAGAGCTTCACAGATAAGAAAAAGCTAAAGGAGTTCATCACTGCCCAACCAGTATTATATGAAATGCTGAAAGGTATTCTTTAAGAAGAGGAAGAAGAAAAAGGTAGATAAAAATTATGAACAACAAATACATATCTATCAACAAGTGAATCTAAAAATCAAGTGAATAAAAAATCTGATGAACAGAATAAACTGGTAAATATAATAGAATCAGGGGCATAGAAAGGGAGTGGACTGACAATTCTCGGGGGGAAAGGAGTGCGGGGGGTGCGGGAAGAGACTGGACAAAAATCGTACACCTATGAATGAGGACAGTGGGGGGGGGTTAAGGGCAGAGGGTGGGGTGGGAAGCAGGTGGAGGGGAACTATGGGGGGAAAAAAGAGGAACAATTGTAATAATCTGAACAATAAAGATTTATCAAATTGAAAAAAAAAAAATAAGTGCCTAAGGAACTTAATTTTTCCTCAAATGAAAAACCATCATTCTTTTGTTCAATTATCTGTTCATACCTGCACACTGGTGGTTTTGAAGCTGCTGGGAATTGCAGGGTGAAGTAGTTCGAGGAAACTGTACTTGTTCTGATCCTGGATGTTGTAAGTAACCTACTGATGAGCTAAGGGGGAAAAAATAAAACAAACACAAAAGCACAGCACAATGAGACGGAGATGACTGTAAAGGTGCTTGGAACAAACAGTCCTACAAATTTCTTAAATGAAATTATTCTTCAAATTGATTAGCAGTAAAAGTCAAATGCAACTCTTTTCTCTGTGAGTTATAAATAATTATTTTTGGGGGGGTGGTGAGGGCATGTACCGGGGACGTAGGGGAGGCCGGGGGAAGGTCAATGGGAAAAAAAGGGAGACATGTGTACTACTATTTGTAATACTTTAAACAATAAAATAAAATTTAAAAAAATAATTATCTTTTGGATAATTATCTTTTAGATAATTATCATGTTTATTGTAATAATACCAATTTTTGAAACCAGGAAAAAACAACTAATTCCACTGCTCTTATTCCTTTACAAATTATTCTAAATATGCCTTTTGTATTGTTCTAATAATTACTTAGAAATAACTAACTTCATAAAATAGGTAATTTTTTTGGATCTCACTAAGCTGTATTTTATTTTATTTATTTTATTTTTATTTTTTAAAATATATTTTATTGATTTTTTACAGAGAGGAAGAGAGAGGGATAGAGAGTTAGAAACATCGATGAGAGAGAAACATTGATCAGCTGCCTCCTGCACACCCCCTACTGGGGATGTGCCCGCAACCAAGGTACATGCCCTTGACCGGAATCGAACCCGGGACCCTTGAGTCCGCAGGCCGACGCTCTATCCACTGAGCCAAACGGGTTTCGGCACTAAGCTGTATTTCAGAAAACAGAATATGCAGTTTGACAATGACGAGACTCAGAAAAAATACTGTATTGTTTAAAAATGTACTATCTGAGAACGTGATTCTGACATACGCTAACCTAAATACTGACAAAAACAAAAAAGGTGGTTAGCATAAAACTATGAAGTTATTGCCATATTTGTCAACAATAAGTCTTTTAGAGTCTAATATGCAATTTGTCATAGTAAATCTTTAAAGTTTTCTTTTTTTTTAGCAAATTCTTTCAGGAAAACAGTTTCAAATCATAGATACTATTAATTCTTTCTGAGAATTCTCGAGTAATCAGAAACCTTAATTGTAATATAAACCCTATTATTTACCACTCTTTTTTCTTCATTTAAATAAACTTTCTTTACATAGTATTATTTCTGAACCTAGCTTTACAAGCTTTTTAAACTTACATTTCGTGTAATGAATTACAATTATCACATTAGATCCAACTACTGAATTATAGAGAATACCGGGAGACATATTAAAAAACACCATGCCCTAACCGGTTTGGCTCAGTGGATAGAGCGTCGGCCTGCGGACTGAAAGGTCCCGGGTTCGATTCCGGTCAAGGGCATGTACCTTGGTTGCGGGCACATCCCCAGTGGGAGGTGTGCAGGAGGCAGCTGATTGATGTTTCTCTCTCATCGATGTTTCTAACTCTCTATCCCTCTCCCTTCCTCTCTGTAAAAAATCAATAAAATACATTTAAAACAAAACAAAGCAAAACAAAACAAAAAACACACCATGATGACAAAATTAGGAAAATCCTGACGTTGGGACACTCTACAAGACAAATGTGTAAAAACACAAGCAATATTTATGGGTCAGTTGGAAATATCAATATCAACTGGGTATTTGATATAATTAAGTAACCAACTGTTAAATTTTTAAAGATGTGAAACAGTATTATAATTATGTGAGTTTTTAAAAAACCTTTCATTAGCCCTGGCCAGGTAGCTCAGTTGGTTAGAGCGTCATCCCAATACACCAAGGTTGGGGCTTCAATCTGGGTCAGAGTACATACAAGAATCAACCAATGAATGCATGAATAAATGGAAAAACAAAGTGATGCTTCTCTCCCTCTGCTCCCCCTACCTAAAAACAATAAATATTTTTAAAAACCACACATTTTAGGGATACTTATACTGAAATACTCATGAATGAAATTATATGAAATCTGGATTTTTTTCAAAAGAATATGGGAGGAGGATGAAATAGAAGTTTAGATGAAAAGAGATTAATCATTAGTTAATAACTGTAGAAGCTAAGTGATGAGTACGTAGAGTACACGCTCATTATAAATATTTAAAAATGTCCACAATAAAATGCTATGAAATGATTCTCTAATTCAGGTGACAATTCTTCAGTTAGTAAGAATTAAAGTTTTATTGTTTTTTAGTGGCAGTAACTCAGTATGGTTCAATAAAAGGGAAAAAGAAAAAAGTGTAAAGGAAAGATTTCATAAAAAATAAGTTTGGACCATATGACAAAATATAAAAATAGTACTTTCTGAAATTAATGTTAATTATGATTGGATTGTGTTTATGGGAGTACTTGCTGCCTGTGGAAATAATACAGCAGCTTGACAATTTGTACTAGGAAATGTGGCATTACTAAGGAAAATAGAAAATTTTGCCAAAAGCTGAAAGGATTTTTTGGTTCTAACTGGGGTAAATGTACCCTGGGGCCATGTAGTGCTTCACACCCTGATTTTGTTCACTAAACACATTCTAATGGCCTAATCAAGTTATGAGACACATTGGTGATAGGAGGCCACCAAGAATAGGAACCAGAAGCCCCAAGTCACTGAGATATGTCCCATATCACTAAATTAAAAATTGTTATTTCAGTTTACCAGTCTAGTGGGTTTTGGTATTGATTATCCCTTAGATTAGGTAAGTGAATTACAAAACTGAGTTCTAAGACTACTAATCTCCCCCAATAAAGAAAAAGACACTTTAAGGCACACATACTTGACAATAAGCAGCCCTCTTAAATCTCTTAAATACCTATTTTCAATGATCTAATTTGCCTTCTACATAGGCAGAAATATAACACATTAGAGAAAAAAAAAGCATAGGAGTCAGCTTTTAAATACCACTCTCACTTTAAGGCCCTGGCTGGTGTTGCTCAGTGGTTAGAGCATCACCCTGCACACCAAAGGGTCTCGGGTTCAATACCTGCAGGCCTGGTTGCCCCCAACTGCCCTCCCCTGCTGGCCAGCTTGTGTGTTGGAGTGATGGTCAATTTGCATATTACCTCTTTATTATATAGGAGGATAGGTAGAATGCAGAATTACCTGCAGTAAGAGTTCACATTTTCCCTAAAAATGAACTTTGTTAAGTGCTTGTGTGAGACCCAAGGGTCTATACTACATATTTTACATAAAAGATGCATTTGGCTTGAGAACTGTAAAGGCAGCTATTATTTTTTAACCCGTTGCACTCGCTTGCTTTTTTCTCGATTCCTTTATTCTACTCTGGATTTAATTTTTTAAATACCCCAGATTTTACAAAGCGCGGCAGTAGAATAAAAAACTGGAGTTTCTTTTCATACAAACTTATTTATTTGGATTTTTTTATATTTCAAATTATTGATACATTCAAAGAGTATAAAAAGAGCTGCTACCGATGCTAACCGTGTCGAGTCACACTCGACATCCGAGTGCAAAAGGTTAATCCTTACCTGAGGATACTTTTTTCCATTGATTTTTTTTTTTTTTTTAGAGAATGAAAAGGAGGTAGGGAAGGGAATGAGGGAGAAGGAGAGGGAAAGAGAGAATGTGAGAAAGACACATCAACTGGTTGCCTCCCATAGGCACCATGACGGGGGGTGAGGGGATTAAATCTGAAACCCAGGTAAATGCCCTTGACCAGGAATAGAACCTGGGACCCTTTGGTGTGAGGGACAATGCTCTAACCACTAACCAGACTAGCAAGGGCAGGGCAGCTATTAAACACATTCAACCACAATGTTATCCCTCGTGCTCCTCGGAGAATGCTGGATTTTGAGAGGGGCCATATTCTGACCGACACAGTAGAATGAACCAGTTAACATCAAAAGCAGTTGTGTCAGTGGGCCTGCTGGATATATAACTTCAGTAGTACACTGAAGTGGTGGAAAACATCTCCCCAGTACAGCTGATCCTAAGCTGCTCTTTTGGAAATAATTTTGCTACTTATTAAGTTGCCTCCTGAGTGAGGCCATAAAAATGCCTTGGCAATGAGGACACTGCTTATACAACTAAGAACAGAGATCCAATTCCCCAAACAGTTTCGCCAAATCTTTTATGTATAATTTCAAAAGACAGAATGCCACAATACTATAATTTCATTTTTTTTAAATTAAAAATTCAGCTATTACAAAATGACTTCTGGTATGACAGCATGAGTTCTGTTAACCTGCACCCCACTGAAACTGGTGAAAACTATAAAAATGCAACTACTTAAAGTCGCTGGAAATGGACCACAGGATGAACAGCAAATAAGAACACCTTTAAAAACATGATTAGAAACGTGGGTCTTATATTTGAATCAAGATGCTTCCTCTGTTCCTTGCCCAGATTCATTAACGTACAAAGTCTACTCCAGAGAACTTGTAGTCAGGAACACAGAGCTCCCTCTCCCACAGCACACGAAGGGCTTTCTTCCTAGGAGAAGCAATATGTCAGTTTTGTCCTCCTGCCTCCAGGTACCTGTTGTTGAAGTTGATAGATGGAAACTCCTTCCCCCCTAACCCCCACTTTGAAACAGAAGGTCTATTGACATACTGAGATATGACATACTGAGAATACTGGGGCCCTGGCCTGATCACTTTTTGGTTGTTGTTAATCTTCACTTGAGGATATTTTTTTCCATTGATTTTTAGAGAGAGTGAAAGGGAGGAATGAGGGAAGAGGAAGAGGAAGAGGAAGAGGGAGAGAGAGAGAGAGAGAGAGAGAGAGAGAGAGAGAGAGAGAGAGAGAAACACATCGATTGGTTGCCTCCTATATATATGTGTCCCAACAGGGGAATGAACCTGCAACCCAGGTACGTGCCCTTGACCGGGAATCTAACCAAAGACCCTTCAGCGTGCAGGCCAACGCTTTGCCACTGAGCCACACCAGCCAGGGCAAGGCATGATCACTTTTGCCCCAGCTCTTGAAGTGGTGATTCCATGTCAGGAAAGGCAAGCTTAGGACCCTAGGCTGTGGTCCCTCACTTTTCAAGTGCTCAGATCATAAAGGACATTGCCACTTGGAGAGAAGCTTACCAATGTCCACATCCCCAGCTCCAGAATTTTTCTGGGGAGAAAACAGGCCATAAAACAGATAGCACCTAATGTCTTCTCAAAAGAACTGACTTCAATTGAAACAGAGAGGGAAGAAGTTCAAGCTTAGGGTAATTTCAAGAATAGCACAGGCTGGCCTGGGTGGTGTGGCTCAGTGATTGAGTATTGACACATGAACCAAAAGGTCCCTGGTTCGATTCCTGGTCAGGGCACATGCCTGGGTTTTGGCTTGATCCCTGGTGGGGGGCATGTAAGAGGCAGCCAATCGATGTTTCTCTCTCATTGATGTTTCCATCTCTCCATCCCTCTCCCTTCCTCTCTCTAAAATAAATTAAAAAAAAATTACTAATCTAAAAAAAAAAAAGAATAGCACAGATTGTAGTAGACAACTGTGAGGTGATTCAGGATTCAGGCTAAACTTAGGCCTGCTGGTTTGAAGGAGGAAACCAGGTAAAAAGAGAGCTGGACAGAGCCTTCCTGAGATCAGAATAAAAATCAAACACTGACCCTAGAAATTTCTCCTTCACAGGAGCCATATTTTAATTGGAATATTTTGTAGAGCAACTTATCAGGCATTGTTGAAAACAGCAGAGTAAGGAGCTGGCAGTTAGTGGAGTTTAACAGTTGGGTGTTGTCAAGGAAGAAAGGAACAGAGTCCTGCCAAAACCACTGTCACCCCAGGATTACTATGAGAATACCCAAAGCTTTCCCTGCTTGAGAACAGCATCAGAGGCTGAACCCTGGAGGTGAGGGAGCGGGGAGTGAAAGGGGGAATTAAATAGATGTCACTAAAATAACCCAGTCTGTGGACTGAAAGGTCCCAGGTTCGATTCCGGCCAAGGGCATGTACATTGGTTGAGGGCACATCCCCAGTAGGGGGTGTGCAGGAGGCAGCTGATCGATGTTTTTCTCTCATTGATGTTTCTAACTCTCTATCCCCCTCTCTTCCTCTCTGTAAAAAAATCAATAAAATATATTAAAAAAAAACAATTAGAAAATATTAATAAAGACATAGAAATCATCTATCTTGAGTTAGTAGTAATTATGTAAGCTGAAGAACACAGAGGGAAAATAAAAAACTGGAGAGGCCCTGGCCGGTGTGGCTAAGCAGTTAGAGCATCGGCTTATGCACCAAAGGGTCACATGATTGATTCTTGGTCAAGTGCAGTACCTGCTTTGCGGGTTCAATACGCAGCCCTGGTCTGGGCCTGGGCCTCCTGCACATCCCCCACCGAGGGCTGAGCTCACAACCCGGGCATGTGCCCTGAGCAGAATTGGACCAGGGACCTTCCAGCTCATGGGTTGAAGCTCAACCACTGAGCAACAACACCAGCCGGGCACAATACACTCTTTGATGCTGGGCAGCAGCAGTGACTGTGCTCCAGTCAGGCATATGATCACAAGGGTTAATAACTGACACTCTATAGTGTATTCACTGTTAGATGATTTTGCCCAACTGTAGATTAATGTGAGTATTCTGAGCATGTTTAAGGTAGGCTGGCTAAGCTATGATGTAAGGTAAGCTGGCTAAGCTATTATGTAGGTTAGATGTATTAAAAATATTTTCTACTTAGGATGGGTTTATCAGAACTTAACCCCATCATAAATCAAAGAGCATCTATAAGTGAAAATATTCCTTATATGCTTCAAAATACTGCGGGGACACAATATAATCACTGATGCTCAAGACTGTGGCTCCGAATCAGCAACAAATAGTTTAACTATTTTTAGTGTGCTCTACTTAAGAATACAGGCAAGTATCTATTTTAGAATACGGAATTTCCATACACAAAGTATAGACATGTAATCCCTCACACCAATCTTGTGAAGTATTTTCCCTATTTTATAAACAAGACAACCAAAGTGCAAAAAGTCTAAGTTGCCTAAAGTTGCACAGGCTTGAAGTCAGGTTTTGTTTAGATTTCAAAGCTGTGTTCTTAATAACCATATCATGATAACTAATGCCTAATGGCACAAGATTCAATGATCCAAAAAAAGTAGCTAATTAGACCATCTCTTGCCCTGATGTTATCAGATGAGTGAGATTCCATGATGAAGAGCCTCAAGGAATATGTCATAGATTTGGGCTTCTGATAAAATGGCACTACAATCAACCAGGCATGCAGTTATAAGTACAGTGTGGTAAAATAAACAAACATAAGCTGGCAGAAGAAAAATCTACTGTATTAGTTGTAATACTAAATTACTAAATACTAATCATAAATGGATTAAACTCTCTCATTATATACAAACTAGTGGCCCGGTGCATGGATTTGTGCACATTGAAAAGAAATTAATTAGAAGGTGGCTGGCAGGGTGGAACTGGGTGAGAAGGGCCGACATACCCTGGAGCCAACCTCCCTCTGGAGCCAACCTCCCGCAGTCCCTCCCCAGCCAGCTGCGCTGTGGCTCCAACGCTGTCTGTGGAATGAGCGGGGGTCCCTCCGGCAGGTGGGACCCCTTGGCCTGGCCTGCAGGGATCAGACTGAAACCGGCTCTCCGACATCCCCCGAGGGATCCCAGAGTGCAAGAAAGAGGGCACTCTGCAAAGTTGCTGTCGCTCGGCAGCTCCTGTGTTGAGCGTCTGCCCTCTGGTGGTCAGTGCGCATCCTACCTACCAGCCGGTCAGTTGGCTGGACTGTTGCTTAGCCTTTTATATATATAGACTAGAGGCCTGGTGCATGAAAATTTATGCACTGGAGGGGGGGTCCCTCAGCCTGGCCTGCCCCCTCTCACAGTCCAGGAGCCCTCAGGGGCGTTAGGCAACCTGGTGATCAGGGGAAGACAATGCCCCATCACACCTCTGCTGCTGCTACTGCTGGTAGCGTAAGCCTCAGGTGGCCCTGGTTACCTGAGCCTCAGGTGGCTGGGCAGCCGCCATCCGAGGCTTGCCTGTGCCTCGGGCCGGCCCTGGGCGGCTGGGGACCCCGGTGGGGCTGAGAGGACTGGGTGCCGCCATCTTGTGGCTGTGGGGGCTGCCATCTTTGAGGACATGGCAGTCAATTAGCATTATTGGCTGTGGGCGCCGTCATCTTTGCGATGGCGTGAGGGTCAATTAGCATATTCCCTCTTTATTAGATAGGATATAGATACCATATACATAAATACAAACAACCACATTAAAAAAAGTTTTAGCCCTAGTCGGTTTGGCTCAATGCATAGAGTGTTGGCCTGTGGATTGAGGGATCCCATGTTTGATTCCGGACAAGGGCACATTTCCCAGGTTGTGGGCTCGATCCCCAGTGGGGGTGTGCATGGAGGTGGCTGATCAGTGATTCTCTCATCATTAATGTTTCTCTCTCTCTCTCCCTCTTCCTTCCTCTCTCAGGTCAATTAAAAAAAAAAAAAGTTTGTCGCCAAAACCGGTTTGGCTCAGTGGATAGAGCGTCGGCCTGCGGACTGAAAGGTCCCAGGTTCAATTCCGGTCAAGAGCATGTACCTTGGTTGTGGGCACATCCCCAGTAGGGGGTGTGCAAGAGGCAGCTGATCGCTGATTCTCTCTCATTGATGTTTCTAACTCTCTATCCCTCTCTCTTCCTCTCTGTAAAAAATCAATAAAATATATTTAAAAAAAAAAAAAAAAAGAACAGTTTAAAAAAAAAAAAGTTTGTCTAATTTATATGTAAAATTATAAACTCCATTTCATGTGCTTGTGCCAATTAATTTTGCTCATGTTTTCATACCCACATCTATGTTAGTATATAATTAGGTGCAAAGAGAAAAGTGAAAAAGGACACAGACCAGAACAGAAACATGGGTTACCCAGACTGTGTGTGTGTGGGAAATGATCCAAGTAGAACAACAAAAAACTGCCTGTATGACAAGATCTCATTTATGTAAAATTATGTTTGTAAAGAAATTGGATGGGGAAAAAAGACTATAACAAAACCATAACAGAATGTTTTAGACTAATACTTATTTATCTGATTTCATGATATATTAATAAGGGAAAAATGCAAGATAATGTCTATTTCACTAGAACCTATCAACCAATTCCAATACATATAAATATGTATTTATATGCACATATGTTTGAGCAGGCCAATACAAACAGAATGCATAACAGCTTGTGAGTACTGGTGACCAGAGTGGGAACATGAGAGTTAGCTTTCCTTTTACACATCTTTATATTGATTGCTTCACTGTGTCAACAAGCATAATTCAGTGATAAAAATTTTTAATAAAAAATTTAAAAAGTATATAGAGTTACAGAAACAAAATAATATTAAGGCCAATAATATGGTACATAAATGAGAATTAATTATGTGCAAGTTGGCCTTTGTCATTAAAGAAGTGTTTTAATTTAGTATGGATTTACTAAGCTTCTACTCTGGGCCAGGCCTCTTTAACCTGTGGCAGCCACAGAGCCATGCGAATTCCTCGGGGGATGGGGTGTGTGTGTGTGTTTCACAACACATAAAATGAGAGCCAAGTCCCATTTCCCAAGCAGATTCACTGAAGCAAGTATGTCAATCCCCTCTTTACCCATAAATACCACCAGTAACCATAACTGGGTGGCAACCTCTTATTAGCAATTATAACTAAAGACCCCTTCTTATAAGAGCACTGAGGCCCCTCTGACAACCCCACAGGGATGTCCTGAGAATAACTGAAGGACTGTAATACACTCTGAACAAAAACTACAGGTACCCAATTCAAAGGAAAATTACTATTTTTAACACATTAAGTTTATCAGAGAAGCTTCTATTCTTCCAAGCTGAAGTAGCTAATGGAATAATTCATGACTTGCTTTAATGCAGAGTTACTATCATTTGCTTCTCTTATATACCTCCCTCCCCTTACTGATAAAAAATGAGCTTCCCAGAGTCTGAAAAATTTCAGTATATTTTGCTGCTGATGTTTTGTAAAAGAAACATATTCTCAACAAATTCCTATAAAAACCCTTAAATATTGACAAACAAATGCTCTAAACTCCAAGGTCTATGTCCAACTATTTTATTCCACATGGGTAAGTAAAAGGAGACTAAAAGAAATATTAGAAAAATAGATTGTATCATAGTTATTCTTTTTAAAAAAAAAGTTTATTTATTTATTTATTTATTTATTTATTTATTTATTTATTATTTTAAATTCTTTATTGTTTAAAGTATTACATATGTCTCCTTTTCCCCTCATTGTGTATCATAGTTTTTTTTTATTCTACATTAGAGAATGATCTCAGGTAATGTCCTGAGGCAACTTTAAAATTAGCAACAGACTAAAATCATGATAAAAAATGAGAAGCTATAGGATTAGTTTTCTTAGTCATACTCACCTTAAATTATTTTGTTGGCCAGGTGGAATGACACTATAGTAAACTGGAATTCCTGTTGTGGGCATAGATCCTTGATTAGATTGATTAGGGAAAATAACAGGCTGTTGATAAGTCTGATGGGCAATTCCTTGAGAACCTTGAGGCAGTGAAACCTAAAATTTGAAAGACAATTTAAAGGGAACAAGTTCTTCAAACTCTTGCAAATGTTAATGTCTCTAGCCTTCATAAACTTTTCAAGTACAATAAACTCTTGATTTTGTGGACCTTGATTTATAAACTTCAATTTAAGGAACAAAATTTCTGATCCATATGTTATATCTGGAAATTAATACCCTGTTAATTTAAAAATGGCCTTAACCAAGATTTGCTCATAATTAAATTAACATTTTTGTGTGTTATTAATTCACTATTATTTTTAACAAATTTTAGCGAATAGGCCATATGTTGGGAAAAGCACTGTAGTAATTTTGCCGATATAAACATTATATATCTACAACTATAGTCTACATATTTATATCCAAAAGTAACACTGCTCGTAAACAATATTCGTAAACAATGTTCAGGTAATGACTAGCATGTGATCACACCACATCACTCGGGGTAATTGGTTCTGTTGTCGCCTGGCATGACTTTCTGCAGTAGTTTTAATGCATGCTGGCTGATGTTCCAATGTACACTTAGCTAAGTCACACCCCCAGCCGTG